>NC_061510.1:367017972-367111353 GCF_022539505.1 Lolium rigidum
GGCGAGACTACAATACATAAGTACCACATGTATTGTAGTATGTAATATTTTGTAGAAATTTGTACATATACTTTAATAAGTGAGTTTGCATACTCACAACGTCACCGAGTATTGTAATAAGACCACTTATGTATGTATATACAGTGGTATATGTTTTGTATGATTTGGATTTGCTTCTTGATTTCCATTGCATGACTAGTTCTCGTGCATAAAGTTGAGCTCGGAAAACTTGCGCATGGAGTAACTATGAGTACCACTTTGTGTTGCGTAACTAGGGGGAAATGTCGGGATTGACGGGTGAGGAGAGCGAAGCGCAGCGTATGGAGCGCGAAGCCAGCGGTAAGGAAGAGGCTAATGAAGCAACCGTAAATCGCTTCCACCACCACCACCCATGACGCAGCAGAACTTCCTCCAATACATGCAAATGTTGGAGGAGAGACAACGTGTGACATTGGAGCAGCAGAACAAGTTCTTCCATGAGCTGCTTCAACAAAACAGGGCGGAAAGGCCCGAGAACCAGGGAGTCACCTTGTCTGACTTCCAGAACACTAAGCCTATATCCTTCGCATACGCGCCCGAACCAATGGACGCGGAGGATTGGCTGATGGACACGGAGCGAAAGCTCAACACCGTTGGATGCAATGACCTGGAGAAGGTCAGATATGCAACACACTTGTTGTGTGGACCTGCCGCATCATGGTGGGACAATATCGTAGCCGTTTATCCGGCCGAGAAGGTATTTACCCGGGAGGAGTTTAAGAGGAAGTTCAGTGGAATCCAATGTCCCCGAGAGCATAGTGGAACCGAAGCGTCGAGAATTTGAAAGTCTCGAGCGTATGATAAAGCTATCCCGACTTATGTCGTGGAGTTTTCGAGTTTTCTCGGTATGCGGTTGAGGAGGTCAACACCGAGGACAAGAAGAAGAAGAGGTTCTTGCGGGGGTTAAGTCCCCAGTTCAAGGTTCAGCTCAGGATGATGAGAGCAACTGAGTTCCAAGAGTTGGTGGATGCAGCCATCACTCTTGAAGATGACTTCAAGCAACTGCAGGATGAGAAGAGGAAGAAGGCCAAGTTTGAGCCTAAGAGATTTGTCAGCAACAAGCCCAATACCAGCTTGAGTTTCAAGCCAAGGTATAACAACAACAACAACAACAACAACAACAACAACAACAACAACAACAACAACAACAGCAACTACTACAATAGCAGGAGGAACCAAGCATTTCAGACTGCAAGAAGCCTAGGATAATCTTCTTTGGTTGTCGAGAGGAGGGGCACATGCTGAGAGATTTCCCTAAGAACAAGTCAGGAGGAGGAGGAAGCCGTGGAGGAAACACCGGAGGGAACTGGAAGAACAAGAAACCCTTCGGCAAGTTAAACTGCACCAGCTTGGAGGAGGTGGTTAACTCCGATCAAGCAGTGGTAGGTACGCTCCAGATACTTACTCATCCTGGCAAAGTACTTTTCGATACTGGTGCAACTACATCATTCATTTATCAGCAATTCATCATCAAACATGGGACTAGTTGCACTAAGTTAGATAAACCCATAACCATACTTTCCGCGGGGGGGACGATAGTAGTAACCCATACCAAACAAGGACAAGTCATTATGATCAATAAATGCGCATTTGACGCAGCCCTGTTCATTTTACCGATGAAGGACATTGATGTCATTCTTGGTATGAACTGGTTAGAAGCTAACGGAGCATTGATCGACTGTGTGAACAAGACCGTGTCTTTGAAAAGCCCCGATGGAAGTAGAATGATCTACCAAGGAGACAAGCATACACAGATTGAAGTAGAGCTACAATTGAATAGCATGAAGGAAGTGAAGTTGGAAGATATACCTGTAGTAAATGAATTCCAGGATGTGTTTCCAAAGGAATTACCTGGAATGCCACCAGATAGGGAGATAGAATTTACTATCGACCTAATCCCAAGCACAGCTCCGATTGCTAAAGCACCATATAAGATGGGGCCTAAGGAGTTGAAAGAGCTCAAGGAGCAATTGGATGACTTGGAACAAAAAGGTTTCATACAGGAGAGTATCTCACCATGGGGATCACTAGTTATCTTCGTGGATAAAAGATATGGAGGTAGAAGGATGTGCGGAGACTACAGGAATTTGAACAATGTTACTATCAAGAACAAGTACCCACTTCCTAGAATACAAGATCTATTTGATCAAGTTAGAGGCGCGGGAGTCTTTTCCAAAATTGATCTAAGGTCCGGTTATCACCAGATAAAGATCAAGAAGGAAGACGTTCCGAAAACAGCCTTTGTCTCGAGGTACGGACATCATGAATACCTAGTAGTACCTTTTGGATTAACCAATACCCCAGCAATTTTCATGAATCTCATGAATAAGATCTTCATGCCATGTCTAGACAAGTTCGTCATCGTATTCATCGATGATATCTTGATCTATTCCAAAGATAAAGCTGAACATGCTGAACATCTGAGGATAGTGTTGCAAACATTGAGAGAACACCAACTCTATGCTAAATTTAGCAAGTGTGAGTTTTGGCTAGATCAAGTAGAATTTCTTGGTCATGTCATTAGCAAGGAGGGAATAGCTGTTAACCCGAGCAAGGTAGCAGCAGTTTTAGACTGGGAAGCACCAAAGACCGTCAAAGAAATCCGAGGATTCCTAGGAATGGCAGGATACTACCGGAGGTTCATTGAAGGATTCTCCAAGATAGCAGGACCAATGACCAAACTATTAAGGAAGAACACACCATTCGTGTGGTCGGAGGAGTGTGAGAAGAGTTTTCAAACTCTGAAGGAGAAACTCACCACAGCACCGGTGTTAGCAGCTTCCGGAGGATGGCAAGGATTACACGTGTATCGCGACGCATCCAAACATGGATTGGGTTGCGTACTCATGCAGGATCAGAAAGTGATATCTTATGGATCAAGGCAACTCGTACCTCATGAAGTGAACTATCCAACACATGATTTAGAATTAGCAAAGCAGCTTGTATTTGCACTTAAAATATGGAGACATTTTCTCTATGGAGCCAAGTGTGAGCTCTATACGGATCATAAGAGTCTCAAGTACTTCTTCACTCGAAGGAACTCAATATGAGGCAGTAAAAGATGGCTTGAACTAATCAAGGATTATGATTTGACCATCAATTATACTCCAGAAAGGCTAATGTTGTAGCGTGATGCCTTGAGTAGGAAGAGCACTGGAGGTGTGGAACAAGAATTATCACCGGAGTTGAGGAAGGAAATAAGTCAAGCCCAAATACAACTTTGGGAGAAAGAAGCTCATGAAGGACTATCGGCTTTACAAGTGGCCGATGAGCTAAATGTTAACTTAAAGAACGAGATAATGATGGGTCAATTGGACGATCCATTCATCGTAGAGGAGATGAGAAGGATAGATGAAGGAAGACCGTTAGAATTCCACCGAGGAGAGTCGGGATCATTATGGTTCCAGAAGAGGATTTGCGTTCCGGATATTGCTGAGATTAAGGAAGTAATACTCCGGGAAGCTCATCAAACACCATATTCCATACATCCGGGAAGTACAAAGATGTATATGGATCTTAAGGAGCTATTCTGGTGGAATAACATGAAGAGAGAGATAGCACAATACGTGGCGTAATGCCATACCTGCCAAAGAGTGAAGGCTGAACATCAGAGTCCGGCAGGAAAGTTACAACCTTTACCAATCCCAGAATGGAAATGGGAGGAAATAGGAATGGACTTCATCACCGGACTACCCATGACAAATAAAAAGAAGGATATGATATGGGTAATCGTGGACCGGTTGACGAAAAGTGCACACTTCTTAGCGGTAAATCAACAGGATAAAGGAGAAAAACTCATCGATCTTTACATCAAAGAGATCGTAAGCAAACATGGAGTGCCCAAGAAGATCGTGTCAGATCGAGGATCCGTATTCACATCAGCATTTTGGAAGCAACTACATGAAGCTTTAGGATCCAAACTAGATTATAGTACCGCCTATCATCCTCAGACAGGTGGACAAACAGAGAGAACAAACCAAATCCTAGAGGATATGCTTAGGGCTTGTGCCCTAGACTTTGGAGGAACGTGGGAGGAGCATTTTCCACTAGCAGAGTTTTCATACAACAATAGCTATCAAAGCAGCATCAGATGGCACCGTTCGAAGCTCTGTACGGAAGAAAGTGTAGATCACCCATATGCTGGTACGAAGCTGGAGCAAGCAAGGAGTTTAATCCTGACTATGTCAAGGAAAAGCAACAAATCATTGACATTATAAGAGATAGGCTTAAGATAGCTCAAAGTCGACAGAAGAGTTATGCCGATCAGAAGAGAAGGACATGGGAGCCACAAGTTGGAGACATGGTATATCTCAAGGTGAGCCCGATGAAAGGTCTTCAGAGATTCGGAGTAAAAGGGAAACTAAGCCCTAGATACATCGGACCTTTCAAGATTCTGAGTCAAAACCGAGGGTTAGCCTTTAAATTGGAACTACCGGGGAGGTTATCCCAAGTTCACAACATCTTCCATGTGTCGCAACTCAGAAAGTGTTTAAAGACCCCAGATGAGCCAGTATCACATGATGAGCTCTAGTTACAACCAGATTTTACATACATCGAGAAGCCAGCAAAGATTCTCGAGGAGAACTGGAAACAACTCAGGAATCGAGCAATAAAGTACTGCAAGATACAATGGAAGCATCACCCCGAGAGGGAAGCCACCTGGGAAAAGGAGGAAGACCTGAGGAAAACATACCCCGAACTCTTCAGGTATTACAACCACAACTACGGGACGAAGTTTTCTTTAAGGGGGAAAGGCTGTAATGTCCCAGGTTTAGAGACGATCGAGGGGTAGATTTTAGAAAGGGATGTGCATTGCATCGTAAATTCTGGGGAAATTTCGCGCTTTTAAAACAAAACTGCATCGAAGGGGGACAGGTTTCTCTCTCGACACCTTACAGGGTTAGGGTTCCGAGAGTGCGACAAACTTGTTCCTACTCAACTAAATTAGGGTTTTGAGAAGAGAGAAGAGATATTGCATCACAATCTTAGGTTGCATGATTGAATTCAAATTTAAGTTGCATGATTGAATTCAAACCAAAGTTGAATTTGAATTTCAAATTCAAACATTAAATAAATAACCATAATTCAATGATGAGGAAATTCATTAAGTCAATTGTAAATAATACACATTATGAACAATACAAATAATAAGTAAAGCTCACTAGAAAAAACCTTGAGCTTTATTGATTATCACACAATATACATTGTCTTTACATTATTCACAATTGAAATAAATACAACATATTACAAGAATTGGAAAAATAGAAAAAGAAAAGAAAAGGAAATTACAATTTAATGATCTATCCTAAAACTACAAGCTAATATTCATTTAAACACTTGAGCTTGATGATCTTCATGACCATTTGCTCAATTTGATCCCCGCACACAAACACAAAGAAAACAAGTTATGCCAAGTGGCATAGCCACTTGGCAGAGTTAGAAATCAAATGAAATTGGAGAGGATATGACCAAAGCCGCCGAGCTGATCTTCTCACAGCTCAAGTCCCAAGCCTCTCGGTACACACATACACACAGTAAAGCACACACAGCATGTGTGCATGCACAACAGACACCACACACACAAGTGAGTCACCAAAGTGAACTCGGTGGAGCCGTCGACTCGGGGAAGCAAGGCAGGCTAGGTATAAAACCTTTTCACCAAGCCAAAACCCTAGCAGACTCCATCGGCAGAATCTCCGTGGTAAGAACACAAGCACAACGAAGAACAGGAAGAACAGACCACCGTTGTTCAACCCGCCTTAACTCACCACAAGATCGAATCAAGCACCACAAGATTGCAAGGAGGAGCAGGGCAAGCATCATCACCACATCGAAGAAATCCTCTACACCAACACCCATTTTCTAGGAGCCGGAGTGAGGTATACACAAAAGAACCCGAGCAAACACATGCTTTGCTCATCAATAAGCATACACATGCATCACAGAATCAAAAAGGGTATGAAACCCCGGATGTATCATCACTTGGTTGCAGAACCATTTGGTGCCAGCAAATAAAGCAAAGGCTAGAAGGAAAACAACCAGGGAACACTGGTTATGTCAACACAAGTGACACAACCGAGAGAAATCCATCATGGATTTGATCCTAATTAGCCATTCCAAGTCACCAAGCACCTAACAAGCCTAGCTACACCATCAGAATGGTAGAAATACAAGTTTCTACCAGTATTGTCAACATCAAAATGCTTTCTGGTAGTCAAACATGATCAGCTAGAAAGCATTTGTCCATGCACAGCAAGCCATAGAAAGGGGGAGCTACCCTTGACAGCATCACAGTGCTGCCAGGGCTACCTCAACCCACAACCAACACTTAGAACCACCACATCATCACCAGAAAGGTTCAGTAGTGGGCTAGGGTACCCAACCAGTGGTTGACATCCAGCTAGCCCTAACAAATTCATTGAAATGATCATCGCTGAATCACAGTTCACATCATTCATCCATCTATTAAAGCCGGATAAACGAGATAAATGAAACGGACAAGCAATTGATGCACCGTAGTCTTGCAAATGATCAAATGGATCATGGCAGTGCATCAATTGATGCTTAAGCAAGCAACAGCACACATCAGGCAAAGCCTGTGTGATGCATACACAGCACAGAGTGAGCCCCAGAGAGCCACAGAAGGAAGCACAGCAGTTAACCATCAAGCAAATGATGATCAGATACTGAAGAAATCCAACCAAGTCATAACTGAATAAATAGATAACTGAATTAGTGACTTTATGATTGTATCCAGAAGCACATCAAAGGCTTGATGAACCACTGGATCATGTTACACAAGCAAAGCACACATCAATTCATTACTGAATAACACTGTTAAGACCACAGTAATGCTCAATTGAGCATAATCATGAATTGAGCACAAGAATTAGTACCCAATTGTCCTGGCACTTGCAAATTTGCAAGCATTGCACACTGTAATCAAGCCAGGGAAGCATACATGAACACACATGATTGACTGGCAAGCATAATAACATGAACAAAAGCACAGAGCAAGAATCTAACAAGAATGGCAAGCACTGGCATGGCCAGGGCAACAATGGCCAAGGCCAGTAGAGCCAGTAGCATGAATAGCACAGCAGCACAGCAGCAACAGATGCACAGCAGTAGGGCTAGCACAACAGCTAGCACATCAGCACAAGCAGCATAGCAGCAGCACAGCAGCATAGCAGCACCAGCAGAACAGCAGCAGCATCACGGCATGGCCGCACCTCTACGAGGAAGGGCAAGCCAGTGACCAAGCTAGACGGAGAAGAGGAGGAGAAGAAGTAGAACAGGCACAAAAGGTGGAGCAAAAGGTGGCGCACATACCCGGGGCAAGCAGACGAGCAGATGCGGCCATGGCGGCCACGGCGGCGCGCGCCGAGTGCTCGGTAGCACCTGACCAGGCCAGGCCATGCGCCGACAAGCGCCGCAGCGCCCCACACCACCGTGGCGAGGCCCACGGCGGCGCCATCGCGCCTGGAACCCATGGAGCAGCGGGATCGCCACGATCCCGTAACCCTAGCCGCCGCGAGGGAGATCGAAGACGAGCTGGAGCAGCACCGCTCCAGATCGACGCGGGTGAGGAGGACCGCCGTCGTGAGGCGCGTCGAATGCGCCCCACGGCGAGGGCTAAGTCCGGCGGAGCTCGCCGGAATCGAGCGGCGACGGCGGTGGCGAAACAAATCGCCAGAGAGGGGATTAGGGTTAGGGTTCGGACACGCGCGAGGGAGAGAGAGAGGAGTGAGGCTGGTCGGGCCGGACCAGGTGGGTCGGTCGACCTAACCCCACTGGGCCTCACTGACATGTGGGCCCAGGGGCATTTTTGTCATTTCACAATTCAATTAAAATGTAGAAAATTTGAAAATGCACAATAAATGTTTCCTAACTCTAAAAAAATAATTAAAAATATGAAAACCACTCAGTATAAAAAACTCTACCATAATAAAATATGAAGTAGAATTTTTGAAGATAAACAAGAATAAGTTCAAATTGATGATTAAAATAATCATTTAAAATCACCTATATTATTCTCAATAATGAAAATAAGTCCATAAATCCTTTTGGACTTTAAAAACACCTTGACAACATTTCAAGGTTGTATTTACCCTAAATAGAGTATCTCCAAATTATTCTTAGTATTAACCTCTCACAAGAAATAATAACGACATCGGAAGGGGGGAACAAACCCTAAAATTGGAATTATGCATCCATGTTTCTTTAACCATTGCCCTTATCGGACAATGATGCTATTTTTCAGCAACAGAGGACAAGGGTCAGTCCACACCATCCAACTGCAACACTTTGCAGTATTCAGGCAAGTTCATCGCTTGCTCATGTCATTTGAGTATTTTTATCAAATTACTTTAAAGTACTATATTTATCACTATTGCATAAAAAGCAAAACCACTATTTTCATAACTATGGATATGACTAAGTGGTGGGCAATGGAACCATGGATTGTGTTGATATGGTGGAGGTTCCATTGCAAGGGTTTATATCCATCTAGGATTAAACAACAAATGTCGTCCAGTGATTCTTGTGCCGTAATACCCGTGTTAACCATAAGATCCGGAGTGGGACTGGAATAGTCAAAAGTGTTTCCACCTCTCGTTCATCAACGGATGCTCATTATCGGGTGCACTTGATCTCGAGAGACAAGATGCAGGGGAACCCGTAGAAGTCCCCACGGTAATGAGGTATATGATGGGTTGCAACCGCCGGCGTAGGAATGTATGGTAGAGCCCTCGCATTGTCGTCGTGGTCGGGGCCCATCCTTAATTGGTGTAAGTGAACCGGCGTGGACCCGTGGTCGGAGATTGCAACAAAGGGTGGGTGTTCGAGGTAGCGGAGGAACATGATTGGCTAGACCTTATACCGGGCCTCACACCATAGGAAGTGTGGACGGAAAAGCTGCTCGGCTGGCACCAAGGTTAAGATCTCTTATGGGTAAAGCAACACACCTCTGCAGAGTGTAAAGAACCGTGACTCGTCACTCCCCGTTCCGGGATATGGAACCGCGAACGCCGCCGTAAAGGAACTCCATGAAGTTCTAGTAAACCGGTGAAGGCCGATCGGACATAGTTCTTCGGAATAAAAGCAACCTCTTGAAGAAATGTTTACCAAAACTTGCATTGGTATTAGACTTTCTGGTCTAGTACTGTAGCTAGTGCATTAAACACCTCTTTTCTATAATGAACTTGTTGAGTACGCTCATACTCATACCACTCTTAAATCCCCTACTTAGATTGTCTGAACCATCTAGAGGAGGACAACGACAACCCTGAAGGAGCCGACATCATCGGCTATGAAGAACCAGACCTCTCTGGAGGTGTCGAAGGTGTAGACTACCTTATAGTCTACGGAACCGGGGGGGGTTCCGGTGGAGAACAAGCTTAGACCGATAGAGAGTAGTAGTAACCGAGCAGTACGAACCTCTAGTACTTAACTGCTCGTTGAAATAAATGTACCACTTATTAAGACTTCTATATTGTAAGTTAAGTTGGGTTCGTCTCGAACCCAGGAGTAATCCTCTTAGGACCCAAGAGGAGCTCCGAGATGATATGTATCTTATGTTTGTAATAATAAATGAATGAGTTATGGACCTGCTATGTTCTGTTGTACTACTCTGGGGGATGTAATATTTGCGGAACGGCACTTCGTGAATGTTATATCAACGACTGACATACTACAACATGCAGTGGTATGCAGGGTCACCACAGAGACCCACACGACTCCCGTTCAATTTTGTCGCGGCCGTTCGCCGGCGCAGATAGTGACCACGATGGCACCTGACACGTCACGACCATGCACCATCGTCCCCATATTCGGCGCGCCTCTCCTCCTATCTACCACGACCACCGCAGCCTCCCTCCGCTAGATGCTCTTGCGCGCCTCGCCGTGATCCTCCTTTCGTTGTGCCCGGTCGACTCACTCGACCAGGATGTCCTCGCGTGGAGAGGTGCTAAGAGCATGTCTAACAGACCCCTTAAATGGGCCAAACCCGTATAATAACCGCCGGAATACGGGTTTCGGTTCTACCCGCCCGTCTAGCAGGCCCCGTAAAAATGGCATCCGCTCCGATTTTTGTTGTTTTCGATTGCGGGGCGGGTCTTCGCCCCCTACTTGTGCGGGGTGGGAGCGGAGATAGAGGGCCAAACCAGTATCGCATTTCCGAAACCGCGCGCGGACATTTCAGTTCCCCCTACCTGTTTTCCCCCGCGCGCCGCCGCAGCCACCCGCGCGCCGCCGCCGGAATCCGTCAGATCCGCGCCCCTCCGCCGCCCGCCGAGCCGCGCCGAGCTGCGTCGATGCCCGCCGCACCTCCGCCGCACCCCCACCGAAGATCCGCGTCCCTCCGCACGCGCCGCCGCACCCCCGCCGCGGTCTTCTCCGCCGCTTTCGCCGGTGAGTGTTCCACCGCGTTCTTCTTCGTTCTCGCCGGTAAAATGGACGTGTTTGGGGCTGATGTATGCTTCACCGTGGTAGATGGCTTCGGAGGATGTGCACATGGCGGATTTGGACGATTCGTCGACCGATTGGTCCTCGTCGGATTTCGACGATTCGGACCTCGACGAGGTGCTCAACGACGACGAGACGGAGATGATGCTGCTCCTGTTCGGCATGAAGCACATGGAGGACAGCGCCAACCTGCTGGATCAGCGGAAAGGATCCGTGATGGGGCGTATATGCATTCCACAGAACCGCGCACTCGGCCACGAACAGCTGATGCAAGATTATTTTGCGGAGGTACCGACCTATCCTCCCCGCCTCTTCCGTAGAAGGTACCGAATGCGTAGGACTTTGTTCGAGAGAATAGTCAGAGATTGCGAGGTTAATTGCGATTATTTCAAGCAAAGAAGAAATGCTGCCCAAGTCATGGGATTTAGCCCATATCAGAAAATATCTGCCGCAATGAGGGTGATTGCATACGGTATACCGGCAGATTATACCGATGAGTACCTTCGCATTGGTGTACAAACAACAACGGATTGCGTGTGTATGTTTGTCAAGATGGTGATCAAGTTGTATGGAGAGACGTATCTCCGAGTTCCAAATGAGGAAGATACAAAAAGGCTCATGGAGATCAATGAAAAGAGGGGGTGGCCGGGGATGCTTGGTAGTTTGGATTGCATGCATTGGACATGGAAAAATTGTCCAAAAGCATGGCATGGAATGTATTGTGGCAAAAGTCGTGATGCTACTATTGTTCTTGAAGTTGTGGCCTCTCAAGACTTATGGATTTGGCATGCTTTTTTTGGACTGTCGGGGACACTCAACGACATCAACATCTTGAGTAGATCCCCTTTGTTTGCAAGACTAGTTAAGGGTGAAGCACCAACTTGTAACTACAAAGTATGAATAATGAGTACACCATGGGGTACTATCTCACAGATGATATTTATCCTAACTATGCAACTCTTGTCAAGTCCATAAAAGAGAAAAAGGACAAGGCTTTGACAAGAAAGGAAGCTTGCTTCACCAAGAGGCATGCCGCAAGGATACTGAGAGAGTTTTTGGTATCTTGCAAGCAAAGTTTGGAATTGTCCGGGGTCCTGCAAGGTTTTGGGACAAGGAAACTCTTGTTGATATCATGACATGTTGTGTGATTCTTCACAACATGATCATTGAAGATGAAAGAGGTTTGTTGCCATGTTTCTATGACAATGTTGGCACCCGAGTGCAGCCCGAGAGGAACCCTGATCGGATTGAAGCTTTTCTTGCAGCTCATCGAGGCATTGAAAATGCCGAGACTCATCACTAGACTCACCCAAGATCCGATTGATCACCATCGGCGCTTGCATGGCCAATGAGTTATTACATTCATTTCCTATTGTTGTATGTGTGAAACATTCATTTCCTATTGTTGTATGTGTGAAACATTTGTTATTTGTTCAATTCTTCCATTAGAACATTTGTTGACATTTCCAAAAAAAAACATTATTGTAATAATTATGACGATTATTGTGTGATGTAAAACATTTATTTTATGTGAATGTTGTGTTGGTTCTAATATCTAATTTATCAAAAAATCCTGGTTCTAATATCCAATGTTGTGTTGGTTCTAGTATTCCATTTTACGGGGTGGGAATACGGGGGTCTGCTAGCTCGAACGAGTTTTCGGTCGACGAAAAGTTAATACAGGGCTCTCTACTCGCGTTTTAAGGGGCGAAAAAATACGGGACCTTAGACATGGTCTAAGGGCCACTTCTTTTGGGCTTCTATACCAGCTTCGAGGTTGTGGACCGCTGAAGCCCAAAAGAAGTGTCCAGCTTCGGCCCAGCTTATTCCCACCGAGAAGCTCAAATCCTGTCTATACCGAGAATCTGGTCCAGGGCAGTTTCCCGAGCTTCTCCACCGAAACCCGAACAGGTATATAGAATAGCCTCCACTTTTCAGTGCAATTTACAACATACTGCCACTCCACGAGTTACCCGGATGGACATCCAAAAAGAGATGTACCGAAACGGTATCGCGCATCGCTATCTTGCTCGACATGGAGCTCTAGGGTTCCTCCCTGCCGCCGCCGCTCCCTCGCCGCCGGCGCTGCTCGTACGCCGCTGCCCCGCAGCCTCCGACGCTTCTCCGCCGCTTCTCCGCCGCTCCCCCATAGGCGCCGCCGCTCCCCTGCCTCGAGGTCGCGGCCTGCCCCTCCGCCCGCGGCACCGCCCATCACCGGCGACGAGCTCGTCGCTCCGCCTCGGCCGCTCAATGGCGAGGCCGCGGCCGACGGTATACATGTGCCTACGATCCAAGCTACCCGGCCTCCGCCTCGAGGTCTACCTCCGAACGGTGCGACAGGGGCAGCCGGCCGGCAACCTGCGCGAGTGCGCGTCCGTCGTGTTCTGGTGCCCGCCGGCAACCTGCGCGAGTGCGCGTCCCTGCCGCTATCGTTGTTCATCTCTGAACTTTTTTCTGCTCTGGAGTCACTTTGTTTCCTTGCTGCTCACATTCATTCAGAAACTAACCTGTTGATCGTGTACTTGGTGAAGTTCTGGGCACAAATTTAGTGATAATTTTGCAAATCTGTGCTTGTACATTACATATATGATATAGTGAATAATTTATTGAAAATTTTGTTGACTCAACTACGGAAAGGACATTGCTGCAAGTTTGGTTGTCTGAGGAGTTCTTGTATTGTATTCATGAAAAAAATATTAAGACATTTCTTCTATTTTGGAATGTACTGAATTATATTATGACACCATATTTTAATCATTATTAGAATTTTCATAATTTTTGATTTATTTATTTATTTATAGTTCATTCTTCACTAAAAACTATCACATGTATGGTATTATAACTTATTTAGGATCTATATACAATTTAGGGACATTGTAGACATTTTACAACTCAACACATCAAAGAAGCCAAATTGGTAGAAGCCCAAAAGAATAGGAGGACCTAGCTTCTAGGAGTTTCTTCTCATCACGGTTTCTCTCCACCATTTCCTATAAGCTGGCTTATGCATAAGCAGGAGCCCAAAAGAAGTCACCCTAAGGAGGTCGGAGTGGACTTGAAGTGGCGGTGCGTCTTGGTAAGCGACGATGGCCGCGCGGCTCGGCTGCTTTCCCTGCGAATTGCTTGGCGGTGCTCCTGCACTTCCCCTGCAAGTCGAAACTTCACAATGAAGGGATCCAACGAGGCGCAGGCGTGTGGGTTCGGTCGGCTGGCGAGGCTGCTGCTTGCGAGACGAGGCGGGCTGCTACTGGCTTCCAACGGCGCTCGACCGGAGGCAACGCGGAGATGCTCCTGCACACGGACAAGAGGGAAGGCCGGCCGGTGGCCGCTGGCGTGGTCGGGGGTGGCGGCGAGCGCCTGCGGTAGCAAGGGAGGCGGCGTCCGGAGCGCCATATAATTTGAGGGTTATATGGCCTCGGTTTCACGGTTCTAAGAGCATCCCCACGCCCAAATCCGGCGAAATTTAGCGCCGGATGGATGTAGTTTTTGGCCTAGGGAGGCCCATTTTTCCAGCCGCGAGCCCATGGACGCGCACCCACCGCGTGCATAGCGGCGTGCGCAGTCACCGGGAAGGGCAATCGTCGGAGTTCCTCGACGCATTGAAGCCGTCGCGAAGTGGACTGGAGAGCCGAAACGACTCGTCGGGAACGGTCGAAGTGGCCTCGATGCGAGAACCGCCGTAATGGAGCACGAACTCCGCGGAAGAGCAACCGCCGCTCTCTTTCGTCGAGAGACCTACATATACGGTTTTCGACGGGCGACGCCATTCATCCTGTTCTCTCGTCACCATCCTCCGTCAACCATGAGCGATATCTCTTGGCCATCGGACACCGACAACGAGGAAGCCGCCCGGATGGCGCCATTGGTGGGATCCGACTGCATCGTCCAGGCAGGCGATGATTCCCCCGCCGGCCGGCGAGGACGAGTGGGACGACGAGGAGGAGGACGAAGAGGCCGTGGAGCAAGCCGAGGAGCGAGCCGAGGAAGAGGCCGAGGAAGAGGAGGAGGAGCGAGGAGCGGGGAGGAGGAGCAGGAGGAGGAGGACGAAGAGGCCGACGAGGACGACGACGAGCGAGGACTCAACTTCCTCCGACGAGGAGGTGACGAGCCGGAAGCGTCGCCGCGACGACGACGAGGCGGGGCCTTCTAAGAAGAAGAAGAAGTAGTTTAGTTTTAAAGTTTTTATATGTAATTTTTATGTTTATTCGAATTATATTCGAAATATATATATAATCTATCTATGTTGCACCACTTGAGAGTTCAAAGCTTTCGTTCGATGAGGGTATTGCCGTAGATCGGGAAGACGAGGGTTTTGCCGTAGATCGGGAAGACGAGGGTTTTGCCGTAGATCGGAGGCCATTGTCGCCGACAAGTTGGGGCCACGCGCGCTTTCGTTTCGTCCGGAGTCCCCGAGAGCTCCCCGGGGGGCCGGGGATGGCGTGGGATCGCCGAATGGATTTAGGCCCAAATCCGGCGAAAACGAGGAACCGGGGGCGCGACTGGGCCGAATTACGCCGTCCGGATGGAAAAAACGCTCGCCGGGGGCCTGTTCGGGGGGACGAGTGGAGATGCTCTAAGGGCGTGTTCGGAAGTGCCCTGGCTTCTCAAACTCCTCAGATTCTGCTTCGGAATTGCAGTTCCTGCTTCCCGGCCGGAGCGACAAACGTTCGGCTCTGCTCGACTGCTCCTTCTTTTCCGAATCGGTTGGGTCCCCATTAGTCTGGTTTGGGCCCATTGGAATGGGAAAGAATTGAGCCCACATGTGTATTCGGTGTAGCCCCACCGTATCTCCTACGGAGTACTCGTCTTCCCAGCATCCTTCCGCCGCCGCCTCGTCTCAGGAATCCGCTCCTCCGGCGACAGCTCTGCGACGAGCAGCATCGACTGCTCCTCGTCTACCTCCTCCTGCCCCTAGCGTTCTCCGCCTCTTTCCGCCGCCACTCATCGGCGAGCTCCGCGACGAGCTCATCGTCGACCTGCTGGCTGGCCTCGATGGCTGCTGTCAGGGGCGCTGCTCGTAACGGGGTCCCGGACGAAGCTGAGATGGTGGCTACGTAAGGTTGGAGGCCGGGGCAGCGGGTGGATACTGGATGCGGCGGCGGCGTCTGTTCTTTTCTTTTCTCTGAGCATCAGGAGAAAGGAACATGTTGTATACACGGGAGGAAGAAAAGAACTACCGAATCGTTACATAACTGGGCGGTAGCAAATTGTTGTAATTATCAACTGCTCCGCCCTTTTCAGTTCCGCGGAATCGCAAAATAGCTGCTTCACGTTTTGTACACGGAAATGGGTCAGCTCCGTGGATCCAGCTCCGCGGAGTTAAACTGTTCGGCGCTGCCCCGCGTTAGAATTTGGAGAAGCCAGAAGCTAGGCTGTTTCCGAACACGCCCTAAGTTTGAAGTAGAACTGGCAAAGTCATGTTATTGCGTTTGCAAGATTAATGAGGCCTAGAATCTAGTAGTTTATTGTTTGATTTAAGCACTTGAAACTTCTGTTTCAGGCATTCTATAAAAGAGTATATGTGAGAATGAGTAAAAAAACTCATTCCTTTAAATCATGCCCGTTCCTCATCATTGCTCATCCATGAAGGAACATTAGGAAACGAGCCGGGAAAGAACTCAGGAACTTTTGGAGTTGGGCATGAACGGGTGGATTCAAGATTGATCTGAAGTTTTCTCAAGCATACAAGTATGTATATTTAGAGTATGCACCCTCCAACGTGAATTCATGGTCGGTTCATTCACATATGCAATTCCATGGGTATATCACTCGGGTTGTAAACACCGGACATGTCTTTATATCACTCCATATATGTCAGATGCATATCTAATTGCCCATTCGATCAAGTCGGTACAGGAAAAAAGGATAAACCTACCATTCAGAGTAGTAATTATTGATGCCAAAACCCAAGTTATATATAATGTGGCTTCATCACTAGTAGAACCCTGCCACCCGAGGCATGCATGAGCTCACATGCATGCCAGTCAATTTAGATATCTGTCTATATAAAGTGGCAGTACCAACGGGAAGTTTAGGACATAGTATGAGTTAGCTTTCATTTATTATTAAAAACTCTATATGTGTTAATCTAGTTACTTTTCTGTTCGGGATGTTTCTTCTCGACCAAAGGAAACAAATTATAGCTTGCAGTGACCTAGGGTAAAATCATCCCTTAAGAATAGGAGGCATCAAAAAGAAGGAGGTGTATTAGAGGAATTATCAGGTCAGGTAGTTGAGATTTATTCTCAGTGCGAGAAACAATGATCGCCGCGTGGATTGATGTGGAATCCCGTGTTGGACGCAGGCAACCAAGATGCGTCAAACTTCGCCAGTTCCATCCAAAAAAACAGTTTTGGCGTGAGTTGCTAAAATTCAGCAATTTGCACCAGCTTGTAGCGCTTAGATTAAGCACACTCTGTTTGGCTTGTCTGTAGCAGTTTGCATCCCTTTGAATATTCAAATCTGATTAAAAAACTAGAATGTTGATCTAAAGGAAAACTTAAAAGAGCAAGACAAAATGTGATACTTTGTTCGGAAATACGTGGTGGAACATGGGCTCTATTGAACCTGATAAAGAGGAGGCCCAAAAATCGGTATTTCCATGACTTTAAAAATTTCAAACAAAATTTTTACATGTAGAAGACATTCGTATGTATGTACATCCTAATTTTATATACCAAAATTCAAAAGTATGTAGCTTAGGAAAAATTCACAAGTTTCAAATGAACAGTCTAAATGAAACTTCCCTCTCTCGACAGTGCTGTAACTTGGTGACCAGATAACTTTTTTTTTTTTGAGCCTAGTGACCAGATAACTATGTAACTTAGTATTGGAGTAAGTTTAATCGGGTTAAGGAGTACTCATGTTCAAAAAAAATCGCTTACTATTTGTTCAGATGTCAATGTCATAGCTGGTACACTTTTGTTGCATGGAATTGGGGCTTGGAATCCGAATTAGAATTTGCTAGGCCCAATTCACATGTTTGGGTGGCCTTGGAATTGAGGCCTGGAAACTGAGTGCAATTTTGAGCCCACCCCCCGCCTGTGTATGTTCCGCCTGGTGAGATTCCGCTCGCTCGCTCGGAAACGCAGGGAAACGTCCGCTTACCGCTTCATCGCTAGATAGCGAGGCTTCTTCGCTCGGGAGGTTTGCTTGCTCGCTCTTCTTCCTCACCCCTTCCAGGCCCCCTGCAACCGCCGCCATGCATCCCTGCAGCGAAGTTGACTGGACGAGACCCGGCCGAATC
This sequence comes from Lolium rigidum, assembly GCF_022539505.1. NCBI lineage: Eukaryota > Viridiplantae > Streptophyta > Magnoliopsida > Poales > Poaceae > Lolium > Lolium rigidum. The sequence goes on from NC_061510.1 coordinate 367,035,722, forward strand.
CGGCCCTCCCCGATGTTCCGCTTGGTGGTCGCCGCCTGGACGGGATTCCCCCGGCCTCAAGGAGAACAAGTCGATCCCGGCCACATCTGGCAGATTCCGGCCACCGCCGGCTCGATCCATGGCAGAGGGTCGAACTCGAGCACGCTGGGGCCTGGCACCCCTAGCAAGTTCATCCCGCCGGCAGGTGTTGTGTAGAAAATTCATATTCCATAGCTTGTTCATCCAAACATGATTTGGAATTGGTTAAACCCTTTGATCCCAATATTAATTTCCAAACACATCCAAACAACAGAATTGAATTGTAAACCAATTCATTTCCATCTTAGATTTGGAATTTTAGTCCAATTCAATTCCATGCCAACTTTCTATGCATCCAAACACAGCGAAGATCCTACTGCCATTCTGTCCAAACTCTATTCTACCATGGAGCGTGGTTTTTTTTTTTGTACAGATGCACTTCCATCGGGCTCTTCATCAATTGCGATGCCTGCAGCCAATCGTCTGTGACACAAATTGCATGGATCAGAAAGTAGAATAATTATTGGAAAAGCAATCACTCACATGTTCTGTGTAGGATTATTTTCATACAAACTTCATGAGTTTCATGTATCTGTTTTGAATTGATTTTGAAACACAATAAGAAGTTTGTATACATTTATAGGATCTCTAACATAAACTGAAATATGGAATATGAATAAATTTGTTAGTTGTGTTTTCATTTTATAACATGCAACTGAGGACATGTGTCAACGTAACATACTAACATGCCTTAGATCGATGTCTCAAAGTGAATGGATTGTGTTGCATATCTAAATGCATGGTTTGAGTGGAAGCTATTAGGCCGTCGACAACAAGAAACTGGATATGTGAATTGGAGGCCAGCCGTGGATTTCGTAGCAACCCGAAGCAAGGAAGAAGCGAGAAACTAGAGATTGGTTTGAATGTCTTTGGTTTCACATCATATGTAGGCCATCTGCAGGATTGATACTGGTCTTCCGTTGTCATACACACGATCTTTACCAACAATAACACACAGGGGCGGAGCTAGCATACAACCATTTGGTGTCAAATGACACCAATGGATTTCCAAATCCTCTTTAGAAATTAGAGAAAAAATCTTATAGCAATAGAGAATGACACCGGTAGCATTTGAAGAATGACACCAATGGGAGATTTTCCTAGCTTCCGCATTTGGCGGAGGTTAAATAATTTTCTTGATATATCAATGTCCACGCATAGGAGAATTACTATAATAGGTTTGGCAAGGTGAATGACTTGACTTTTTTATGCTTTTATTTCAAAGTCAAGCAAGGTGCTCATCATGTAACTTAAAGTTTCACAATATATTTTTAAGTAATTGATCAATATCACATACATAACCACAACGTTCAGTCCACCATTGTCATTCCTTCTCAATATGGCATGTACTTTTCTATACTCTTCTGTTTTTTCTAACAGAAGAATCACCGGAACTAGTTTACGGTGATTGGAATTTGGAATAGCAACGTGACTTCGGAAGAAGCGTGTTTCTGCATCTGATTCGCTCGCAGCATCTCCAGAAAGATTGTTCATACTGGATCTGGTCAGAGTTACTAAATCAAGTACCGCACCTATGCGGTTTTTCTTCTGTTGAAATTCAGAAACCAGCGCCAAGTTGAGGTAATACGCCAGTATTTTTTGGCTAGTGGCGTTATTAACGCGCGAACCAACCCTAACTGATTGCCGTTGCTCGCTGGGGTACAATGTAACGAGATGTCGATTGTCGACTTGTTACTGGGTGGCGAAGCTGTTGTTGGATCTTTGATCGGTACCAAGAGCCGCCTTCTTGGGGTTGACACTGTGCTGGTTCGGTTGCACGATTATTTTTCTCGTACTTTTCCTTGGACCCTCGGTTTTGAATGGCAAAGACTTTAGTTAGGTCAGTTGATACCATACATAATCAGGCTTTGGGTACCCTGAGTTGCACACGCAAATTTCTCTTGTGTCTTGTCAATGATAGCACTACTAATTTCTTCAGACCATTGATTTTGACATTATTGATTAAGTAAATTATTGACCTCATAGGTTTTGAAAAGCTAACACACCCATCATTTGTGAACGCTCACGCTGTTGAACAGCTAATTTTGCCACCAGGTGGCCGCCAACAAAAACAAAGATTAGGGGAAAATAAACCAGAAAGCCGGAAAGATATTAACAAAGGCACGGACGACGCCACCGCCGTAAAAAAACAGGTCTAGGCACACGAGAGCCATATGTTTTCATCAAGAACAATCGGTCAGCATGATCAAAACTCCATTTGCTCTGTGACCCAAGACACCAACGAACCATAGCACCATTATGTTTGGCACGAAGTTGGGAAAAGGAGTTGGTCTATAAACAAGTGGATCTAAGTATGCCTCCACCAAGAGTCGGTCCTTGCACACACACATTATGCAGGTAACTCGGGTTGTAAACACCGGACATATATTTTTGTACTGCCATACGTCACATGCATTTCTCTTGTCAGTTCGGCCAGTCAATACATAAAAAGGATGAACCTACCATGCAAAGGAGTACTTACTGATGTCCAACCCAAAGTATATATACTAGTCTTTGTTACTCCTCCGAGTGTCTTAGTGTCTTATTACTAGTAGAACATTTGCGTGCCAGTAAATTTGGATATTTGACTATATAAAGTGCAATACCAACAAAAGATCTGAGGATAGAGTTTCACTTGACTTTCATTTGTTGTTCATTCTCAGCCAAGCAAAAAAAAATGTAGCATGTAGTGCCATAGGTAAAATCTTCACTTAAGAATCAGAGACATCGAGAAGAGGCAGGCATATTAGAGGAACTACCGAAGTCAGTTGGCTGTGATTTATTCACAGAGACAGGGTAACTCAACGTTGCATGGATTGATGTGCAATCCCGTGTTGGAGACTTAGGACATGTTTGGTTTTGGAACCAAGTACCATGTAATGGAATGGTTCCGTACCACTAGAATGCAATGGTTCTATCTCTATGTTTGGTGGAGGCAATGACATGGAATAGAACGACCCGATCTCATGTTTGGTTTGGAGGAATGGAATGGCACAAATATTGTTCAAATCACCTCTTGTATAGCAAGGGCGAGACTACCTCCATCATATCTTAACCCCTTTCCAATTTAAATATATTATTTGCATTTCTAACATTATCTATTTTAATTAGTATCTGCAATCAGCTTCACTACCCATGTTATGTTTGTGCGAATATTAGTGTACATGTTAGGTTATGGAGGTAGTAGCATGGGTCTCCTATATATGTAGTGTTCGAGTTGGAATAGGCGTGGATAGGATACATGTAGTGTTCGAGTCGGACACTAGTAGCATGGGCCTGAGGGGTGCCACACAATGTAACATATGATGACTTGATAGCAGCAGGAGTGCAAGGGGAGCCGGCGGCTTGCACCGGTGCCCAAGATGGCCAAGTTCTGTGGTATCAAAGGGGAGGAGCGCCCGTAATCATGCCCCGCAGGCGAGATCGCCAAACTGCGCTACCAAACCTCGATGTCGTTATCACGATGCGATTGCTTGTTTCTCGGGTAGATTGACTATGCGCTTATGACGGTAACAAGTGGTGTCAGAGCAAGGTTAAAAGCTGCAGATTGTCGATCTAGAGGTGTCACGGTGTTTTTTCATGGATCCGATAATGTGTGTCGATGCAATGGTCATGGCGATGGAAACAGCGGCTATGGAGTTGAATAGCAACAAAAGCAATCGGGAGAGCATGGCAAGATGATCGGATCGGTGGCAGCAGCACCACGAGTCCTCAACGAGATCGATCGCACATCGTAGACGATATCGGACCAATCTGACTAGGGAGGACACGTTCAGATCGAGCAAATCAGCGCGCGAGGTGTTCACGCGTACATGTGCAGGCGGTACGCTCACATGGACGTGCAGAAGCAACACGAACGCACACAGATCGACCCGTCAATCGTCAAAAGTGGTGTCTCACACGAGAAGTAGCAGCGCCATAGGTCCAACCCAGGCGGGGCGTGTGTGGCCCTCGTGTGAAGGCTGCATGCTGCACGGAAGGTTCAGGCACGATGCTGGATACATCAATCGGTACAGCAGCAGGTAACGAGGGGTGACCTCGGCAATGTCCATAGATTATGGACTTGGGTTTTGGCAAGAAGGCGGTGAGAAGAATTCGGAAGCGAGAGTGGCACACGACGTAGGGTTCACGTCTTCTTGGTGAAGGATCGCTATGTCTTTCTAGCAATCCAGTATATGATCATAGTTGTGTTACAGGGAGCCGCTGCAGGCGGAGGGTTTTATGTTTGTCTAATCTGGTCTAATCTAATCTCTCCCCAAGGAATGTCCCTCTTTGTTTTATATATGCAGCTAGGCTAGAGTTTATAAGTGTTATTCTAGAGTCTTCTTTCTTGTACTCTAAGCGGCTATTACGTGTGGATCCAGCTTGTTGAACCATCGTGTTGGGCCGCCTCCATAATGACCACACCACGTAGAGTAAAACGTGGGTACCCGACGGGTATGTCCACGACAACAGAAGCGCAAGGCAGGGAGCCGGCGGCTTGTGCCGGTGTCTAAGGCGGCCAAGTGTTGCGGTATCAAAGGAGATGAGCGTCGGTAATCATGCCCGGCAGAGTAGGCGAGATTGCCGAACTGCATTACCAAATCTCGGTGTCATTATCGTGCCGTGATTGCCTTGGTTCCTTGGTAGATCGATTATGCGCCTACGGAGATGACAATCCAAATATCCAATCAGCTTGTACAATTTAGAGACTCAATGCAAAAAAATTCTGATTAGAACAATTTGGAATTAGAAGCACTGTTGTTGCCTAGCATCAGTTGTGCCCAACTAGTCCACTCGATAGCAGCATCGCAGACCGACCTCATCTAGCAGCACCTTGCCAAGAGGGTCTCCTTCGCCTCCACATCCCTACATGTTGCCCATGTCAAGAGGGGTGCCTTTAGGCTGAGTGGCGGCAGGGCCAGATGGGATAGACAAGGAGAGGGAAAGACAAAGGGAAAGAAGGAGGAGGGCCGGGTCAGGTGAGAATAGGGCTAGTGATTAGTGGTGATCATTAGCCAGTCATTCCACCATGTTCCACCGATTTGGTGGAATGGGTACATTCCACATATTAAGAGAATATTCTCCTCTCGAGATAGTTCCATTCCACTCCACAACGGAACACTAGAATGGGTTTTAGATGTGGAATGGTTTCATTACATTCTACTCCGTTCCAAAACCAAACACACTCTTCAGTTCAAAAAAAAAAAAAAAAACCAAACACACTCTTAATTGCAAAATGCCACCAGTTTTGGAGCTAGGGCTTTAAAAGGCTACCACCTCCAAACTTTTTGACAAAAAACCGTCATTCCACATTCTAATTCTTTCAAGAAGCACTAACTGGTCTTTTTAAATGGTCTGATGCCGTTTCTGACGATTGGTCCACTGTGGTCCACTGTCAGGTTGATGTAGCAGGTGTGTAACGTTCCCTTTTGTTCGAAATACATTTTAAACATATATTAAAATGTTAAAAAAATTCAAAACAAAATGCCGTGAGCGTAGCTTTACATCTTACGTGCTCATAAAGTTGTTTCAGCAAAAAACAACCTTTTGTGCATCTGGTGTAAAATAGACAATTTTTGGTGTTAAAATAGGACATTTCTCGAGACATTTTCTTGTCTTTTTACACCAGGCACAAAAAATGTCGGTTTTGAGTGATACATTGCCTGCGCATATAGAATATGGAGATATTACATGCAAAATGTTTTTCCTAATATTTTTAACATTTTAAACTTTGTTTTTGAGATAAGGGGAGCATATGCACATGAGATGAAAAGTGCATTTCCGATATATTAAACTCTTTCTACATTCTGGCTTTTTTTTGTAAAACTTCGAGGGACCAATGCATGAGGCTATCTTCTTCCCCCCAATCCCTGCGTGCCGCGACCAACAACTCCCAGCCGTCCCCATCTTGCGGCTTCATTCCGTCCGCCTCGACCACGTCCTCAACCACGACGCCCTTCCTGTCGTTGCCCTCCACCGCGACTCCCTTCCGAAAAAATGGTTGAGGCGGAAGAGAATATGTATGGTTTGAGTGGAAGCTATTAGGGTGTCGACAACAATAGACTCCAGGTGAGTAGTCCAGTACAGGCATACATCAATTGGCAGTCAGTTATGGATTTCACAAGGCCCGGAAGCAATGAAGAAGCGATAAACTAGAGATTGGTTTGAATGCCTATGGTTTCGCATCATGTGCGATGAATGGAACTGATACTAGTCTTCCGTAGTCAGAGACGTGATCCTTTTTTTCTTTTTTTTTGCGAAAGAGAGACGTGACCTTCACCAACACTAGCACACCTGGTGGACATATTTCTACTAAAGTCAAATATATTGTTAATATATAATAATGATATATCAACGTTAATGCACGTTAAATTACTATTATACTTTTGGCGGGGCAGACGACTTAACTTTTTCTTTTGAAATGGTGTATTTGGTTCTCTATTTTCCATACAAGTTTCCTTCAAAATTTTAAAGGCCGCAGTTTGTCACCCAAACAAGCCATACGGGGGAGTTGGGAACCAGCCGGCAATGATTGGCCTGCTGGAGCTCCAGCGGGAAGAAGGGCCCGATATTCTCTTTCTGTCGGAGACAAAGCTTGACAGAGGGGAGTTGGAGAAGATTAGAGTTCGTTTAAATATGAAACACATGGAAGTTCGTGATTGTGAATGCCGTTGTGGGGGCCTAGCGATCTTCTGGAAGGAGGGGGTGCAGCTGTTTGTCAAGCCTACGATGTCTCGATATCATATTGATGCGGACGTCATAAGCGAGGATGGCTTCAAGTGGAGATTGACTGGTCTTTATGGTGAGTCCAAGTCTGGGGAAAAGGACAAGACCTGGAAGCTTCTCCGGATGCTCCATGGTCACTCTTCCCTCCCCTGGCTTTGTCTGGGGGATTTCAACGAGGTTCACTTTCCGAGTGAGAAGCAGGGCGGGCAGGCAAAATCTCAAGCCTGCATGGAAAAATTTAGGGAAGCTCTCGAGTTTTGTGGACTGGATGATCTGGGGTACTCGGGTGACCCCTATACGTGGCGCAACAACAGCCTAGATGCCAGTGCGTATATTAGAGAGAGACTGGACAGGGCTGTGGCTAGTATGGATTGGAGGCTGCACTTTCCTGGGTACAAAGTCATCAATGGCGACCCACGCCACTCGGACCATAGGCCTATCATTGTGCTGCTGGAACCTGAAATCCAGCAGAGAAGTTACTCGGTGGCTGAGCAACCAAAGTTTGAGGCTAGGTGGTTGGAGGAGGGGGACTGCGAAGATGTCGTGAAGAATGTCTGGTCCCTGGCTATTCTTTCAGGGGACTCCATGGTTGCGGAGGCCATCATGTGTGTTGGTTGTGACCTCCACTACTGGAGCAAGGAGGTGCTAGGAGACCTGAAGAATCGGATAAAGAAGACAAAGAAGGACCTCGCTCGGTGCAGAAAGGAAAATATCTGCGGACTCCGAGTCGACAAGGAGCACTTGCTAAAATATAAGCTGAGCAAGCTTCAAGACCAAAAGAATATTTACGGGAAGCAGCGTGCCCATGCCCACTGGCTCAAAGATGGGGACCAGAATACAAGTTTCTTTCATGCGTGTGCCTCTGAGAGGAAAAGAACAAATCTGATTAAAAGGCTTAAAAATGATTCTGGGGGCGTGGTGGAGGGAGAAGAGGAGCTGAAGAGCTTTATAGCTAACTATTATCAGTCACTTTTTGTGTCTAGTGCAGGTGTTGGGGAGGATGAGCTGTTGACAAGCGTCCCCACGCTGGTCACTACCGAAATGCAGGCACATCTCTCTAAAGAATTCTGTCTGGACGATATCAATGAGGCCCTCAACTCTATTGGGGACCTCAAGGCCCCAGGGCCTGACGGCATGCCAGCGATTTTCTACAAGAGATTCTGGAACCTTGTCGGGGAGAAAGTGCAGGCGGAGGTGATCGGGGTGCTGAATGGAGGGGCTATGCCGCCAGGATGGAACGAGACGGTGATTGTCCTTATCCCTAAAGTGCAGAAGCCGGATTGTTTGAAGGACTTGAGGCCGATTAGTTTGTGCAATACCATCTACAAGATTGTGGCCAAGACGGTGGCGTGCAGGATGAAGCCTATCCTGGATGGTATTATTTCTCCGAGCCAAAGCGCCTTTGTGCCTGGGCGCATGATCTCGGACAACATTCTGGTCGCATACGAAATAACCCATTTCATGCATAAAAGGAAGGGGGCAGGGATGGGGTTGCTGCTGTCAAGCTTGACATGAGCAAAGCTTACGACAGGGTGGAGTGGCATTTTCTTGAGAACATCATGAGGAAGATGGGGTTCCCTACTGGCTGGGTGGCTCTAGTCATGAATTGTGTGCGCTCTGTCTCCTATAGGGTCAAAGTGAACCAGGACCTCACTGAGGTTATTATTCCACAGAGAGGACTCCGGCAGGGGTGTCCTTTGTCCCCGTACTTGTTCATTATATGTGTTGTGGATATACTTCATAGGTATACCATCGACATGGTCCGATTCCGGCAAGCCCGGGTGGCCCACAGATGGTGGTGATAGCATATGGCCCACCGGGCAGCCCAGTTGTTGTTGATCAAGATGGAAGATGTCCAACCCAGGCAGTGGCGGACGCAGGAAGAAATTGGAGGGGGGGCACACCTAGAAATTTTTTTTGGACCACCCAAATTGTGAAAATCGTTTGCCAAATGAACAATATATAAGAGAATTTGATTGTCAATATTGAAGTTCAATACATATATCAAATGTCACGATTGCAACATAAATAGTTCAAAACATAAATAGAGTCTTAAATGATAGAATATTACCTTGCATTTGGTTGTTGGGGTGAAAGTGGATGTGGTGTTGTATAAATTTCAATCTCACTCTCGATAGAATATTACCTTGCATTTGTAGTTTTCTACAAGTGCCAAACTATAACTATGGTCTATGGATAGAGATTTCACAAATTTATTTACCAAATCATAGACAGAGATATAATAAATTGATTTAACCAACTATGGACAGAAATTTTCAGATTAACACTATGGTCTATGGACAGATTTTAACAAAATATAGTCACATATTCTTGATTCCTCCCAAACAGCCAAACAATGTTGCTAACTGCTGCTCAGCTGCTGGACGGTGGTGGAGAGATGGACGGATGGTGTCTCGCCTGGCTGCGACGGCGGGCAGTGTCCGGCCGAGCGCCGCGAACCCCGCGATGGCGAGATGAGAGAGCGGAGCGCCGGACTGACGGAGGACGGAGGCCGCGCCGTCGCAGAGCGCAGAGGCCGGAGGGATGGAGTGCCGGAGGCCACGCGCCCACGCCGCCGCAGAGCGCGAGCGTGCAGGTAGGCTTCGCCCGGCTCTCGCTCCGTGCCTCCGTCCCTCGGTATCGAGGCTGAACGCTTTGGGTAGTTTCTTCCTTGGACTGTTTGGGTCGTTTCTTCCCTGGGCCGGAGGGGTATGAATTATTTTTGGCAGAATTCTGGGTGGGCCACGGCCCCCCCGGCCCCCCCGCTGGGTACGCCCATGAACCCGTAGAACAAGGAGCCGGATCCGAACCGCCCTACGAAGGTAGCCGGATCCGAACCGTCCTACGAAGGTAGCCGGATCCGAACCGCCCCACGAAGGTAGCCGGATCCGAACCGCCCTACAGAGGTACCCGGATCCTAACCGCCCTAGGAAGGTAGCCGGATCCGAACCGCATTACAGAGGTACCCGGATCCGAACCGACGTACAGAGGTACCCCGGATCCGAAGAGGTCTATGCCAGGAGTCAGATCCGTGAAGGCCCATGAAGGAAGCCGGATACGTGGAGGCCCATAAGGAACCCGGATCCAGTACGACGTAGATGGAAGGCGGATCCTTGACGTACACGGCAAGACATTATACCGTAGTTAGGCAACCTGTAATCCGGTTAGGACTCTCCATGTAAACCCTAGATCCGTGCGCCTATATAAGCCGGATCCCGGGAGCCCTGAGGGCAGATCTCGAAGTAGAAGCGAGACAACCACAACTCATTGTAACAACGCGAAAGCGCCCGGATAATTCCGGACAAGCGGCGAGTAGGCCTTGTCATCGTGCGAGTGTTCCGAAGCTGGGTAAATCGCGTACCACCGTCCCGTGTGCACTCCGCCCTATGGCCCCTACTTCTTCTCCCCCTCGTGAGGATCCCTCCTCCGAGGTACCGTCGATTAGGCAACGACAGTTGGCGCCCACCGTGGGGCCTGCGGCGTCTGGAGGCCGGAACCGGGCGGGTTCCACATCTTCATCTGCGAGACCTTCGATTTCGACGGAAACGCACTGGTAAGTAGTGTAGCTACGACCGCCGCCGAGCAGGACGCAGCTGCAAAGATCCGATCCGAGTCGCTGGAGCTTTCCACGGAAGAATCCGCCTTAGACCTGGAAATTTCAAATTCTGGTTTTGGTAGTTGGATCCGCACCTATATTTTTGGTAGCCGGATCCATACCTATTTTTGGTAGCCGGATCCATACCTATTTTTGGGTAGCCGGATCCGCACCTCAATTTTTGGAAGTCGGATCCATACCTATTTTTGGTAGTCGGATTCGCACCTATATTTTGTAGCCGGATCCATATCAAAATTTTGGTAGGTGGATCCGCACCTCAATTTTTGGAAGTCGGATCCACACCTAAATTTTGGTAGGTGGATCCGCACCTACAGGACCACTGCGACAATCAATCTCGCACCGGCTCGACGGAACGCCGAAGAAAAACCGCCATGACCGACGTTGACCCGCTCCAAACAGCTAAGTCCCTATTTATATTTAATATTTTAATATTTTATGATCATGAGATTAAGATTGGTTCACTCATATCCTGAGTCTTTTACCGCTTTCACTGTTGGTCATATCTTTCCCACGATTTGCCTCGCGCTCGTGAAAATCTTTGTACTGTTTTTGCCGCTTAAGGCTCCGATGCTGCTGCAAAAATTTCCGCCTTCGGGCGTTAGCTTGAGTTTTCCGGCCTACACGTTTTTCGTTGTTTATATGTGGATTCCTTAGTAGTGACATTTCGGTACTTAAAACCGGCCTCTGTTTCGAGGTTCTTGATTGTTTCGCTATTAAGCGCTATCGCCTCAGCGAGATGTTCCGTGTTTAAAGTTTGCCGTCTCGCGAAAAGTCAAGCATATAAACCGGAAGAACGGATAAACCAGATCTTGCTTAAAACATATAAATTGCATTAACTCGTTCAAGATAGTCGAGTTGTTTTTCCGCCTTGACAGCTTTATGTTGTTCAACTGCTGCATAGTTTCAGCTTTAAAACATTTGTTCAAAGGCCGTTTTTGTTCCGCTTACATTTGTTCGTTGAACATGATCAAAGAAACAATTTAATACAAATATGTTTTTATGTTTATGTATCAGGTACATGACACTTGGACCTTCAACAGTCCTCGAACTAAGGTGTTTTCAAGCAGACCTAGCAATCGCGAGAAGCCCGGGGAAGCTAGCCGGATCCATATGAGATAAGGTTAGGCGGATCCGTAGCATGCATAGCTGGAAAAGCAACTTGAGTCTTGATTCCGCTATGCTTAGCCGGAACCAACCCTCGGGGGCTGCGATTTTGATCTTAAGTGAAAAGTGTGTTTCCTTCCGAGTATTAGTGCTGGAAATTTCCGCCTAGATGCTTGGGATTTACACTATTCCTTGGTCACATATAAAGATAAAGCTACTCTAAGAGCTCCAAGCCGGATTTTCAAGTAAATTCACCTTGGCGCTCGGGGCTACATCGATGAAGTTCTCTTTGGAGCAACTAACCGAAAAATTTACACCTTGACGCTTGGGGCTAAGTTTCTGAGCATCGAGTCTCCTTGGAGCAAGCCGACTCAACGCTCGGGGGCTACATACATATGGTTATGTCAAGAAAAAATTCAAAGATGGCGAAAATCTGGCTAACTAGTCGGATCCGCACCTAATTTTTTGGTAGCCGGATCCGCACCTAATTTTTTGGTAGCCGGATCCGCACCTAATTTTTGGTAGTCGGATCCGCACCTTAATTTTTTGGTAGCCGGATCCGCACCTAATTTTTTGGTAGCCGGATCCGCACCTAATTTTTGGTAGTCGGATCCGCACCTCAATTTTCGGTAGTCGGATCCGCACCTTAATTTTTTGGTAGCCGGATCCGCACCTAATTTTTTGTTAGTCGGATCTGCACCTATATTTTGGGTAGTCGGATCCACACCTATATTTTGGCTAGTCAGATCCGAACCTACATTTGGCTAGTCGGATCCATACCGAAGATTACGTTGGATGGTGTCTCCGAAGAATATGACCATTGGATCATGAAGTTTCCGACCAATACTTGGTTGGAGATATGAAGTTTGGAGTCCTTCAAGATTCTCTATTATTCGTTCCAGCCAAAGGGTGAAGATACATGCGCAAGCTGAGCTGGATGGAAGAACGGTGAATCTTGGAGAACTCCGGGGGCTACTGTTGTGGATATACTTCATAGGTATACCATCGACATGGTCCGATTCCGGCAAGCCCGGTGGCTCACGGATGGTGGTGATAGCATATGGCCCACCGGGCAGCCCAGTTGTTGTTGATCAAGATGGAAGATGTCCAACCCAGGAACAAGGAGCCGGATCCGAACCGCCCTATGAAGGTAGCCGGATCCGAACCGTCCTACGAAGGTAGCCGGATCCGAACCGCCCTACGAAGGTAGCCGGATCAGAACCGCCCTACAGAGGTACCCGGATCCTAACCGCCCTAGGAAGGTAGCCGGATCCGAACCGCATTACAGAGGTACCCGGATCCGAACCGACCTACAGAGGTACCCGGATTCGAAGAGGTCTATGCCAGGAGTCAGATCCGTGAAGGCCCATGAAGGAAGCCGGATCCGTGGAGGCCCATAAGGAACCCGGATCCAGTACGACGTAGATGGAAGGCGGATCCTTGACGTACACGGCAAGACATTGTACCGTAGTTGAGCAACCTGTAATCCGGTTAGGACTCTCCATGTAAACCCTAGATCCGTGCGCCTATATAAGCCGGATCCCGGGAGCCCTGAGGGCAGATCTCGAAGTAGAAGCGAGACAACCACAACTCATTGTAACAACGCGAAAGCGCCCAGATAATTCCAGACAAGCAGCAGTAGGCCCTGTCATCGTGCAGGTGTTCCGAAGCTGGGTAAATCGCGTACCACCGTCCCGTGTGCACTCCGCCCTATGGCCCCTGCTTCTTCTCCCCCTCGTGAGGATCCCTCCTCCGAGGTACCGTCGATTAGGCAACAACAATATGTGCTGAAGGGCTCTCCTGCCTTTTCCAAAAAGCAGCGGAGGAAGGCACACTTGAAGGTGTACAAATCTGTCCAAATGCTCCAAAGATCAATCATATGTTTTTTGCAGATGACTCACTGGTTTTCATGAAAGTCAATGAGGCGAGTGTAAAAAAGCTACAGAGTATCCTCAGGCTGTATGAGGGGGCTTCTGGGCAGATGATAAATAAGGAGAAGTCTGCGGTTATGTTCAGCAAAGGGACCGCAAATGCTGGGAAGCGCCGATTCCTAAATGGGCTCCAAATCAGTGCCGAAGCTCACAATGAGCGCTATCTTGGCCTCCCTGTCTATCTAGGCAGATCTAAGAGCAAGGCCTTTGCTTACCTCCTCGAGAAGGTGTGGAAGAAGATCCAAGGATGGAAGGAAAAGTTCCTCTCAAAGGCTGGAAAGGAGATCCTTGTCAAAGCGATGCGCGCGAGCAATCCCTATCTTTGCTATGTCGTGCTTCGACTCGACAAAAACTTTTTGTGATGAGCTGAGTTCTATGGTGTGTCGGTATTGGTGGAATAACCAGGATGAGGAGAGGCACCACTGGCTTGGATGGGAGCTGCTGTCAAAACCAAAGGATGAGGGAGGGTTAGGATTCAGAGACCCCCGTATTTTCAACATGGTGATGCTTGCTCGCCAAGGCTGGCACCTGCTTCTTAACCCTGACTCCCTTTGCGGCCGGTTACTTAAGGCGAAGTACTTCCCGGAGGGAAGCATTCTTGATGCTACCCCGAAGCACGACATATCCTACACATGGCGTAGTATTTTGAAAGGTGTAGCTCTGATGAAGGAGGGGCTGGTCTGGCGCGTGGGGAAGGGGGACAACATCAACATCTGGGACGACCCTTGGCTTCCTGTTGGTGATACGCGCAGGCCAAGTAATGGGTCGAGACATGTGGAGATAAAGTTCGTCTCTCAACTTCTGAATTCTGCGACGGGTGGCTGGGATGAGCAGCTGGTCCATTCGCTGTGAAAGTATAGAGATGGTAAACCTAGAGGGGGGGTGAATAGGTTTCTACAGATTTTAATTCTTTCTTTGCAATATTAGGCTTTGCGGAATATAAAGGTGAGCCTAATGCAAACTAGGTGAAGCAACCTATATGAGGATACAACTAACTCGAGCACGAAGGCTCTCACGAGCAGTTAAATCACAAGTAAGGAGTTCGGTTAGAGATAACCAGATAGCACGCGGAGACGAGGATGTATTCCCGTGTTCCCTTGCTTTGCAACAAGGTACGTCACGTTTGGAGGAGTGGAGGTCCCACGAAGGATTCCCGCGCCACGAAGGCTCACCCTATTCTCCGGAGCCTATCCCACGAAGGAATAGCTCACTCACTTGTGGTAGACTTTGAGGTAGCCTCCAAACCTTCACAATCTTGCCCGGAGCAAATCCACAGCCCGGATGCTTCCGGACTCCTCTTGCCCACCTAGGGTTTCCAAGGAACCCTAGGAAGCAAGCTTCTCAATGAATACAAGGGGTAATGAGATTTGGCTTGGTAGAACGGTAGATCGGGTCCTCCTCTAGTGATTCCCCGGAGGGATTTGAGTTTGGGTGGAGGAGGAGGGAGATCTGAGGCTTTTGGTGTTTCTAGCAATGGAGTAAGAGAGAGAGAGCTCAAGAACAGCTTGTAGTATGTTGCCTAACCCTTCCAAGGTAGAAGAAGGGGTATTTATAGTGTTCTTCAAAATCTGGCCGTTGCCACTTGCCACCTCGACATTCTTCCTCGATAAACCCGGTTGACCGGACCACAGACCGGACAGCCCGGTCGTGAGGCCGGTCGGACCGGGCCACAGACCGGACAGCCCGGTCGTGGGGCCGGTTGGACCGGATCAGTGACCGGGGCTCCTTTGCATCGTCCTGGCACTTCTCCGGTTGGTGGCCGGTTGCTGCCCGGTTGCCGACCGGTCGACCGGACGGAGCGCCGGACCCGCCGGTCAGGAGCCCGGTTGACCGGGCGCAAACCGGAGCTGCTGGCTTCTCTTTTGGAGCCCGGTTTCCGGCCGGTTGATCGGCCAGCACGCCGGACTGGCCGGTTGCTGGCCCGGTTGGACCGGGCTGGTGACCGGATTTCTCCTGTAACCCCTTTTTGATTGTTGTTGAAATGGGGGGTCTCCTTTAGCCTTCTTGTTCCTTTGATACACCATTTACGCCTCATTGCCTAATACCTGAGATTATCCTTATAAACACATTAGGCCAAATACTTTAGCACGGTGTCATCGTTACCAAAATAATGGATAAGGGTGAAATACCCTTACAATCTCCCCCTTTTTGGTATACGATGACAAACCGAGCTAGAGTCACGAATAGATATTATGATAAGCTCTAAACCTTGATTCCATATAAGATATTACGAAAGCTCCCCCATAATGTGTGCACTTGGAGAATTTGCGTTTGAATGCAAAGTGCACCATTTGTGAAACATGAGAAGCTCCCCCAATATCTTTAGGAAACAAGCATGGTATGGAGATGTGCATATCAAGATATATAAGCATAGCACACATAATCATCCTAACATAGAGTAGCACACATAATAGTCGTCCATACACATCCATACATGAATTATTGGAAATAGCAAATGGTTCTTGAAAAACTCAAAGTAAACAAGCACAAGCCATATAAAATCCAAATAAGGCAACTCCCATGGCTTGTGGCACTCAAAGAACCCCGTGGTCCTAGACTCTACTCTCTTCTCCCCTTTGGCATCGGAACACCAAAAAGGCGAAGAAAAGAGGAGAGATGCTATCGCACCCATCAGTAGTGACCAAACCCAAGCGAGGAGGAGCTCTCGCGAGCATCATCATCATCCGCATCATCATCACCCGCATCATCATCAGCATCATCAGCAGGAGGAGTGGGAGCACGAGCAGTCCTAGTAGGAAGAGCACCATGAGCGTACACGGAGAAGTCGAAGTTCTGGAGCATCTCATCGGTAAGAAGAGGCATCTCCCACTGAGGAGCTACCACAGGCTCCAGCTCATCTCCAGGAGGAGGAACAGGGTGGTTCCTTGAGGCCATGAATTCATTCTGGCGCCTCCGTGTCTCCTGGGTCATAGAAAGGGTCCGATGTGCAACATCATTGCTGTTCTTGCACATTTGGAACATGCATGTGAAGAATCGAGCGGCCCCATGCTCGGGAGCGCCGAGAGTGACTGGAGCTAGCATCATGATCATGGTGTGCCTTGGAACGGCGCTCAGTGGTGGGCATCATGGAGGGAACGTCTGGACGAGTGGCCTCCTTAATGGGGAACCGGAATGGTTCCATGATGACACTTTCACCAATAGTGTGCCGAGGAGCGGGAACAATGTAGTTGATGAGCCGCTGAACATACTGGGCATAGTTGGGAGTCATGCGGTCCATAATTGCTCTCCTCGGTTCACAGTAGATAAGATCACAGCCATCAATCTTCCTTACCCTGTCAGGATGACAATAGTACATCAAGTTGAGGTGATAGTTCCGGACTTCACTGTGGTCGCCAGACTTGCTGATGAGGTTCTCACGGAACAGCTTGGCAAGTACCAGATAGGAGTAGTACATCCCAGAGATAGTGGGAGGTCCAGGCGAAGGGTTCGCAGGATAGCAGAAAGAGATGTCACCCCTAGTAAGCCTGGACCGTGAATGAATCCTGTATCCTGGATTACTGTCATCACCACAACCCATGGCTGCACGGAACTGAGAGTAGGAGCATGAGTACTTCGTCTTGCCGGTCATCCATGTGAGGGTGCGGTCCTCATCATCATGGAAGAAGACGGTGCAGTGAAACTGGCGGACAAGGAGGGGACAAAAGGTAGGATCATCTTGGGTATCATCAGGCTTGAGGCACACGAGGTCTCACAAGAGGATTCATTAGGATGATAGTCGAGACCATATTTAGTCACCAAGGATTCAAGATATGCATTGGTCTCAACATGCAAAGAGAGTTCCTCTTGTAAACGAACATGTTCCTCAACAAGCTTAGCATGCTCACTAGTAAAAGATGTAGAGGGACTAGCATGCTTTTCAACAACAATGGGATCCTTCATTGATTCAAGTGCTTTCATGTAGGTTTCTTGGAGTAGGTCATGGTTCTCTCCAAGTTTCTTGAGCTCATCCTTTACAAGCTTGTTAGCTCTTTCAAGGTGGTCAAGATCCCTAGTGAGAGAAGCATGAGCAACTTCAAGTTCCTCTTTTGAGGTATGGAGCACTTGAGTCAAAGATTGAGCCCTATCAATAGTTTCTAGGTCCTTAACTTTATCAAGTTCATAGGTTTCAATTTGTTGCTTAAGACCTTGAGATATGCACCTTTCGGTTTTTAGCTCTTGTCTTAGGAGATTGAATCTCCGTTCCTTTTCATCCAATTGATATTCTAATTCCTCAATGGACTCATCCTTTTCTTTGAGAGAGTCCATCAAGAAATCAAACTTGACAAGAGCATCACCACGAAGGGTGCATCTAACATTGTAAAGTTCCTTAAGCACAATTAGTTCATCTTGATTTTCATTTTCATCATCAAGAACACTAGATAGGGAAGGTGGAGATTCCATTACCTTGGTTTCCCTTGCCATAAGACAAGAGCCAACGATTGTAGAGGAGGAAGAGTCATCGGAGTCATCATCTTGAGTGATTCTTGCCATGAAGGAGGAACCAACATCATTCTCCGTGGAGTAGTCCTTGGAGTAGTCATATGTGAAGAG
Organism: Lolium rigidum; assembly: GCF_022539505.1. Lineage (NCBI taxonomy): Eukaryota > Viridiplantae > Streptophyta > Magnoliopsida > Poales > Poaceae > Lolium > Lolium rigidum. Next base: position 367,053,710 of record NC_061510.1, read on the forward strand.
TGACCCGGGCTTGGAGAAAGCCAAACCGGCCACCCCGGCCTCCTTCTCCTCATCTTCATCTTCATCATCGGACAAGTACTCGGCTCCAACAAAGGCTCTTCCCTTGTTCTTCTTGAATCGATCGTTGATTGGGTTTGGCTTCAATCTTGGCTTGACCCCTTTGATGAATCTTGGCTTGTCTACCCTTTTCTCATAAGGGCACTCATTTGCAAAGTGGCTATCTTCATCACAATTGTAGCAAGTTCTCTTCTTCTTCTTGTCATTGAGGAGCATTGGAAACTTTGCCTTGTATTTCTTGGCAAAGAAAGCAAAGTCGGTAGCCATGTCACTAGTTGAAGTCATCTCTTCTTCTTCTTCAATTTCATAGTCTTCTTTGCTCCCATGATCGGCCCTAGCTTTGAGAGCAAGGTTGTGTGACCCTTCATGGTTGTGCGAGGCTTCATCCACACGGTTCATTGCCATGAGCCTCTTTCCCGCTTTGGCCATGTTTTCATTGGCGGCCACATAGGAGACGAGATCATCGGAGTTGAGATCGGCACTCTTGGTCATGATTTGCAAGTTGAGTGCAAGGTTGGTGTCTTCTTGCTTGACGGCAATCATAGCAATGACCTTGGACTTTATGAATGCTTCATTCATCTCGAAGCCATCATTGTACTTCTCAACACCAAGTCCCTTGACCCTTACTCTAAGAGCACCAAGCCTAGCATAGGCATCGGATACGGATTCTCCATCTCGAATCATGAACTGGTGGGCCTCTTGCTTTGCGGTCTCATAGAGAGCTGATTGGATCAAATCGGTTCCCTCTTGGAGTACTACGATCCGATCCCACAACTCTTTAGCGGAGACAATGTCATCAACTTGATCAAGGAGCTTGCGGTTGATGCCACTTCTAATCTTGTCACGTGCGGAGGCATTGAGTTGACGGTTGTAGAACTCGGTGGAGGTCAACCGAGTAGGATCTTGTGGCTCCCGATGTCCATGAACAATGAGCTCCCATAGCTCCACACCTGCAACTGCGAATATGAGATTCCATAGCAGATTTCCAATGTGGAAAGTGAGTTCCATCAAAATGGGGAACGGTCCCACTATGGTTTATATGAGGCATGGGTGAAGTGTTTTTGGGATAGTCATGGTTAGCTTCATGGTAGGTTTCCTTAGAGACCGAAGCCCCACTAGAAGTCCCACCGGCAGTTAAGTTCTTAAGCATGGCAGTCATTTCTGTCATTTGTTTTTGTAGCTCATCCTCCTTTTTCTTCTTCTCGGCATCATATGCCAAGAGTCTAGATTTCATCTCTTTAACCGAAAGGTTAGAGTCGTCATCTAGACCCTCGAAGAGTTTATCCATCTCACTCTTAAGGCGGTGAAGACCTTAATAAGAGTCCAGGCTCTGATACCAATTGAAAGTATAGAGATGGTAAACCTAGAGGGGGGTGAATAGGTTTCTACAGATTTTAATTCTTTCTTTGCAATATTAGGCTTTGCGGAATATAAAGGTGAGCCTAATGCAAACTAGGTGAAGCAACCTATATGAGGATACAACTAACTCGAGCACGAAGGCTCTCACGAGCGCTTAAATCACAAGTAAGGAGTTCGGTTAGAGATAACCGATAGCACGCGGAGACGAGGATGTATTCCCGTGTTCCCTTGCTTTGCAACAAGGTACGTCACGTTTGGAGGAGTGGAGGTCCCACGAAGGATTCCCCGCGCCACGAAGGCTCACCCTATTCTCCGGAGCCTATCCCACGAAGGAATAGCTCACTCACTTGTGGTAGACTTTGAGGTAGCCTCCAAACCTTCACAATCTTGCCCGGAGCAAATCCACAGCCCGGATGCTTCCGGACTCCTTCTTGCCCACCTAGGGTTTCCAAGGAACCCTAGGAAGCAAGCTTCTCAATGAATACAAGGGGAATGAGATTTGGCTTGGTAGAACGGTAGATCGGGTCCTCCTCTAGTGATTCCCGGAGGGATTTGAGTTTGGGTGGATGAGGAGGGAGATCTGAGGCTTTTGGTGTTTCTAGCAATGGAGTAAGAGAGAGAGAGCTCAAGAACAGCTTGTAGTATGTTGCCTAACCCTTCCAAGGTAGAAGAAGGGGTATTTATAGTGTTCTTCAAAATCTGGCCGTTGCCACTTGCCACCTCAGCATTCTTCCTCGATAAACCCGGTTGACCGGACCACGCGACCGGACAGCCCGGTCGTGAGGCTGGTCGGGACCGGGCCACGGACCGGACAGCCCTGGCCGTGGGGCCGGTTGGACCGGATCGGTGACCGGGGCTCCTTTGCATCGTCCCGGCGCTTCTCCGTTGGTGGCCGGTTGCTCGCCTCGGTTGCCGACCGGTCGACCGGACGGAGCGCCGGACCCGCCGGTCGGGAGCCCGGTTGACCGGCGCAAACCGGAGCTGCCGGCTTCTCTTTGGAGCCCGGTTTCCGGCCGGTTGACCGGCCGAGCACGCCGGACCGGCCGGTTGCTGGCCCGGTTGGACCGGCCTGGTGACCGGATTTCCCCGTAACCCCTTTTTGATTGTTGTTGAAATGGGGGTCTCCTTTAGCCTTCTTGTTCCTTTGATACACCATTTACGCCTCATTGCCTAATACCTGAGATTATCCTTATAAACACATTAGGCCAAATACTTTAGCACGGTGTCATCGTTACCAAAATAATGGATAAGGGTGAAATACCCTTACACGTTGTTTGAGGCGGAGGACGCCAAGACAATACTTTCCATTGGCATTGGGGAAGGGATGGAGGACCTGCCGGCCTGGCATTTTGATGCAAGGGGTACTTTCTCGGTTAAGGCTGCATACAAGGTGGGAGTCAAAATCAGGGGTAGAAAGAAAGGAAAGGATGCGACTAGCTCCAAGGCTGCTAGGGGGGGCAGCGTTGTCAAGTTTGAGTGGAAGAAAATCTGGGATCTAAAAGGAACAAGCAAGCTGAAGATGTTTGTGTGGCGCCTTGCCCACAATAGCCTGGCAAATCGTATGAAGATCAAGCGGGTGGGAGTCAAGCTTGACACCAAGTGTCCCGTCTGCAATCGTCTTGATGAGGATGGCGGCCATGTGTTCCTCAAGTGCAAAAAAGTAAAGGAGTGCTGGGTGCAATTAGGCCTCGGTGATACAAGATGCAAGCTCGCTGGAGTGCAACTCGGCTGAAGCAATGCTCGGAATGCTTGTGGACCCGTGAGGAGGAGGTGCAGCTCAAGGCTCTCGTGCTGATGTGGGAATGGTGGGGCGTCAGGAACAAGGTTAATGCGCGCGAGTCGATCAAAAGGGCCTCTGAGATTATCGGCAATGTGGAGAGGCATCTGCTGGACTTCAGCTCTCTCCGCCCACCACCCAAACCTCCAAAACCACCTGATACATCTATATGGGAGAAGCCGAAGGAGGACTTCATGAAGGTGAACTTTGATGGAGCCTTTCATGAGGCTACGAGCACCGGTGACCGGGGTTTTATAATCCGCAATCACCGGGGGAGTTTGTTGCAGCAGGGGCTGGGAGGTTAAGTCATCTCCGGATCCCCCGCACGCCGAGACTCGGCTCCGTATCGCCGCCGTGAAGGGTGCTGCTGTGGTGGGCGCAAGAAAGGTCATTTTTGAATCAGATCGCTCAAATCTGGTTCGAGTGCTGAGAAGTGAGGAGCTGGACCGGTCCGCCTTATGGCCATCGACGATGGAGGCAAGGAAGAAATGTGCTGCTGAGTTTTAAAATTTTAGTTTCTCCTTTTGCCGTCGTGCGTGCAACTCTGCAGCTCATGAGCTTGCAAAGGTTGGTGTTAAGTCAGTTACATCTGACATTTACTGGGTGGACTCTGCCCCCAGTTGTGTAACAAACATTGTTGCCAGTGATCTTGCTGTGCAAGTTGAGTAATAGATCTCTATTCCCCCGTCAAAAAAAAAACAAGCCATACGGTAAACATAAACATGTCAAAGCTAAATTGCAGATATAATAATGGGGTTGTTATTTCAATGCGTATTATGCTTTTATCTCAAAGTCAAGCAAGGTGCTCATCATGTAGCTTAAAGTTTCAGAATATTTTTTTGAAGTAATTGACCAATGTAGCATACATGGCCGCAACGCTGTCGTATCATCATGTAGTTCCGCCTCGTCCTTCCTTCTCAATCTGGCATGTACTTTTCTATGCTACAAAAATCCTGTAAAACTAAGTAGACCCCTTTGTTCTTTAAGCAAATTAAACGTTTCTCGCTGAGGTGAGATGCTCTGGGATATTGATTGTCGACTTGTTTATTTGGTGGCGCCTTGGCGGCGATGTGGTTGGATCTTTGATTGGTACCAAGAGCCGCCTTCTTGGGGTTGACACTGTGCTGGTTCTGTTGTTCAATTCTTTTTTCTCGTACATCTCCTCGGACCCTTAGAATAGCGAAGACTTTAAGAACTTAGGTCTGTTCAAACCATAGAATTATGCTTTGGGTACCCTGAATTGTACACGCAAATTAGCGGTAGCTTGGCAATAAGAATAACAAAGATTGGGGGAAAATAAAACCAGAAAACCAGAAAAGATACTAACGAAGGCACACATGCAGCCACCGCCAAAACAGAACAGGCACACCGCACACGACAGCCATCCATTCGATCAAGAACAGTCGATTAGCAAGATGAAAACACCATTAGCTCAGCGACCCAAGACAGCAATGAGCCAAATCACCGTTGTATTTCCCACAAAGCCACCATGACACCGTTGCCAATGACACATGACCCCAACATAAAAGGTACTTATTCATTCTACAGAAGAAATGTTGAATCAGAGGGTTCTCCTAGCTTCTCGCTGGTGTATTGGCAGCTAGAGACGAGGGGAACATGCGGAGACTTTCCTGAAGAAAAGTCAGATCGCTTCTCCCTCAACAACTCCACTAGTTTAATGGAAGAAATTTGCTATGTTATAAAAGAATGTAAATGGCACATGCCCGGTTCCGGTTTTGCCTGCTTCGCATCCATTGATGCTATCACCACGTTTCTGTTGCAGATGCAATCATGCAATGCCAGAACAGTAGAGCTTGGCACCTGATAAAATATTGCAGATTCACAGATATATCCCCTCCTTTTGCGATGCCAGTCAATCTTGCAATTCAGTCTGTCAGTGCAAACAAACAATTTAGACGATCCATTTTTTGGATTCTCGAAACTGGGTGGTAAGACAATCCAATGTTTTTCTTTATGAATGTTCCTGGCCATTTAACGAACAAACAAAGCACCCACCAATCTCCATCCTTTCCCCGAGTATCTTTGAGTAGATCCACTGATCCATGACAAATATTGCTTGAATTTGTATTGGTCGATGCGTGTGCTGCACGTGGAAGTATGCCACCACCGAGAACCTACCATTGGCATAGGACGCATCCTTTGGTAGCTCTGATGTGGGCAGATAGCGACGAGCAAGAAACAGCCGGGTACCAGCGGATCCCAGAGCGTGCCAGTGATCCAATCGCCAACGTATAATGAGATCAACTTGGAATAAGATAAGCTTGCGCGCGAGCGCACGCCTAACAGTATTTGGCATTTCTTCTCCACAGCGGCGACTCCCCACGCCAGTGAAGAGCTAAGCCAACTCGCTCCGTCCAGACTATTCTCTGTCTCTACTCAGCTTCCCTCCCTCTCCTCGCCCACCCAAGAGGCCATCCACCTTTCTCTTGACCCCATCCTCCTCCTCTCGCACCTTATCTTACCCATTTAAATACCTTGCATCTTCTTGGGGGGAGAGAGAGAGTAGTGAGAGGGTAGACAAAGAAAGAGAGACAAAACTATGGCGTTGCTGCAGCACCAAAGGTTGCCCGGCATTGGCTGCGGCGACATCTTGGCACGGGCAAGATCACAATGTCTGGCAGCGGCGTCCCATGCCCCCTCTTTACCTGTCTTGCTGCACGTTAATGGCGGCAGCAGGCAGGCTCATCTCGTCTCGCGTAAGGCCGGCAACGCCCTAAGCTTGAGCGGGAGGAGCAGGAGGCGAGAACTATGCGTCGTCGCGGCGTCCACGGCCAGCGTCACGCCTGCCTTGCCTAGCGGAGTCAGCGCCAGCGATGTCCTTTGGCCCTCAGCTGGTGAGTTTCGAGCTTTGAGATTCTTTTGCCCTCTCCTGCTTTCCCTGGATCTTTATGTTCATTCCCGGTAGTCATAGTCACAGTTGGGTTTGCTCCCTTCAACGGTACCTGTCAGACGATGGCAGTTATTTCAGTCTTTCTAAAACATCAGTTTCATGATCTTACCACCAGCTAGACTTCCAGAAAATAGAGTTACCACTTTTGACATACTTTTCTTCTCCTGGTGATATTATGAAGGTGCATTCTTGGCGATGGCAGTGCTAGGAAGAATAGATCAGATGATGGCGTTCAAGGGAGTATCATTGACAATTGCACCTCTTGGAGCTGTCTGCGCTGTGCTTTTCACCGCTCCAGCCTCGCCAGCTGCCAAGGTTTGTGGTCAACAGCAAAACTTAGTTTGGATACTTTTATATTTTGTAAGACAGCTAGTAGCCTAGGGCTGGATTTAGAATGACTCATTGCATTGATTAGCTTTACAGAAACGATATGTACAGAATGCATCTAACCTCTTCTTCTATGATTTCCGCAAAACAATATTTTTCAAAAGCTCCATCCACAAGCAGTTTCTACCCAAGTATTAGAACACTTTGAATTTTGAGAAGACTTCTATCATCTGGTAGTGAGGGATATACTGTAGGCATGTAGAACTTGGTTGAAATAACCCTACTCTACTTGCTTTGTCAAGTCATCAACACGCCATCAATGTTTATGTTTCCTGTCATTTTCAGTGTAGTAACTGCCATGTTATAGCTTCTCATTCGCATTGCAGAGAATCAAGAGATCTTGATAACCAATACTGACACTAGCAGGTGATTTTTTTGCAGAAATATAATATATTCGTCGCCCAGATTGGTTGCGCAGCAATCGGTGTGCTTGCCCTGTCGTTGTTTGGGCCTGGTTGGTTAGCAAGGGGTGCAGCTCTTTCTGCTTCCATAGCATTCATGACCATCACAGGTTCTACACACCCTCCAGGTAAAAAACCAGCATAAATTTTCCATCTGGTATATTACCCAGATATATGCATATGTGGTATTTCTATGTGCTTTACTGAACTCTTATTAATTTGTGATTTTTCTGCAACGAAATTCAGCAAGGACATAGTTTAATATCACCTCTTTCATGATGATTACAGCTGCAAGCTTGCCTCTCTTGTTTATTGATGGCCCGAAGTTTCACAACTTGCAATTCTGGTATGCACTTTTCCCTGGAGCAGCAGGCTGCGTCATTCTTTGCTTGATTGTAAGTTAACTGTACCTCTGACGCTCCTGAAAGTACATAAGAGCTGTTATAATGAGAGCTGAACATTGACCCTTGAATGCACATGTTGCAGCAAGAAGTGGTGGTTTACCTGAAGAAGAACTACAAGTTTTGACTCAAGCACCATCATTTCATGACTTCTTGAATCATGGTTTGATTATCATCCAAGATGTGCCATAAATTGATAGATCAGCATTTGGAAGGAGTTTACAAATTTAGATTTAGTTTTCTTGGCTCATTTGCCAAGGGAAAACTAGTAGGAAAATAAAAGCTTATTTTGCTTGCTAATTGTAATTGATCATGGTAAAGACCATGCAAATGTAATGTACATATATACCAATGAGAATGGAGTATGATGTATATACTCACTTATCCCTACATTTATGTTTCCCAATAGTATTTCTCATCTAACATAATTTTGCAACCATAAAAGAAATAGAATATTCCCAATAACCTCAGGTAATCTGAAAGGAGAAATCATGCCATTCACTCAAACATGGTTGCAGTTGCATGCACGCTTGCACAGTTGTAGTAGTAGTAACCATCCAAAAGGTAAAAGATGGATTCAGTAATGGAATATAGGTGGGAGTGGGAACATAGGATGCAACACACACACACAATTTAAAAAAAAAAAACGAATATATGGGAAACCTATAGAAAGAGGATACTATGCTTAACATACACTCCAAAGTGTGTATCATGATAAATTACTTCAGTGCTTCACTTGAACCAATCATCCTGAACTACTGTTGCCCTACTTTACCAACTTATGAACTTAGTTAATCAGGCTATTTAAATCTCATGAATGAAAACATGTAGTTAGATGTGTTACTATACATCCCAGTCATCACCTCTACTGCTAAAGAATCTCTTAGCAGTTAAGTTTCCATAGATCTCTGAAAATTCAGCAAGGCATTTGCTCCTAACATGATAATGTGCTTGTGTGTTTCGGCTAATGGCTACTCCTGAAAACTTAGACATGTCAATTGCCCAAGCTGGCTTCACATACTCCACTGTGCTCATTGAGCTTGCATTCGCAAACAAGAAATTTAGAAGGACGTCCTCACAATTGAAGAAACTGTCAACAGTCTCCCTTCCTACCTCAGCCTTCTCGCTCCAATACCTCTTAAAAGCCAAGTCATGATCCATAAATGCTGCTCCAGTCAGTATCATGTTATAACCTCCTTGTTGCCGAGCATATCTCTCATTGCGGTATTCCAGTGGAGTACCTTCAGCAAGGCGTGGATAGTAGCCAACGATCCTGTCAGGGTGCTCCCTCCATACCTTGAACCCACGCTCTAAGTCATCACATGGCATCATGATATCATCATCAAGCTCCATAACAGCTCTTGTCTTAATTTCTTCGTCTATGTTGAATCTGTTGTTCAGAGTGTTTTTATCTTCAACTCTGACTCTGACAGGAACTGCTGACTTCAATTCATTTTGTACTGGGGGACGGCCCTTGTTCCAGACAACTACAATCTCCCTCACTGACGCACATTTGGAGTAATGCTCCACAAACATCTTCAAATTCCAAAGGCGGACGTCATATGTCATAGTTAACAGTGTGAACTGTGAGTATCTACCCTTGATTGGATATGGCCCTTCAGCACCATTGCCACCATATATGTAGTGAGTTCCAAGACAAGTTAGAAAAGTTAAAATTAGTATAACTACTGCTACAGAAACTCGGCCCTTCCAAGTTCTGTAGTCAATTCTCCCACCGAGAAGAGAACCCAACTTGTTCAAACTGGAAATCAGCAAGCTTAGCTTGTCCTGTAGAACGAATTGCTGCTTTGCATGGAAGAAATCATCCCGTTTCTCAGTTTGTGGAGCACACCATCTGAGTGGCAACGTGCACTTAATCGCACCAATGAGCCCACCAAGCAGCAGAATTAGTACAAGAGTGACTCCATAAATCATGTACCCTATGGTCGGACGGTGAACTGAATCACTTGAGGACACTCTATCACCATCCATTACCCCAATCCAGACTTGACTTGATTGAAGCCATTGAACATCAAGATGATGGGACCGTGCACCATTCCATGCATGTTTTTCCTTTGGGGGCTTGTCGATGGCAAATGATACCTCAACTTCCTTGTATTCATTTGCTGTCAGGATTTCAACTTTGAAGACTTTGATACTATGGCCAGATACACCGCCACTATCTTTGCCTATACGATAGAGATTGCCATCATAAATGATTGGCCTGCCTCCATTTCTAAAACTCGACCTGTTGGCCATGCTACGAATTGGATTATGCCTGTGTGGATTCCAAGGAGCAAGAGGAGAGCTGCTATACCAGATACTGAGCTCTCCATTCTGTTTTCCACCATAAGAGCTTAAATCTGATCCAAGGAGCCAATAGGAACCCTGGAAATTTATGATCACTGAATCTACAAGTGGCTTCTCCAGAAGGACCTTCTCCAATTTCCACGTAAGGGGGAAATCCAATGCACGGTATAACCGAAGATCTCCATTCTTGCTACTTTCCGGCATCATATAGATCTGCGGATTGAGGCAAGTAATAAAGTACATGTGAGGATGGATAGAACTGGAACTTCTCGATCACGAATAATAAGCAGCTTTGAATGGGATATTTACCTTGTTATCGTAGCTGAACACATATGGGTATGAAAGATGCCAGTCCTCATCTAGCACCACGCCCAATTGCTGCCATGTTGCACCGGAGTCCTTGCTCACAGCAGCGGCAATGTCACCTTGTGATGTAGCTGGGTTCTTCGTCTCGAAAAACATGTAAATGGCATCACCCTGAGGAAAATTCAGTTTCACATCCATCCGGTCAAGGTACAAACCACGACTGAACAAGAACTGATCACGGCGATCTTAAAAGTTCTGATGAAAGATACATTGCGGGGAACGAATCACCACGACAACTACTTTCGCCTCTAAGTATGAAAATGTACAAGGGTGATGTTCAGAGCAGCACACTAACTTGGAGCATCAAGCATCTAACAAGTGCCCCTAGTTGATACTAAAACAGTATTCAATTACTGAAGTAATCTAATTGAGACATGGGCCCATGGGTGTGTTATATCTACTTGGGTTACTACTTGCTAGATGCGGAATTGCGGACACACAATATGGCATAATCGACGCAGTATCCGTCGCCCTACCTGACCATATACATGGCCGCCAGCAGAGAGCTACGAACGGGCGGGAATATTGAAATCAGAACGCGACCAAAGCTTTACCTTCGCACACTAGCTTGGAGAACCAACCATCAGACAAGTGACCCAGTTGATACTAAGATATTCAAATTTAGTGGCATAATCAATGAGGAACACAGAATATGACATGATCGATGCAGTGTCCGTAACCCTGCTGCTTTAGTGCTGCGAGAGCTGCTAACGCGAGGGAATACTGAAATCGGAGCGCGACAAATTAGAGGTTCGAACCTGGATGAAGAGGAAGGGGTTGGCGACGAAGCTGCTGGGGAATCCGGCCTCCGCCACGTCCGCGCACGTCACCGCCGGGTTCGCCACCGGCCACGCAGCTCCTTCGTCGTTCGAGATCCCCCACTGCGATCCACGGGAAACCCAAGTTAAACGGTGCATATAAAGGACGCGCCCACTGGAGCAGAGGAGGGAGTGGAATTACGTGTTCGATTGGCTTGAGGGTGAATGGGGAGTCGCCGAGGAAGACGCCGGCGGACCAGGAGCCCTCGGCGTCGGCGCCGCAGCGGCGTGTGGCGGGCGGGTGCGGGAAGCGGGGGGCGAGCGCGCGGGAGAAGGCCGCGGCGACGAGGGCGAGGAGCGTGATCGCGGCGCAGAGGTAGGCGGGCGCGGAGGGCGGGGAGTGGTGGGGGCGCCGGCGATGCGCCGCCGTCGCCGGCCGCGGGGACGACGACATCGGCCGGCGGTTACAGATGGAAAGCTCCAGGTGCGCTTTTCTTTCCCCACTTCGGTTCTGTGACGTGCCGCGGCGCGGCGCCTGTGTTCTGCTGCCCGCTGGATCAAGACGCCGTTCGGAACGGTTGCGGGAAGAAGTCTGGGACGTCGATGGCCGATCTGATGGCTGCGGTTAGCCTGAAGAAACATGTTGTTCTCTCTCTTCCCCACAGCGACCCAATTTTCACCAAATTTGAAATTTGTAGCAGAGTTTGAATGAAGCAGTTTTCATTATGCAATGTGAATGGTAAGACGGAAGAAAAACTACTGGAATATGGGCAGTGAGAACGGCAATCGGGAGCACGATAACAAGGAAAAAACAAGTTGAAGAGGGTGCAAAAAAATGGGTTTGGAGATGTTACATGGATTCCAAGGTCATCATCAGTAACATTGATAAGTTTCAGATTTACACTTCTCTGCTCAATCAGGAATCACATTCCTAGGTCCCAGCAGTATAACAGGTTCCGGTGCTACCCTCCCTCGTAGGGCCTCCGAGTTGTAGCAGCAGAAATGGGGTATCAATACCAGCAGGCAGCAGCCCGTGCCGCTATGCACGCATCCATCAGGCGCACCATAACAATCGCGAGAATCTATATGTGCCTCCGAACCAGATCAAAACCGCTATATTTACAGTTTCTAGGTGTACATATGCGTGGTGCATGTTTTACAATATCTTCCTAGCCTTTAGGTACCGGTACATGAGGAAAAATCCAGCTACTGCCCCGACTGCTATTCCACCAGTTGTCGCCCAAAATGCCCACTGCTCCAAAACAAATTCACCGTCAAACGAAAGGGGCGCAATGCTATATCAAGTAACAGCTAGTGTAGGCAGGTGGCACTGACACGGAATAAAATCTGAGGAGTACAGTGCTATACCGAGTTCGTCTCGAGGTACGATGTAAGGTTCATGCCAAATATTCCTACAGAACAGAAAACAATACAATGGATGAGCCAGGTTTTTAATGGCTCCTACTAAGGAATACCATGTACCAACTAGACTCTCAAATTACCCGCAAAAAAAAAACTAGACTCTCAAAAACAAGATTCTAGTGAATAAGAAAATTCATGAAGGTGATCTTTTATACCTGCAATTAGTGCTCCTACAGCAACGCAAAATGTTCCAACCTGAAGAAGCAGCTCCACCCTGCTTACCTCCAGTCTCCGGGAACTGTAAGAATGTCCAAAGTTATGGTAAGGAGTAACACCATTTTATGATACATTAGAGATTTGGAGCAACTTAGCTACAGATATTTTCTGTCGCAAAAAAACACTGCACTACGCAAATGCGTCCTTCGATTTCGCCCCCAAAGAAATTCTACTACCTCATAGTCATGCAGAATGACATCTAAACTAATTCAGCCCATTGGATCATAACGGAACAGATGGGTGGTCTATATTGATTTGAAGATATGATAAAGGAGCTCTTTATTTACATGAAGTAATATTATTTCTGCCATAAGCATTTTTTATTATCCAATTATATTGGGAAACAAAAAATTCAAAAATATGTGCATATAGTCAAATAATTTTTAAGCTCATGTGGTGATAATAGACAGACCTTAAGTTCACTGCAATTGAATCTTCCATTTCTCTTGCAGAATCAAGAAGTCTCTCTGCCTGACCATGGCATGATTCACATCTGACAATAAGAATGGAAACTTGGTGAAAACACAAAACCGCAAGGAATAAACAAGAAACACATTAATGTATTGCAGGACTTACCTTTGAAGATAATTTTCCAATAGCATTTCAATTTCTTCCTCTTCTTCTGTTGAGGTCAAAAGTTACAGATCAATTCACGTTAGGAACCAATCATCTGGCTAATATCAAATAACATACCCCTGGCCACCTAATTAATTTACTTTATTATTATTTTTCTCTCAGAACTTGTAGACACTCCACATAAACAAAAAAATTCAATTGCTTTCCTCTCATTTTCACGAGTGGCTTCTTCCTTTTCTTTCGTTTCATTTCTTTATAAGAAATATCACAGATGCATTTGTACTGTTGCAATTTGCCACTTTAAACTACTCGCATATGCTACAAAGGTATCCCATCAATGCTATGTTTCAGGACATAAGATATTGGTCTAGCAATTAGATGGCAGAAGGACATAATGAAGGTGCATGGTCGCAATGATAATTCAGTTGTACCTTCAGCAATATGCTTCTCTAAAGGAACAGAACATTCCACATCATCGCTCAATTTATCTAGTGTACAATTTCTCCCCATAATACATATTCTACGAATTTCATGAGGATCTTCTAGGAGATCAATGAGCATTTGCTTGAGATCACCGGCTCGTGAACCCAGCTCAACCTTGACACATGAATACAGAATCAAAATCAAATCAATTTGACAACTGTGTCCAGGAAATTATTCTAAAGGCAGATTTAATACCAGTGATTGTTTGCTTAGACGAAGCTGCTCCAGAACATCACCTGTCAACCGATTTGGTAGAACTTCAAGCAACGTGGCTACCTGAGATGAGAGCCCAGAGCCAAGTAGCAATCCCATTAGTTCAGTTGGCAGAGGTGTTATAGGGAGGACAATATGCAGCAAAGTTGTGCACTTATAAGAGGCCAGCAGAAGGCGCAAGGTGTTAAGACACAAAGAAGGAAAGAACTGGCAGCATTATAGTTTGCATGCTGATGTATGTACTTGGCATGAAGTTGTTTGAACTGAACTGTGGAAATAGGGAAGGTGAACAACAGTCGACAAGTGCATCAGGTCATCTACTAAGAACAAATCAGAGATTGCCCTTAAAATGAGTACACATGAAGAAAAACGAGCAACAACTTCATCGTAGATATACTACCTCCGTTACAAAATAAATGTAGCAGATTTGTCTAGATTCATACGTATCTACACACTAAAATGCATCTAGATACATGTGAATCTAGACAAATCTATGACACTTATTTTGGAACGGATGGAGCAGTTCTGAAGAAACAAAACTGTGATGTGAAACCAGGAACACCTTATGGAAGGATGACTTTTTAAGTACTCACTCGGGGCTCAACATGCATTAATCTTCGCTCCAACCTTTGTATTCTCGAAAGCAGTGCGGCTTCGACAACCTAAACATAACAGGAACACAAAGAAAGATTGGATCATTTTCCGCCCAATATTGGACCGACAGGTACCCTCAAACTCCATGAATACCAAATACAAATGGAAGGGCCACATAACAGCATGTTTTACTAAAAAATCATTAATAAAACTAAATCAATGAAGTTAAACGTGTATAGTAGAACAATCATGAATAATTTAGAAAATCATGGACATGTCTGCACTGCTGTTATTCAAGACTTGACTTACTTGATGACTAGAGAACTCTAGAAAATCAAGGATGAGTAGTCGAGTGGTGTAATCATGCATATACGTTACTTTAAAATAAAATAAAACTTGTGATTGTTTAACATGCTTCATTGTTGAAATTACAATGTAGATATGAATAGAAATACGCAGCTATTTGAGCAATTCTGAGGCTCTCAAATCCTAACCGGGTTAAAATCAGTAAACCTTGGTCCACCAAAAAGAAAACACTAAACCTCAATAGAAATAAAACTTTCCAAGTTTCCATTGATACAATAAGGAGAAAATAAATTGACAGAGCAACATGACGCCATATTAAGATCATCCACAGACTCCAAATACAAATGAATACAACATTTTTTTTGCGAGAAAACAGATGAATACAATAACAGCCTATCGATTACCTCAAGTTGAAAAGGCATTGCAGGCCCGCCATTGATGTTCCTCGGATTTAACCGGGGTAGTAATAACTCTAAGAAGGCCTTTCCTCCTGGGCTGCTCAAGTTAGAGAAAATATCAATAAGTTTGTTTTGTATGGTAAGTTCACCAATACCAGTAGGTTCCAATCACAAACATATAAACTGACCTGTTATAGTTGAATATAAGGACACGTTCATGCATAGCAATTGCTCTCAACGAACCAAGATTGAGTAATATTGCTTGTTCACGTACCTACAAAAAATGGTGAAATAAGAGCTTACACGAGCATCTTATATAGAAAGCAAGATGGTTAAGAGAAAAGTACATGAATGATCATGCAAGTTGACAACACAGAGAATAGCCAAAATAAATTTGCAGGGAAAGCAAAAAATGTGCTAGACATCAACCCATAGTAACATTTCTTAAGATGATTTTAACTGAATCGTAGTCAATGTTCCTGAAACACAGATGTAAGCAATACTTGAGCTGAAATTACGATCCTATGACATACATATTGTAGTACATTAACTTTATTTCTTATTTTTCAATCTTTTCAAGTGCAACTATTTGTGGGCTCCATGGTTTACTGTAAACACAGAGCGTGGCTTTTCACATTTAACAAAGAGGAAACAATTATACTGTCGTAGGAGTAGGGCCGTGGCACAAAATCCATTGTTTGAACATATGAAATGATGTACAGGATAGGACTTCGACAAACGGAGGGAAAAATATATAAATGTTACCAGCAGCGAAGGCATTGAATTCATTAGCCATAGTGATGGGTCAACACTTCTGGTATCTCGTAGACGGAGGCCTAGCAGCAGAAGAGTTAAAAATCACAAGTATGCAAGTGCTTGAAAACCACAAATATATTTATCGAGAATATTCTGCATTGAGAAAGTCGTGGCTGAGCTCAGGTGTAGGTGCACCAATTAACTTTGGACATAATTTTGTGGCGTTATAATTTAACAAAAAATCAAAGAAAAAAACATGATTCTAGTACATCATCACACAATGTTACACATAAAACTGGAGAGAAATAAAATGATATCAGGCAAACACAAAAGAGCACGTTGTAGCAAATATACTTGAATATAAAACTAATATAATTCTCCCTTTTTTGTTTCTCCAAAAGATACAACATATAACCATGAAATTTTACAGGTCAACCTAGATTAGTACTGCAATGCTTAGAATTGTTTTTGGATTTTTGGTTCACTGGAAACAGCTAAAACGACAAGGACTGTGTATTGGATTCTGCATACCACTTGATTTCAGTAGCTGCCGCCGGCTTATCTTTTCGGTAGACACCCTTCCGTTAGACTTCACTTCTATGACCTGAGTAGAGTTCGATATTGATGTGAAGGTTAATTCGCATCTTGCAAGGTGGTAAGCTTCAAAAATTGTAAGGGGCATTATTCCGCTAAATCCCACCCACCCTTCCATAAAAATGTCCTCAAACTAGCATGGCAACTCTTGATTTGAACTGTATAAATACAAAAGCACGCATTGCTTCTTGATATCTATCGACTTGTCGTCAGAGTGACCACATTGCAGTGTTTCCTTCTAGAGGCGTATGCTTGGTTGATGGATTACTCCAACGCTGTTGCAGTCTGAAACTCTATTTGCATAATTTTGTTCGAATAGCAGGAAACGGAGCGAGAAACGTTGGGGCGGCATGCAATGTGAAGGCAATGCAGCCGAATGTTTGACTTTCTAGGCATAATGGTTACTTACTTATCCCCTCAACTGCCTTCCGTTACTCTCGCATTCGACATCGTATCATAAAAAACAGTTCATATTGCATAATCACCATGTTCATGTGGTTGCAACAATACAAGGCGTAACCCGGCCGGAGTTGGCTGGGGACCTACCTCGTAGACGGGCTCCTTGATGCCTAGCGAGACGTAGTCCGCGGCGAAGCGTCCCGAGCCCCTCGATGCCCCCGCGCTCTCCGCGTCTCGGGCACCGCCATCTCCTCCCCTCTCCTCCTCTTCGGAATCCTGCTCCTCGGCAACGGCCCGCCCATCATTCCCCTCCGCGGCCCGCGGCGCCGGGGGTGTGAGCGGCAGAAGGATACCTCCTCCCCTCCGCGCGCCGGCGGAGAGCCCTAGCGGCGGGAGAGGCAGCCTGGGCAAGCGGCAGCGGGGCAGGAGGTGGAGCGGCAGCGGGACGGGGAGGACGGCCTGCGACGCGCACGGGGAGGAGGACACGGACGCCATGGGCGGGCGCTCCGCGGGGGCATCAAGCGCGCGCGCCCCTGTATTTTTGGGCGAGCGACGGCAATGGCGAGGTGGAGAAAGAAGCAAGGAAGGAAGGAAGAAGCGAGGCGGGAAATGCTATCCGGTGGTTGGGCTGGTGGCTGTCCTGCCTTCCGCGGAGGGCGATCGGGGCCGTCCGGTTCCTGATCTGACGGTCCTGGTTTGTCCGGGGTGTTTGCTCATTTGGACGTGCCTTCTGGCCGGTGGGACCTCCGGGGAGAGAGTGCCTGGTGGTGGTGAGTTCAGGGCTTCACGACAGCCTCGGGAGGCCTCTCGGTCACATTCTTATCTCCCCTCTCTTTCTTCTCGTGCTGCGGTGAGAGCTAAAGGTGCTAGAAAAATCTACTGATATTAACACTAGTAGGAAAAGTCTTATAGGTGAGATCTTAGTTTTGTGGCGTATTAGTCAATTATGCGCCACAGAAAGTTTATTTGTGGCGCATCAGACATGGTGCTCCAACAAAATAGCTTATTTGTGTGGCGCACTATTAGACCATGCGCCACAGAAATAAGGTAGGGCCCACATCCTGCCACCACCAATAATTGGTGTCGTTATTTCTGTGGCGCATAGGACTGTGTGCGTCACAGAAATAAGTATTTCTGTGGCGCACTGGTTCTGGTGCGCCACAGAAATGAGTGATTTTGCGGCGCACTTGTGCTGGTGCGCCACAGAAATAGCGTCTTTTATATTATATCATGATGTACCTCCTCCCTCGCCCGTACGCCTGCAATCTCTTCCTCTCCCTACCGCCGCGCGTCGCCGCCTTCCATGGTGAGCACTGTCGTCGCCGCCGCCTTCCTCCGCGAGGGCCGCCACGCTCCACCCATCCCCGCCACCAGCAGCAGCACAAGCCGCTGCAGCGTGGAGGAGGAGGGGCCGCCGCATCAAGGAGGACAGGCCGGCGCCGCGTCAAGGAGGAGGAGCCGCCGCGTCCTCCTCCTCCTCCACCCCTGTCGTCGTCGACCTCCTCCTCCACCCCTGTCGTCGGTGAGCACTCTCCCCTCCCATCCCCTCCCCTCCCTCTTCCTCTCCCGCGCGAGCACAAAGTGCTCGACGAAATGCTGCAGCTAGATGCATGCTCTGCTGCGTCCTCCTCCTCCACCCCTGTTGTCATTGCTTGATGTCATTACTGCTGCAGCTAGATGCATGCTCTTGCAGCTTCTCACCATTCCTGGTGAACTACTGTTGCTATTGCTTGTGTGTGCTGCAGCTATCATTGCTTGTTGTCCTATGCTATTGCTGCTGCAGCTGTCATTGCTTGCTGTCCTATGCTATTGTTATGTCTCTGTAGCTTCTCACCATGTATTGGTGACCGCTCATGCTTGTAAAAGCATGCTGGAGGGTTTTGGTGATGTGCCTGATGCTTCCATAGCATCCTGGTATGATTGTTGTTGCCTAATTCCATAGCTTGGATGGAAGCCAACTAGTGTTGGGTACCCCAGCTTTGTTTTGAACTCAACTGAGTAATGATAAATTTCTATTTCTTGTTGGCTTGTATGAATTTATGGTTGATGTAACCTCAGCAGTGGTTCACTACTGCATCTGGTTGCTCCCACTGTTGTATGGTTTATTGTGGAAGGATTATTGCATACTGATGATCAATTCCTGATTACCAGTAGAATCTGATGATCCCTTTGGAGCATCTGCTCCATGCTATGTGTGTTTGAGCAGTGGTTCACTGCTGCATCTGGTTGCTCCCACTGTTGTATGGCTTACTATGGAAGGATTATTGCATACTGATGATCAATTCTTGATTACCAGTAGAATCTGATGATCCCTTTGGAGCATCTGCTCCATGCTATGTGTGTTTGAGCAGTGGTTCACTGTTTGAGCATCTCAAAGTTGGACATTTGATTGGTTTTGATGAAAATAGAGATATCCACAGTAGGGGATCATGTAAATGAATGCCACTGTGGTATCTTTGAAGAAAATGGATTGTTTCTGATGGTTTTAAAAGGCTAGGTGGTGCTAGGTGATTTAGTTGGCTACCAAGAACTTGTCTCATCTGGTTAGCTGGGGTATGCTATGTGTTATTGCTTGTTTAGACATATCTATCACTTACTGGATTTACTGGT
Organism: Lolium rigidum; assembly: GCF_022539505.1. Lineage (NCBI taxonomy): Eukaryota > Viridiplantae > Streptophyta > Magnoliopsida > Poales > Poaceae > Lolium > Lolium rigidum. The sequence goes on from NC_061510.1 coordinate 367,073,004, forward strand.
TCTTGCTTGGCCTCTCTTTTGCCAGCATCACTTGGTTTATACCAAGTGATGAATAATCCATTTGGAGCATCTGCTCCATGCTATATATGTGTGTTTGAGCATGCTTATGATGGATTGCTTGCTTGTTTGTGTTGCTGGTTGCATCTCAAAGTTGGTTTTGATGAATTGCTTGCTTGTTTGTGTGTTTGAGCATGCTTATGATGGTTGCTGGTTTGGTGGTGTTTTTGTACTTGCCGATGATTAGAATGTTTGGTAGATCACTACTCTCTGGGTGGCGTGAGTGAACCTGGTGTGATGGCACAAATATCAATTTGTTGTGCATCCTACTTGGCTTCGCTTACGCCATCCCTGAATGTTAATATTTGTTTCGACCAACAAAGTATGAGGCATATGATATCTAGTTGATACTGTTGGAGATATGCCCAAGAGGCAATAATAAATTAGTTATTGTTATATCTTAGTGTTCATGATAAATGTTTACATCCCATGCTATAATTGTATTAACCGAAACATTGATACATGTGTGTTCTGTAAACAACAAGGAGTCCCTAGTAAGCCTCTTGTATAACTAGCTTGTTGATTAATGGATGATCATGGTTTCATGATCATGAACATTGGATGTTATTAATAACAAGGTTATGTTAGGTGAATGATATAATGGACATACACCCAAATGAGCGTAGCATAAGATCAAGTCATCGAATGAACGCTGGTGAGCAGATGTATAGCTACGCACGCATAGAGAGACCGACACGTGGCTAACACCGTTTGTTTCTCTGTGAGGCGTGTCAGCATTGTTAATACCCCATCGCTGCATGTGACTGGTTTGGCCTGAAAAGGAATCTCCAACAGTGAGCCATGCAAGGCAAAAAATAACACCTCGATCCATCCAAACCAGCCCGCATTCTTAATATATCTAACAAGTGCATGCACGTAATGGTGTGGGCTCCATTAGCATGTCTGCATGTGCATTCCAACTTTGGATACACACGAAAGAAAAGGCACTGGAGCCTGGAGGCTCATGCCTTCACCGAAATGAGTGGAGGCCTCGAATGTGGTCATGCCATGCTGCCTAGCTATTCTTCGATCAATTGCAATAGAGCTGATACGTATGTACGAACGCCATGACCACGTACTTGCAGCTCGACGATGGCTCGGGCGAGAAGCCCGTGAGCAACTGAGCAAGGACCGGCCGGTGGCGAGGAAGCGAAAGTATTGGAATTCATACAAGCCAGCTGACGTGATTATGCATGTAGTACATGAAGAGCGAGTTTGCACCTTGAGCTGGCCGACAACACCTGCAGTCGGCCTCCTCGATCGCCGCCATACTCTTTCTTTTCATGCGTCAAACCATTAGCTCGGTCAAGGTTTCCTCCTAACAGACGTACTTCACCTGCAAGGAGCAGGTCGCATGCCATAGCTTTCTCGTCAGGAGAACACGTGAGGCCAGTTCAAGCCGCAAAAGCAGATTCCACACCGTTTGGTCGCCGTCAGTGATGGCAGAATCTCAAAGCAAATCCAGTGGTAGAGGGACTATGCGTAGCTACCCATCTGCTCACCGAATTCACTCTCGTCAAGTCATTAAGTTCAACTTGCTATAAGCTTTCGATACATATTTACCTAGTCCTTCGACCATGAGATCATGTAAATCACTTACACCGGAAGGGTACTTTGATTATATCAAACGCCATTGCGTAAATGGGTGGTTATAAAGATGGGATTAAGTATTCGGAAAGTGTGATTTGAGACATATGGATCAACAGTGGGATTTATCCATCCTGATGACGGATAGATATGCTCTGGGCCCTCTCGGTGGAATGTCATCTGATTAGCTTGCAAGCATATGATTGGATCATAAGAGATGACAAACCACGGTACGAGTAAAGAGTACTTGTCGGTAACGAGGTTGAACAAGGTATGGAGATACCAATGATCGAACCTCGGACAAGTAAAATATCGCGAGACAAAGGGAATCGGCATCGTATGTAAATGGTTCAATCGATCACTAAGTCATCGTTGAATATGTGGGAGCCATTATAGATCTCCAGATCCCGCTATTGGTTATTGGTCGGAGAGGAGTCTCGATCATGTCCGCATAGTTCACGAACCGTAGGGTGACGCGCTTAAGGTTCGATGTCGCATAAGTAGATTCGGAATATGAGATGGAGACCGAAGTTTGTTCGGAGTCTCGGATGTGATCCAGGACATCACGAGGAGGTCCGGAATGGTCCGGAGAATAAGATTCATATAAGGGAAGTTGATTTCTAGGTTTCGGAAAAGTTCGGGATTTTTCCGGTGGAAGACCGAGAAGGTTCTAGAAGGTTCCGGGGGGTCCACCATGGGGACCACGACCTAGGGGGTCTAACATGGGCCTAGGGGGTGCATCCTAGCCCTAATGGGCCAGGGGCACATGCCCCTCAAGGCCCAAGTCGGCCACCCTTAGGGTTTTCCCCAAAACCCTAGGGGGGATCAACTTGGGGGGGGAGAATTCCCCCTCCCCCCTTTGGCCGCCGGCCCTAGATGGGTTTGGGGGGTTGGGGGGCCACCCAAACCGACCTCCCCCACTATATAAAGAGGGGAGGGGGCAGGGGGTCGACCACCCTTCATACCCTAACCCTGGCCGCCCCTCTCTCCTCCACCGCAAGTCTACTCCGGCTTGGCGAAGCCCTGCAGCTTTTCTCCTCCACCACCACGTCCACGCCGTCGTGCTGCTGGGATTCCGAGGAGATCTACCACACCTCCGCTGCCCGCTGGAACGGGGAGAGGACGGGCTTCATCGACACCGTACGCACGGCCGAGTACGGAAGTGCTCGCCGGATTGCGAGCCTTGGATGATCGACTACATCAACAACGAGATCTAATCTCGTAGGCTTTGGAAATCTTCGAGGGTTAGTCTCACATGCATCTCGTTGCTTCGATCTTCGTAGATTAGATCTTGCCTTCTCCTAGATTGGATCTTGGATTTATTCGTCTTACGGTAGGAAATTTTTTGTTTTCTATGCTACGAACCCCATCAGTGGTATCAGAGCCATGTCTATGCATAGATCTGTTGCACGAGTAGAACACAATGGTTTTGTGGGCGTTGATGCTTTTGTTGCTTTAGTTTGTGTACTTTTCATCTTGCGGGATGGTGGGATGAAGCGGCCCGGGCTAACTTTACATGACCGCGTCTCATAAGACCTGTTCCACGCTTGACATACAACTTGTATTGCATAAGTGGCTTTGCGGGTGTCTGTCTCTCCCACCATAGTGAAGATTCCAATTTGCACTTTCTATTGTCAACACTAGTATCACCGTTGTGGTTCATGTTCGTAGGTAGATTGGATCTTACTCGAAAACCCTAAACCACGTAAAATATGCAAACCAAATTAGAGGCGTCTAACTTGTTTTTGCAAGGTTTGGTGATGTGATATGGCCATGATGTGATGATGATTATATTTGATGTATGAGATGTTCATTGTTGTATTATGGCAACCGGCAGGAGCCTAATGGTTGTCTCTAATTTTTGTTAAAGACTTGCGTGTCTATTCATCATGTAATAGCTTTTTTTCAAGTAGCTGTTATAGTAGCTATAAGTGATGGACAACCATGAAGCGGTGCCATGGACCTTGGTGCAATGCTGGTGATGATGGAGATCAAGCTCATGTGCTTTGGAGATGGAGATCAAAAGCACGAGAAGAAAGGCCATATCATATCACATATTATGAATTGCATGTGATGTTAATCCTTTATGCATCTCTTGCTTAGATCGCGATGGTAGCATTATAAGATGATCCCTCACATTAATATCAAGATAATAAAGTGTTCTCCCCTCGTATGCACCGTTGCTACAGTTCGTCGTCTCGAAACATCTCGTGATGATCGGATATGATAGATTCTACGTTCACATACAACGGGTGTAAGCCATGTTGCACACGCGGAAGTACTTGGATTTGCTTGGCGAGCCTAGCATGTACAAACATGGCCTCGGGACACAGGAAACCGAAAGGTTGAACACGAGTCATATGGATGATATGATCAACATGTTTATGTTCACCATTGAAGCTACATCATCTCACGTGATGATCGGTTTTGGTGAAGTGGGTTTGGATCGTGTACCACTTAACAACCATGAGGGATGTTGTATTAAGTGGGAGTTCATTAGTAATTAGATTAAAACATGAACTAATTATCATGAACATAGTGTGAATAGTATTTTGAATTAAATTTGTAGAATTGGCATCCGTTATCTACCATGCGCTAGTCTTGTAATTGAGATAGAAATACTGTTAAGTCTGACAAGTAACTTTACGGATTAGTACCGTATTGTTAAAGAATCAAGATATGATTAAGTCCTAATGCAATCTTTTAGTAAACCTCACATTGATGATTCAAAGAGCAATGTTTTCAATTAGTACCAAATCATCTTGTCTCCGTGAAACTTGAAGTTCAAATCCGTTTGAAAAGTAAGGAGCTGGAAATTTTGTTTTCAGAAATAAGCAAGGTATGAGATATGTGTGATATCTAAGACCCTATTGCAAGATGATAGATAATCTAGTGAGACTACATAAACTCATAAGTTTTATGTGAATGTACGAAGGTTGAAGACGCTAGGCGTCCCGATCCTCCAACTAGTTGGGCACTAACGATATTCACATATCCATGAAGTGATCGTCCTTAGTATGCACCGTTGCTAAGACTCGTCGTTTCGAAGCATCACGTGATGATCGGGTGTTATAGATTCTACGTGTGCATACAACGGGTGCAAGCCAGATTTGCACATGCGAATACTAAGGTTAAACTTTACGAGCCTAGCATGTACAGACATGGTCTCGAAAAGTCGTCATGATTTGATGGATAAAATTATGAGTGAAATTGTTCATCACATTAAAAGGTTACTAATAGTGAAATCTGGAACACTTGTCATGTGATGATCAACCTCAAAGTAAGAACCTCAAGGTTATTGGTATTTGACCAATGGACCTAAAAGTTATTGAAGGTGAAGTGTTTTCTGAGAATGGGGAAAGCTAAAAGAGAAAACTGCAAAAGATTTTTGGCAGAAAGAAAGAAAAGACTAGAAAGTCTAGCTCAGGAGTATATAAATGATATACATGTTATGAATGTATTCCTTGTTTGGTCACATAATAAAATTCTTGGGTATTTGTACCAGATTGGTTGGTATGAGATGTCATACAAAACAACGCAATACAAGAATACGATGGCCTAAGTGACTGATAAGGAATATGGTGATAATGCACGTCTGGAACATAATAAAGTGTTATTATGTTTGTCATTGGCATTCTACCTAGCCCTTAGAATTTATAATAAAGAACTCAATAAATTGTTATTTTGCTCTGGTCAAATGAAAACAATGAGTTGTTCAAATTATGACATTACTCCATGTACGATGGATAAGTTATTATAAATCTTAATGGTGAAACACACATACATAACACTGATGCTAAAATGCCATAAGGCAAATGATTTGAATTCCACTTAGTTGTGGAACCGCCATTTAGGTCATGTTAGAAAGGAACGCATGAAGGAACTCCATGCAAATGGATTTTTGGAGTCATATGATTTTTGAATCATTTGGCGCTTGCAAATCTCTTCTAAAAGGAAATGACTTAAATACCATTCATAGGCCAAGAGTTGAACGGGCAACTAACTTAGTGGAAACATGCATGTGGTGATGTATATGGTTCACTGGGCATAGTTGTGTGCGGGAGATGCTTCTACTTCATGAAAACTTCTAACAATGAATTGAGTATATATATGTGGATATATTCGATAAGGAAGAAGTTTGAAACATTTGAATGGATTCAAGTAAATTTCAGCATGAAGTGGAAATCATCGTAATAGAAAAGTCAAATATCTATGATTGGATCATGGTGAAATATTTGAATTACGAGTTTTAGCGAACATCTAAGAGAGTTATGAAATTGTTCTACAACTCACGTTTCTTGGAGTATCATAGTGATGATGTTGTATCCGAGAGATGTATCCAAACCTTGTTGGATTAATGATGAGATAAAATAAAATCATGCCATTATATTTTTGTGGATTATGCTTAGAGACTACCGCTTTTACACTAAATAGAGCATCATCATGATCCATTGAAATGACACCATACGAGTTATGGCATGTGTATAAACCCTAATAGTCCTTTCTTATATTTTGGTATGCATAGCATATGTAAATAAGTTTACAACCAAAATTGGATGAATGTCTTTGTTGGTTATCCCAGAGAATTGATTGGGAATTCTTTCCACTATGGAGACAAAGACAAAAGTGTTTGTCGATGTTTCTTACTTTTTCCAAGAAATTGTTTCTAGCAAAGTATTTGAGTGGGAGGACAATAGAACTTGATAAGGTTTATGAACCTGAGCATAATGATCAGAGTAGCGGAGCATCAGAAATGGTTCCGGATGCGGCCACGACGATCATGGCTCCCATGACTACAAAGTGTTTTAGCCATGGAGATCAAAGTACCTATTGAACCTTGTAGGTATGGTTTACTTTGTGATCAAATAAATGATTTGTGGACAAAGGATTGTTTTTGAACAATGATAAACCAACTACATACAAAGAAGTTATGATGGGCCATGACTCAGTTAAAATGGCTATGCGCCATGAAATCCAAAATAGATGAATACGTTTTTTGAAAGTAAATGGATCTATAAAATTGATGGACTTGGATGGTATATCCTTGAAGAAGCTCGACTTGTCGAAAAGTTGTTTACGACAAAGTTCAAAGAGTTGACTACGATAAGATTAGATCTTCCGTAGCGATGCTTATAGTCTATGTGGATTATTCTAGTAATCACTACATATTTCTTTTATGAGATATGCTAGTAAGATAGCAAAATACATTACTTAACAGAAGTATGTATTAAAGGTGTATACAAGATACAACCAAGAGTTTTGCTAGTTCGTGGAATACTAGATAGGTATACGAACTTCAATTGGATAAAGTGAGTATCGCGGAGTTGGAATCTTCACCGGATGAAATAGTCAAAGAGTTTTTTGATTTCATCAGAGACGATGAAGAGGCTTGCATTTGCAAGAAATTAAGTGGGAGCGCTGAGAAATATTTGTAATACTTTATGTGGATGACATATCGTTGATTATAAATAATGTAATTATATAATTGATTAAAAAGGATTCATTGAGAATTAACTTCAATGAAAGGATATGGACTGAAACATATTTAGTGTCAAGATCTATGAAGATAGATTGAAACACATAATAAGTTTAAGTCAAAGTACATAGAATGAATATTGAAGTAGTTCAATATAAAAATATTAAGAAGGTGTTCTTTTCCATGTGAAGGTTTAACAAGACTTGAGTCTATTTGACACTCGATGAGTAATAACACATGAGTGATTTTAGATCACGAATAATATGTACAAATTCAGATGTCCTGTGCTCTAAAGTGTTACGAGCATATACCAGAATGATTCATGTAATGATCATTGGACAATAGTAAGAATATCCCTGAGGGGCTTTAGAAGAACCAAGGATATATATATATATATATATATATATATATATATATATATATATATATATATATATATATAGTTTTTGTATGGGGTAATGACAAACAAATCGATGTAAGGAGTTGCACCGATATTAGTTTGATCACATATAAAAATAAAAATTTCAATCTCAATTAGGCTAAGTGTTGTTTAAAAGGTAGCACAATGAGCTAGAAGAAGTCTATGCTAGATTTAGATCAGTTCTAAATATTGTGACGGATTCTACAAACGAAGGCAGAGTATGTCATCGTTTCGAAAATGACTGAGGATGTTAAGTCGAGGAGTTCTTTGAGAACTTGGTGTAGTTCCAATAGTGTTAGAACTTTGAAGCTATATTGTGTGTGACAATATTAGTGACTTATTTCAGATCGCGGAATTAAGGTTCCACCAGAGGACTAAGCATATATAATTAATGCCAACTCATTTGGAAAATGAGTGATGCGTTGAGACTATTATCACCAGATTTTGGTCAAATCAGGAGGTGGGCCGTAAGGGGGATGGGCTGGAAAGACTACGCGTGGAAGATCTCTGAAGCGGCCTTGCACGAAGAATTTGGGCTAGTTGCCCGTGTATCTTTATTATAGTAGATTGCATCATAGATTAGAAGTTAGAGTTTGTCTCATACACGGTGGGGATTATTCCCACGTTAGAAAGTCCCTTGGACTATAAATATGTATCTAGGGTTTATGGAATAAACAACAACACACGTTCACCCAAACAAATCAATCTCGGCGCATCGCCAACTCCTTCGTCTCGAGGGTTTCTACCGGTAAGCGACATGCTGCCTAGATCGCATCTTGCGATCTAGGCGAGCCTAAGCTCCACGTTGTTCATGCGTTGCTCGTATCGAAGCCTTTTTGATGGCGAGCAACGTAGTTATCATAGATGTGTTAGGGTTAGCATTGTTCTTCGTTTAAACATGCTAACGTAGTGCAACCCTTGCATGTCTAGCCGCCCTCACACCTATCTCAGGTGTGGGGGCGGCACCCCGCTTGATCATTATTTAGTAGATCTGATCCGTTACGGTTGCTCCTTGTTCGTCAAGGATTAGTTTAATATCTGCAATAGTTAGGCCTTACAAAGGGGGGGAGGATCCAGCGGCACGTAGGGTGTCGTTCGCAAGTCCTAAACGAGGATGTTCGGGGATCAACTTCATGTTGGTTTTTAGGCCTTGTTTAGGATCGGCTTACGATCACCGTGCGTGGCCGCGAGGCCCAACTCTGGAGTAGGATGATCCGATTATACGGTGAAAACCCTAAATCGTCGTAGATCTCATTAGCTTTATCTTGATCAAGCGGGACCACCATATATTCGTGCACCCCGTACGAATCATGGGTGGATCGGCTCCTTGAGCCGATTCACGGGATAACACGAGAGCCGATCGAGGCTCGTATTTAATGTTTACGTGTATGCCATGCAGGAACTAAGCGAGGCATTCTCCATCACCTTCCTGACCAGGTATAGGTCAGGTGGCACGTCCTTGCACTTCGCATCGGACGTGTGACCATAAGAGCTTTGCGGGCCGTCGCTCGGAGGGACCTCAGCCAGCCGCAGCTCTAGGTTGTTCCCGGCTCTACGGTGTTGACACGTCGCTGCCCGTCGGTGGGTTTCTGACGTCAACACATTCTGGCACGCCCGGTGGGACAATCATCTACATCAACCACATCGCCATCTACATCTGAGATGGCGGACGGCACGCCAGTCACGTACGAGGATCTGACGGAAGAGCTCAAGAAGAAGTATGACGAGATCAAAGTCATCCTCGAAGCCGACCTCATCGGCTCTTTTCACAGAACCCGTTCCCATGGCATCAGATGGAAGGGGTTCTCACCTCAAGGTGCACTCGATGGGATAGACCTCTCTGCCCCGTCGGAGGAACGCACCAGGTCCCTGCGGCAGGAGATCAACTTCTTGGTGGCTCACTCGCTACACCGCCATTCTGAGAACCTGGTCAACACGTTGGAGCGCGTCGCTCTTCGCGTGACCCAGGAGATCATGAGGCACCAGTACTCGCCGTCAGGACCAGCTCTCGGGACGCATCAAGGAGAGTTGCCACTCCAGTCCCGTCTGCCGCTGCCATTTGCGTTGGCAGCACCAGAAGTGCCGGCTACACCGGCATTCGTCGTCTACAAGATTGGTGGTGACCCTAGTGACTACCAGTTCTTGCCTGAGGCGCCTAAGGAGATCCCTCATGGATACACGTGCACGTATGTGCCAGATTGTGGCAACTGGGCAATCGCAAACCAGGCCACGACATCAGGGACTTCTGGGAAAACAGGAGGAACGTCAGCGACAGAGCTTGAGAAGCAGACGTGGCTAGCTAAGTACGCCACCCCGATGAACCTCCAGAGCTCGGCTCCAGCAGTTGGCTCAGAGCTGGAAAAGCAAACATGGCTGGCTAAGTACGCCACTCCGGCGAATCTTCAGAGTTCAACTCCTGCAGACCGGCCACGGCGGATCAAATCGGTACCATACCGAGAGACCGGTTCGGCATGGTGCTGAAAAGAAGGGCAATCGGCTATTCCAAGCCGTACCCCGACGAGTACGAGATGATCCCGCTGCCACCTAAATATCGGCTCCCTGATTTCTCCAAATTCGGTGGATCGGATGGCTCCAGCTCCATCGAGCACGTCGGCCGATATTTGGCACAACTAGGACCGGCTTCAGTGTCGGATCAGCTACGCGTGAGGCTCTTCTCACAGTCCCTCACGGGATCGGCTTTCGGATGGTACACCTCATTGCCACCAGACTCCATCCGGACTTGGAAGCAGCTGGAAGAGCAGTTCCATATGCAATACCATTCAGAAGCTTCCGAGTACGGCATTGCCGATCTAGCACAACTACGTCGAAGCGCGGAGAAACGTGACGGAGATACATCCGGCGCTTCAGGAATCTTAGGAACCGATGTTATTCGGTTCGTATAAGCTGAAAAGAAGCGATCGAGTTGGCGGTAGCGAGGCCTTGCAACACAGCTCAAGGACATGGCCTCCCAAGCGGATTATCCCTCACTGGCGCACATGGTTCAGAAATTGTCAGCATATGAACAGCGCCACCCGGACCTGTACCAAGACAAGTTCAAGCGTGCAGTAGTCCTGGTCGATGCAGAGGAAGACGAAGCTTCTGCGGGAGATCAAGAGGTAGCAGTGGCTGAATGGACTCGGGGAGGAACCCCCGTGTCATGTAAATGGGTAAAGCCACCAGGCCCGCCTAGGGGATTTGATTTTGACGTGACCAAGACTGAGCAAATCTTCGACCTCCTACTCAAGGAAAGCGAGTTGAAGATACCGAAGGTCTCAAGTTCCCCACGGCGCAAGAGCTGAACGGAAAGCCATATCGCAAATGGCACAACTCGCTCTCCCATGCCACCAACGACTGCAGGGTGTGGCGTCAGCACATCCAAGCGGCGATAGAGAAAGGGCGTCTAATTTTCAACCAGTACGCCATGAAGGTCGATACCCAGCCCTTCCCCGCCGTTAACATGGTAGAGTTCACCTACCCTGAAGGTTGCCAGCCAGGATCCTCGTTCAGCATCAACATGGTAGGACCTGGGAAACACTCTGGCAAAGATGGAGACGAGGGCAGCTGCTCTCGTAGCAAGGACACAGAGGAGGCCGCTCCACGCGATCGGCTCCATCTTGATGGCAAGCGCTACGTCACAGAGGGAGAGGTGAAGAACATAAGATATCAGCAACCCCTCTCTGATCACCTCCTCAAAAAGTATGTAAGTCAGTATGACCAACGCCGACGGTCCAACTATGATGATGAGAGAGATCGTCTGGCGAGAGAAGCCAGAAGACATCGTCGGCATGGTCGCGATGAGGAGGAGCACGAGCGCCGTGCCACGGAGGAATCAAGGGAGCAAGATGACAACGCCAGGCACTGGGACTGCCCCTTCTTCAGACACTGCTGGGATTCAGGAATGAGCCGATTGCCCACAATTGGCAATTGCCCAGAATGCAACCAGAAGAAGAAGGAGGCAGCCAACATATCTGTGTTCAAGCGCTTAGGGCCTCTCCCGCCACAAAGCAAGCGCGCTGAGTCACCTCGTTGGGCAGATCTTGAGGATTCAGAAGACGAGGGAGAAGAAGAAGAAGACAGGTGCCACCGGCCAAGGTGGTGCCCTGACGGACTCAGCCGTTCCCAAAAGCGCAGGGTTCAGCGGTTGCGCGGCCTGGAGGAAGCCGAAAGGTTGTACTTACATACGTTAAGGAAGGCACGACCTGATCTGGCCGCAAAAGTTCAGCGAACCCTGGATGAAGAGGGTCGTCCATGGAAAATGGAGTGGCGCCCCAAACAAAGGAAAGCCGATGATGAAACATCGGCTGGTACAAACATGGTGCTCGTCCTTCCGACAGAGTTTAGTGCTCCACGACTCTACGATGCACTCAAGGTGGACGACAGCAGGCGCATAAAGTCAGAGGTTGGGTTGGTTCTATCCAGCCTGACCGAGTAGCAAGAACAAACCGATGAGCAAACGGGGCGAGGCTGATTCTTGTGATCGGCCACAAAAATTTATGGAGGGACATTACAAAACCTTCATCGAACAAGCAATGTGGAGGCCGATTCCAGCAATCGGCCAAAATTATCCTCACCATCCATTCTGCCTGGGTTCAACGTTTGATCCAGCAGGGAGTACCTAAAGAGCCGATACCATCAAATCTTTTGACAGAATCGGCTCGGGGGGGCACCTAGGTGGATAAAACACGAGGATATGAAGAAGGAGTGTCTTTCAAACGCCCAGCAGCCCAAGATATTCTTTGATGATGGGTATTGAAGTATGGGGACCGATACATACATGAATCGGCCGTAAAAAAAAAAAATCGAAATTTTTTGAAGCACAGCCGATGCAGCAGACATCGACTTAAGGGCAGAAAGCTGATGCATGACCATCAACTCCAGAGGTACAACTGTTATGAGCAGAGGGTCAATGGAGTAGGAAGTGAGCCATGAAGAGAGATTCTAATGGAAGAGCTCCTCAATGGAGTGGTTTGATGACTCCGATCTTCTCTTCAAGAACCTCTGGTTTCTTTTTGCGAGTAATGTGCAGATCAGGTTAAGGATGGGTTGCATCAGATCCACCAAAGGAAAGGAGCCGATCTGACCTGCAAGGCGCGAGAAGTAGACTGAAGAAGCTCGGGGGGCAGCTCGCCCTGAAGGTTCTCTGTTTTGGGGAGCCGATTTTGTTGAAATCGGCTGACTCTGCATGATACTTGGAAACCGACGGCGGCACATTTGGCTGATCCATTACCGTGCTCGCCTCGACTGAGGCTCGGGGGGCAGTTAACTTGGTAGATGCTCTGATTTGGAAGCCGATGGGAGTCACATCGACTGGCCCTGCATTATGATCTTCTCTGAAGTAGTGAGGTGTTGTAAAAGAAGACTACTGAAGCTATGGAGAGGAATCGGGAAAGGAGGCCGTCGGCTTTTACAGGTTTTGGACCGTCTCGTCGCTGCAAGAGAAGGAAAGGGACTGGATTCTCGAAATAGCCGATGAGTAGTCATCGGCTGAGGGATTGCGAAAAATTATGGTCAAATATCAAATCGCAGCCTGAAATTGAGAAGTGCTTGACCGACGGGCTAATCGGTAGGTGAGTCCGGCTTCGCGGGCGTCCAAAAGAAAAGAGTTCCGATACGTTGCTATCGGTCTTGGCATGACAGGCGAAAGGAATGAAATTGGAGTAATTGAAGGATGAATTGAAAGAACAATTTCATTAATTCAAAGGAGCGGCTTTACAAGAAAGAGCCGATGGCTCTCAAAAGAGGGATCTGGTGCCTAGTGCACTGCTACTACTAGTCCTATTCTACTAGTCGTCGTTGTCCTCGTCATCACCGCCGTCGATGTCATCGGCGCTGCTCCCAGGAAGCTCTTCGTCGCTGCTGCCCCAGCCCTTGGCCGGAGCGTCTTCCTCCTCGTCATCATCATCATCCTCGCTGTCCGCCCAGGAGCAGAAGCGCTTCGTCGGCGGGTACCCGGCGGAGGAGGAAGATTCATCTTCCTCCTCCTCTTCTCCTTCTTCGTCGTCATCTTCGTCCTCGCTGTCCGCCCACATACGGGAGCGCTTCTTTGGCGGGAGCTTGGCGGAGGGGAAGACCTTGGCCTTCGCTACTTCTCCTTCTTTCTTCTCCTTGTCGGAGGAGAGGGGGTTCACCTCGGAGTGAAGGTTGTCCTCGTTCTTCCTCTTCGGCAAGGATTGGAGGGGGAGGCTTGAGAAGGAAGAGGAAGAGGAAGACATTGCTACAGGAGAAGAGGGTTTTTTGGTGCCGATGGCCGGAACAGAACAGAGGATGAAGAGGGCTAATCGATCGGCACGGTTAAATAATAAGGAGCCTGGTGGAGATTTAATGCCATTACAGTTTCCAAGGAGTCGAGGCCAAAGCTATCAGAATTTGCAGGGAAGCTGAGAAGACAGGGCATAATGATGACGGATGCTGCAACGGCTCTGTTCTGCCATGACATGACCCTTCGAAGGAAGAATAGAGTGGTTTTGGAATTATCATTGCCAAAACCAGGGGGGCATGTGTTATCACCAGATTTTGGTCAAATCAGGAGGTGGGCCGTAAGGGGGATGGGCTGGAAAGACTACGCGTGGAAGATCTCTGAAGCGGCCTTGCACGAAGAATTTGGGCTAGTTGCCCGTGTATCTTTATTATAGTAGATTGCATCATAGATTAGAAGTTAGAGTTTGTCTCATACACGGTGGGGATTATTCCCACGTTAGAAAGTCCCTTGGACTATAAATATGTATCTAGGGTTTATGGAATAAACAACAACACACGTTCACCCAAACAAATCAATCTCGGCGCATCGCCAACTCCTTCGTCTCGAGGGTTTCTACCGGAAGCGACATGCTGCCTAGATCGCATCTTGCGATCTAGGCAGCACAAGCTCCACGTTGTTCATGCGTTGCTCGTACTGAAGCCTTTTTGATGGCGAGCAACGTAGTTATCATAGATGTTTTAGGGTTAGCATTGTTCTTCGTTTAAACATGCTAACGTAGTTCAGGTGTGGGGGCGGCACCCCGCTTGATCATTATTTAGTAGATCTGATCCGTTACGGTTGCTCCTTGTTCGTCAAGGATTAGTTTAATATCTGCAATAGTTAGGCCTTACAAAGGGGGGGAGGATCCAGCGGCACGTAGGGTGTCGTTCGCAAGTCCTAAACAGGATGTTCCGGGGATCAACTTCATGTTGGTTTTTAGGCCTTGTTTAGGATCGGCTTACGATCACCGTGCGTGGCCGCGAGGCCCAACCTGGAGTAGGATGATCCGATTATGCGGTGAAAACCCTAAATCGTCGTAGATCTCATTAGCTTTATCTTGATCAAGCGGGACCACCATATATTCGTGCACCCCGTACGAATCATGGGTGGATCGGCTCCTTGAGCCGATTCACGGGATAACTCGAGAGCCGATCGAGGCTCGTATTTAATGTTTACGTGTATGCCATGCAGGAACTAAGCGAGGCATTCTCCATCACCTTCCTGACCAGGTATAGGTCAGGTGGCACGCCCTTGCACTTCGCATCGGACGTGTGACCAGAAGAGCTTTGCGGGCCGTCGCTCGGAGGGACCTCAGCCAGCCGCAGCTCTAGGTTGTTCCCGGCTCTACGGTGTTGACCCGTCGCTGCCCGTCGGTGGGTTTCTGACGTCAACGGAGACGCAAATGAATTGCAAAATACATACGTTTCTGAGCGTGTCAGATCCGTTGACTAAAACCTCTCCCGTGAGCAAAACATGATAAGCACCAGAAGGTCAAGGTGTTATATCTTTACAAATGTAAGCTAGATTATTGACTCTAGTGCAAGTGGAAGACTGTTGGAGATATGCCCAAGAGGCAATAATAAATTAGTTATTGTTATATCTTAGTATTCATGATAAATGTTTACATCCATGCTATAATTGTATTAACCGAAACATTGATACATGTGTGTTATGTAAACAACAAGGAGTCCCTAGTAAGCCTCTTGTATAACTAGCTTGTTGATTAATGGATGATCATGGTTTCGTGATCATGAACATTGGATGTTATTAATAACAAGGTTATGTCATTAGGTGAATGATATAATGGACATACACCCAAATGAGCGTAGCATAAGATCAAATCATTAAGTTCAACTTGCTATAAGCTTTCGATACATAGTTACCTAGTCCTTCGACCATGAGATCATGTAAATCACTTACACCGGAAGGGTACTTTGATTACATCAAACGCCATTGCGTAAATGGGTGGTTATAAAGATGGGATTAAGTATTCGGAAAGTGTGATTTGAGGCATATGGATCAACAGTGCGATTTGTCCATCCTGATGACGGATAGATATGCTCTGGGCCCTCTCGGTGGAATGTCATCTGATTAGCTTGCAAGCATATGATTGGATCATAAGATATGACATACCACGGTACGAGTAAAGAGTACTTGTCGGTAACGAGGTTGAACAAGGTATGGCGATACCGATGATCGAACCTCGGACAAGTAAAATATCGCGAGACAAAGGGAATCGGCATCGTATGTAAATGGTTCAATCGATCACTAAGTCATCGTTGAATATGTGGGAGCCATTATAGATCTCCAGATCCCGCTATTGGTTATTGGTCGGAGAGGAGTCTCGATCATGTCCGCATAGTTCACGAACCGTAGGGTGACGCGCTTAAGGTTCGATGTCGCACAAGTAGATTCGGGATATGAGATGGAGACCGAAGTTTGTTCGGAGTCTCAGATAGGATCCAGGACATCACGAGGAGGTCCGGAATGGTCCGGAGAATAAGATTCATATAAGGGAAGTTGATTTCTAGGTTTCGGAAAAGTTCGGGATTTTTCTAGTGGAAGACCGGGAAGGTTCTAGAAGGTTCCGGGGGGTCCAACATGGGCCTAGGGGGTGCATCCTAGCTCTAATGGGCCAGGGGCACATGCCCCTCAAGGCCCAAGTCGGCCACCCTTAGGGTTTTCCCCCAAACCCTAGGGGGGATCAACTTGGGGGGGGGGGGAGAATTCCCCCTTCCCCCTTTGGCCGCCAGCCCTAGATGGGTTTGGGGGGTTGTGGGGCCACCCAAACCGACCTCCCCCCTATATAAAGAGGGGAGTGGGCAGGGGGTCGACCACCCTTCATACCCTAACCCTGGCCACCCCTCTCTCCTCCACCGCAAGTCTGCTCTGGCTTGGCGAAGCCCTGCAACTTTTCTCCTCCACCACCACCACCACGCCGTCGTGCTGCTGGGATTCCGAGGGGATCTACCACACCTCCGCTGCCCGCTGGAACGGGGAGAGGACGGGCTTTATCGACACCGTACGCACGACCGAGTACGGAAGTGCTGCCGAATTGCAGCACTGGATGATCGACTACATCAACAACGAGATCTAATCTCGTAGGCTTTGGAAATCTTCGAGGGTTAGTCTCACATGCATCTCGTTGCTTCGATCTTCATAGATTAGATCTTGCCTTCTTCTAGATTGGATCTTGGATTTATTCGTCTTGCGGTAGGAAATTTTTTGTTTTCTATGCTACGAACCCCATCAGATACCACTTGGCTCTTTCTTCCATTTTAGTGCCGATGATTAGAATGTTTGGTCACATATACACTCCGGGGCGGCGCAAGCGAGCCTGGTGTGATGGCACAAATATCAATCTCTTGTGCATCATACCGGCCTCGCTTACTCCGTCCCGGAATGTGAATATTTGTTTCGACCAACAAAATATGAGGCATATGATATCTAGTTGAGATACCACTTGGCTCTTTTTTACATTTTATAGTGCCGATGATTAGAATGTTTGGTCACTCGTACACTCGGGGGTGGCGCCAGCGAGCCTGGTGTGATGTCACAAATATCAATCTCTTGTGCATCCTACCTGGCCTCGCTGACGCTATCCCTGAATGTTAATATTTGTTTCGACCAACAAAGTATGAGGCATATGCTATCTAGTTGATACCACTTGGCTCTTTCTTCCATTTTAGTGCAGATGATTAGAATGTTCGGTCAATCGTACACTCCGGAGTGACGCCGGTGAGTCCGGTGTGATGGCACAAATATCAATCTCTTGTGCATCCTACCTGGCCTCACTGACGCCATCCCGGAATGTTAATATTTGTTTCGACCAACAATGTATGAGGCATTCCATTTAGTTCATACTAGCTACTTGTCTCTTATTTGAGTTGACACTTCTTAATTGCATTGGCCGATGATTAGAATGTTTGGTCACTTGTACACTCTGGGGTGGGGCTAGTGAACCTGGTGTGATGACACAAATATCAATTTCTTGTGCATCCTACTTGGCTTCGCTGACCCCATCCCTGAATGTTAATATTTTTTCGACCAACAAAGTATGAGGTATTCCATTTAGTTCATAGTAGCTATTTATCTCTTATTTAAGTTGACACTTCTTAATTGCATTGGCCTTTCTTCCATTGTAGTGCCGATGATTAAATTTTGTGGTCACTACACACTTGGGGGAGGCACCAGTGAGCCTAGTGCGATGACACAAATATCAATCTCTTGTGCATCCTATCTGGCCTCACTGACTCCTTCCCTAAATGTTAATATTTGTTTCGACCAACAATGTATGAGGCCTTGTCATTCCATTTGCTTTGGTATTTTTAAAATGCCGATGATTAAAATGCTTGGTCACCGTACACTCGGGGGTGGCGTAAGTGAGCCTGGTAAGATAGCACAAATATCAATCTCTTGTGCATCGGACTTGGTCTCACTTACGTCATCCCTAAATGTTAATATTTGTGTTGACCAATAATGTATGAGGTATTTATTCCATTTCTCTTGTGCATCGGACTTGTTGGTCTCACTTGGTCTCACTCTTCCATTTTAATCATAGTAGGAACCGGATGAAGACCCCGATGCAAGCGAGCCTGGTGGGTAGAGAGGAGGGAGCAAAGGAGGAACCGGATAAAGACCACTTTGTATCTCGAAATTGTGAAATTTGTATGAATTAAGAGTTGTATGTAAAACATTTGACATTTGCCACTATATATGTATCTCGATCGGGCTCTAAGTAATGTGATGATGATGTCTATATTATATATGTTCAATGTACATGCTATTTATATTATATCTGCATATTTCTGTATGTTGCTGTATATAACATGTATATTGCTGTATATAACATGTATGTGTATAGCAGGCAGTACAAAATCGTGTATAATACGAGCAAATTATATGGCGCACTGAAAATCAATTCTGTGGCGCACCTTTTTCTGTGGCGCACCTAAGCCATCGTGCGCCACAGAAACCTTAATTCTGTGGCGCATGTACGGGTGCGCCACAAAAAACTTATTTTTGTGGCGAAGTTTCTGTGGCGCACCGCCCTTGCGCCACAGAATAGGTATTTTGGTGCACCACTGATGAGACTTTCCGTACTAGTGTAATGGTGAATGTACCTACGAAAATGGCCGAGGTGTGTTTTGTGTGGGGTAGGTAACCCTAAGATCCCGACCACCGAGAGCTTATTCAGGGGATCATGAATTTATTTGGTGGCGGGAATGTTCAAGTCAGCAAATCGAAATACGGGACACTAGTCACCCCGGTCTAGTCCCCATTTGCCTTGACTGTATTATATGAGGGATAAATGTGGAAGGATTACAATGTGGTGAACTCGGCGAGATCTGATGATGATCTCGACAAGGTTTTTGTCTTGTATTCACTGAATAACATGTTCCCGCCTTGTAAATCATCGCATTTCATTACCATATCGTTTTGACTAATTGAATAGGCATTGTTCTTGTTGATCATTCGAATGAAGACTTCATTTTACAGATGATACTTAAAATATTTTACATGTGATAAGACTCATGGAATGGGCGGATAAGCATTCCAGTAGATATTGATCTGAAAGTGGAAAACAGGTTACCATGAAAAGCACCATCTGACTCATGTGTACTAAATTTCTAGATCCCGTTGTTGGTCATTGATCGGAGGGATATCTTGGTCATATCTACGCATTCCTGAACCGTAGTGCGGCACGTTTAATTAAGGATATACGACGTTTAGGGTTTTGATTCGGGATCGTCCGAGTAATAAGAGTGAACTCTGAAATTATTCCGGAGAGGTATCGAAAGATGTTCTGGAGTCGATGAATTGTTCGGAGATTTAAATAACATGTTTTAGTATTTAATTAAGTGAATTAAATATTAAAAATGAATTTAAAATAAGGATAACCCTAATGGTACGCATGTATGGTAGCCCGTTAGGGAGCGCTCACCTGAGGGAATGGGTGGTGGTGGCCCATGATGGTGTCACCCCCACCAAACCCAAGGTGGGGTGGTGGCCCAAGGGGCGCATATGGTGGAGGCTCCATCCCTCCCCACGCCTATCATGTGGTGCTTACGGGGTTGGATCTCCACCATCCGCATGCCGTCGTGTTGCTTGATCGTCGGTCTGAACTATTATTCTTCCACTGCTTCGCTGGACTGGAGCCCGGGAAACGTCGTCTACACCGTACGTGTGTATAACTACGAAGGTGCATGCTGCCAGTTGTAGTACTTCACTGCACGTACGTCTGCACGACCTTGAGGTTGGCATCGCCGTACGTCTACACCAACAACGTTCGTTCTGAATATAACGTTTTCGGTCTTCAAGGGTATAAACACCGAAACTCCTTCATTACCTTACATCTACATATAATATATCTTGACTATATCGTTCCCGTTGGTAGGAAAAAAAATTGTTTCCTCCTACGTAACCCTTCATAGAGAACCGGTGGCTTCATTAACGGCAACCTGCCACAGAGCATACCATACGTCGCATTTAAGGATCGAGCCGGCCGTAGAGTCGCTAACATGCCGGTCCCGCCATTGAAATTTGGCGTGGCATTGTGTGCTCGCGCGCCCGTTCGACACCCCACGTGAAGGGTCCAGCAATTTTATTGGACTCCAAATGGTGCCGGCTCATTATTGAGAACACCTGTGTGGTAAAAAAAAGGCTGGACCCAAAACGTTGTTGGGATAGCTATACATGCTGGTGGAGATGCTCTAATAGCAGCTGTGTTTTGACCACCACAACAAAAGAATCAACCAATCATATCTATTCAGTGGCCAGTGGGCAAGCTTCTTTGCTCGCCCGCCGGAAGGTTCCACAGGGTCTTTCGACCCGGGAGCGTCAGCGTTCAAAGCCCACACCGGAGCTCGGTCAGGCTCGTAGCGGTAATCGTAGAAAAGCTCCTCGCCTGAACCAATTCGTTCTTTGGCGTTGCCTACCCTATGGTTCCCGAAAGAGTAGAGTAAGCAACGGCCCAGCTGCCGAATCAGATATAAAATGCAGTGTTTTGAACGAGAGCGAGAATAATTTAGCTCATGCAAAATGCTCGAGCTAAATCTAGTGATAACCCCAGCATATAATGTTTGATGAGTGCAAGTGGTGTGTTTGTACACCTACCTGATTATTCTAGTTAAAAATGAATGATGCAGGAAACAATCCGCGATAAAAAAATATTAGCGTTAAGAACGCTGCGTTAACTCGTTATCTTCACGTGTTATTATTAAGGGTGTGTTTGGTAGCCCGTATCAACCCATAATTTCCCATCTCATCAGAGATTTTTGGCCATACCTATATTTGTTAGCCCGGGTGAACAGAGATGAGTTATGCCCACTTCATACAGAAAATGCCCCTCAGCCTGGCCGGTTGTGAAGCTCAAATCGAGCTTCACAACCCAGCCAAGCTGAGTCCATCCCGCAAACTTCCTCGGGACCCCACCAGCGAACCCCCAGACCACAGCCCGGCCTCCTCATTTGCTCTCGAACGAAAGGAATGGTCGCTCCCGTACCCCTCCCATGGCCGTCGCCCGCCACCACCCCCTGGCCGCCGGCTGCCGCCACCCCCTCCCCTGGCCTCCCTGGACGCCGCCCGCCGCCCGCCGCTGCCCCCTGGCCGGCGCCAGCCGTCCCTGGACGCCGCCCGCCGCCGCCCCCGGCCGGCGCCGGCCATCCACTGGACGCCGCCCGCCGTCCCCGGACGCCGCACCCGCAGCCGTACATCGCGGTCACCGGCGCCGTCGCGGCCGGACCACCACGCTCGCTCGGCGGGACGCGCCTCGGCTCCGGCCCTTCCTCCTCCCGTGCCTCAGCAGGCCCCGCGTCGGCCCTTCCTCCTCCCGCGCCGGACAGAAGCAGCAAGCCCCACCGCCGACGAGCCACCGCCGCACGGACCTTCTCCCGCAATCCCCGGCGCCCCACGGCCCTCCGACCACCACCGCTGGCGCCCCACGGCCCGCCATCGCCGGCGATCTGCTCCCAGCATGGCTGAGGGCCTGATTGCTTTTTAGTTATTTTGTTTAAGATCTTTAGTGCAAGAGTTTGGACCTCTTTGTTATTTCTTAGGTTTTGGGCAAATCTCCGTCCATACGGTTACCAAACAAAGTACAGTATCACTTTGAATTCTCCCAACACATACAAGCTAACAAACAGACCACAAAATTCTAAGGGCCCTTTTGTTGTGGCTTTTTTTTAGCTTTTTGGCTTTTGGATTTTGGAAGCCAAAAGAATAGGATCTTTGTTTTTGGCTTCCAAAATCCAAAAGCCAAAAAAGCACCTATTTAGGTGTTTTTTTTGGCTTTTGCCAAAACTAAAAAGCCAAAAAAAGGCACAACAAAAGGGCCCTAAGTCAGCTTGTATGGGGTGAGATATCTCAAGTGGGAAAATGAATCTGAAGTGGCACAGGCTACCAAGCACACCCTAAAGCTCTATCTCCATTACAAAATCAACGAAATCAACACCAAAGGTTGAAAAATACATGATCTGTGACCGTCATGTCATTAGCTTCACATGTTAATTTCAGTCTCTATCTCGGTTGCACAACTAACAAATCAAAACCAAAGTTTCAGAATGCATGATATGTGAGTTGTAACATCAAAGTTGCATTTCTTTTTTATGCACAACCCTCGTGGGTGATTCCGCTACCATTGGTAACAGCCTACGTTGCATATGAACAACCAAGCCTATAAATAGGCAGCAAGAGGTATGCAACCAATTAACCATGTACTTTCCACGTAAGGCCTCGTTTGGCACAAGAGTATTTGCAGGGATTGGAGAGTATTATCCCGGCCCATTTTCAAATCCCCAGTTTTCCCCGGTAGCCCATTTGGTACTAGAGTTTTGGGCCAAAATTATCTCCGCTCATCCCCGGAAAACCCCGTCCCCGGCCCAATTTTGCCTTGGACTCAATCCACGACCCCAACGCCCAACCTCGCGTATTATCCCCGTCCCCGTCCCCGTCCAAATCCTAGGAACCGGCGGCGAACGGAACTGCGGAGAGTGGAGCGAAGCGGCGGCGAGGGGCGGAGGAGCATCAATGCCCCATTTCCCTTGACCCGACGCCACTGAAGGTCGACGTGGCGCCTTCGTCGCTGCTCGATTCTCTCCGGCCGGCCGCTGCTAGAGACGACGCTCTGCACCGCAGGTTGCCGCTGCTAGATTCCGGAGGCCACATATGCCTGCCGAGTCTCTCCGCCCCACCGCCGATTGAGGCGACGCTCGGCTCCCCGGGTTACCGCCGCTTGATTCCGGGGCCTACTGATGTCGCTCGCGGCCAGCCGTCCTCCGTCCGGCCGGCGCAACTCGCGTTTTCCACCCTTGAGTCCCGTGTCCTGCCCTGCCCTGCCCAACACCTATAGGGACTGGCGCTGCTCGTGGTCGCAGTTCTTGATCAAGGGCGTCTGCATCGTGTGTGCATCTCAGCATGTGTCGCAGTTCTTGGTCTGGCTCGCTGCATCTGTGAATCTCTCAGACCAGCCAACTCCAAGAGGGCAACGAGAATTGAGAGATAGACACTATGTTTGAGGAAAAAAAAATAGTTGCTGGCTTCTACTTACGCACTGCAAATCTGCACTTTGCTGTTCAGGACTTGCTGCTTGCGCATCAATGTTGCCATTTCCATCGCACACCAATCCCTATGAACCAAATGGCATTTTTTAAACTGGGGATTAAGGATTATATGGGACAGGGTTTTGTGGAGTATTAGTGGGGATTGGGTGAAGGTAGAGTTTTCACCAATCCCCAAGAGTATTATCCCTAGTAATCCCCACTAATACTCCACTACCAAACAAGCCCTAATAGGGATTTCAGCAAGTTGGTTTAACGGTTCATGCGGGTTGAGACCAAACTGTGAACGGGGTAACGTGCAGCCCCAATCACTGGACGCAATTTCCAGCTTCCCACTCTCTTCTTTTTTACTTGAGCTTCCCGCTCTTGTTAACATCAGTCATTGGCAGAATGCTTGAACGTCATGTCACTCGCAACGCTCATCATGGTGCCAGTATCAGCCCGTACAATTACAGTTACAGCAAACGCCCACAAAAGCTTTTGAAGTGGCGAACACACCACCAAAGGCAAGGCCAGCTAAAACACGGGTCACGTTCCATCAATAAGTTCTGATACAAATGGGCTCAGATACAACAACAGTCAGGCTCGGATACAACAACAGTCAGGGGCCAAGCAATGTCAGGTTAAACTAAACTCAAGGTGTGCTAATAACAGCTAAATTTTGACCCCACAACAAAAGAATCAACCAATGATGTCTGTTCAGTGGGCAAGCTTCTTTGCTCGCCCGCTGGATGGCTGCCCAGGGTCTTTCGACCCAGGAGCGTCAGCGTTCAGTGCCCACACCGGGGCTCGGTCAGGCTCGTATCGGTAGTCGTAGAAAAGCTCCTCACCTGCACCAATCCGTTCTTTGGCAAAGATGCCTACCCTATGGTCGCCTGCTACCATGATAACCTTGGCGTAGCAATTTGGGTCAGGGGAATGGTTGGCGAACTTCAGCTTGTCACCCATTCTGAAGGCATCAAGAACAAACTGCATCCAGAGAGTAGAGTAAGCAGCAACGACTCAGCTAACCGAATCAGATGTAAAATGCACGTTTTTGAATTCGGACAAGAATATATAGTTCAGCTCATGCAAAAAAGCACGAGCTAAATCTATATAATGTTTGATTACTGTAACTGGTATTTTTGTACACCTACCTGGTTATTCAGGTTGAAAAGGAATGATGAATTCTCACGATCATATATCTTGCCACGCTTGTCTGCTTCCTTGTGGGAGATAAGCTCCCCAGTGTACTCGCCAAGATATTCATGTTTGCCAACCGTATTCTGAAGATTGAGGAAAGACAAAAAAAAATGAGGTAAAGGGGAAGAGGAATGGAGAGGATGGAAGGAGCAATTTTACCTTGAGGAATGCTCCCCAGCCAGAAATATCAGATCTCCCAAGTAAGACCTGAATAAAAAGTTAAAAACTCATGAATAAATTCAATATCATCAGCACAAAATTATGTCTGAAAAAGAACAAGTACATTCTGGTAGACAGTTATAAGAAGGTGCGTTGTAACGGGTGCTCAATAGTCGCTTACAACTAATGGCAACATCGCCTCCATATTAACGAATGCCCACTTTTAAACAGGGTGGCATAGTGGCATCGCCCAGTTGCATTTTTCTTGATTTTAGAAGAATGATGTGGCCCTAGGCCTGCTAAAATTATATTTATGGTAAAAAAATCTTTTTCCGGAACAAGCCCTAAGTTTAAGTAAATTTTACTGGATCAGTTTGTTTCATATCCTAATTGGTTTATAACTGGCTCAGAACTATCATAAACAAAACAAAAAGGAATCGCTTATAAGGAATCAGCTCTTAAAAGATATTAATCGCTGCTATATCAATACCAGCATCTACAGTATTGAGAACGAGCTCAAAGAGACGTAGACATTTAAGATCATGTATAAATCACATCTAGCATTTTAAGATCATGAAACTATCCATAAGTACAACTGGGTAATGGATTATACATCTGAGCCAGTAGTTCTGAACACAAAGAATTTGTGGTTCGTCTCTTTTTTCTGTTAAACGACAGGACCAACCAAAGAAATCATCAAATCAAGTGCCGACACAAAGAAAAGCAAGATGTCCATAACATGTTACAAACTGGACTGTATAATTTTACCCTTTGTTGTTGTTTAAGAAGCAGTTTCATGTTCCGGCATTCATAATTATCGCCTCGTTGGTTGGGAACTCCAAATGAACCATCACCACACCTGTAGGTCAGAAAAGGAACAGTTCAATGCACTGTGATTTATTCTAGAAAGATTATGGATGAGATAACAACATTTTAAGCTTGAACAGCTGGCAATCACTTGTCAAGGCGCTAATGGAATACCTTATTAAGCAGATTAGAGTGAAAAGGGACCGTAATTGCATTTCAGCATTGGTCAGATAAAGACAGTACAATCATACTTTATTTTTTAATTAACTGCATTTTGTGTCCAAAATTTCCTCTTTTAACATTCTACACATACATGCCAATTGAAATTTAACTACTGAAGTCATAAGTTCTCCTATAATTGGCATGTCTCCATAATGCAACCTTTCACATTCGGGTAAACATCCATTTCGAATAAGATACTGTTCCAATGAATTTATGTAGTACACCATTCCATAAGATTTTAGCAGAGTTGAATAAATTGCATAAGCAACTGGTAACCACATAAGTTTTCAGCTTCTTTAAATAATACGCTGGTACCCATAAGCATTCAATTAAGTCTCTTAACAAATGGGTGCATCATGTCAAATTACTATGCTTGATGGTTGTCGGCTGTAGCTGATGGCTAAAAAATTCTTTTTATTAACTTATAAATCCCCTTGTTTAAGATCTGAGCTGCAGTCTGGAGAACTGAGTATCTTGAGATGCTACAATACAACTAAGCAAGAGTATTTGCGCAGTTCTAATATTGTAGATTCAACACTCAACAAAGCTCTTCATGAATAGATGAGAAACTTTTATAATGTAACTCATAGCTTTTGCAGATTATCACACCTATACTTGTAACGTGGCAACTGATAAACATGTGGATTCACTTCAGTTGGCTATCATGCGTGATATCAAATGCACTACCTGATTCCCAAATTTCTGGTAGTAAAACAGAATCTTCAAGGCAAATTTCACAGGTACATGTGGTAAATTTTGTACTACTCTGGTACAGTTGAGATTGTATAAGTGTAAAGGACAAAATGGACAGACCTCAATGATGAAACTTTTTATACAGATAGAATTGCGAATTGACTGCAAAGTCCTTCAAAGGTTCACGAGATTTTGTAAATACATACCCCACCCAGCAGTTTCTGCACACGTCAGGATCGCATTCCCTGTCAGCAGCAAAGCATGGACACTGGCGACTGCGACACTGGCTCTTTGCACAATGACAACCTCGAAAACGATTCTTGCACATTTTCGGACACCTGGAATGCAAAGGGGATAAATTTTCACACAAGCAACAACACCAATTGCTAAAGTATGACAACACTACAACAGGATCAGGATACCAAATTGTTTGCATGTCTTCATGTTTATGCATTTTTGTAGCTGTTTCCGTTCATAATTGAAATTTCTCAAACTAACTAATAAGTAACAGTAAACACAAAGTATGCAGGACCACAAAAGGTAGTCTGATTTTATTGTCTAGTGAGAATTAATCTATGTACTATGCAGCTTTACAAAATCTGTTTCGAATTCCATACTGGTTTGAATGTTCTATGCATAGAGTCAAAGCATGCTAACGAGTTACAAGACAGCAACTCAACACTACAGTTTTCAATCATTCTACTACACACAGAATACGACATCAAACCACGTCAATAGATATAACATAGCGCTTTCATGAGCACTGGTATAAATATCCAGAAGGACAAGCATTCTCAGTTCACCTGCAATTGGACTAAAACCAAGCAAAAACCTATGATATCACCAAAAGTGGGTTACCTAGAACCCCATAACAACATGTTAAAGGATACATATGCTTCATATGCATAGAAGTTACTCCCTCCGTTCCTATTTAGGTGGCACCCACGTATTACAGGGTCCAACTTTGACCATTAATTTGATTAACAAAACATTGATTAAGTATCACAAAAATTATACCATTGAATTCATATTCAAATAAACTTTCCAGCTAGATCTCATATATTCCCAATCAAATTGATGGTCGAAGT
Source organism: Lolium rigidum (assembly GCF_022539505.1). Lineage (NCBI taxonomy): Eukaryota > Viridiplantae > Streptophyta > Magnoliopsida > Poales > Poaceae > Lolium > Lolium rigidum. The sequence goes on from NC_061510.1 coordinate 367,100,491, forward strand.
TTAATCACAGGCGCCACCTAAATAGGGGCGGAGGGAGTATGAATAATAGTGCCAGTTCTTGTAAGGAAAATAATTAACTCACCCACAGTATTTCTCACAGCATGTCCCATTTATGAGACATGGACACTGTTTCCCACATGCCGATTGACAACCACAAGGATTATATTGCCGACAAGGCTGATCCTTCTTTTCTGTAATTCTTTTCCTTATAAAATGATAACCTGCAGATTTCCAGGTGTACTTCAAACGACGGACTCGTCCTCGTCTTCTATAAAACCGTGATCTCGCGCGCAACTCATGTCCCTGAGATATCAACATTGGCAGCACTAAACTAAGATGCCACCAGGGTGAAAAAAGTAGAGGGGCATGGTGAACCCTACCTTTATATATCCTTTAACAAGAGAATCAACACTGCTAAGTGTTCCAGATGCGCTGCTGTTTTCAATATAGTGCATATACTGAAAAACATCACTGCATGTCTTCATTCCACCAAGAAGGTTCCGAGCAATTAAACAACTGCATGAAGAAAACCATTCGGTTTAGTGTGGCTATTAATTTTGGAAATCATGGTAAGCTTATTGCTGTTATAATGATGGAGGCCAACGATTTGGCCACCAGACTCATGTGCTCAGCAATGAAAAAAAGACATGCATATTTTCTCGAAAAAAAAAAGACATGTATAGATGTTATATCATTGCAACTTTCATAGAAATAGAGTATTTTTTGCATCCTGGTAAGAAAACATTGCTCTACAACATATAAGTGGCGCTGGGATCTGTGTAATAAAAAAAAGTTAACCATTAATTTGCCTTGACACCATGAAGATAATGCGGTTAGTGGAAAATGTTTTCGTAATATATAATTTCAGGGAATGGCTCTGGTACATACAACTTTTAGTCATATAATGTTTATAAACATTTCTTCCCAACACTTTTTTCAATCCCCAGTACCACTCCCCACTTGTAGGGTGATGACAATACAGTACGTGGAAGGAATAAATTGTAACAATCCCCACTTGTAGGGTGATGAGAAAACAGTATGTAAAAGGAATAAATTGTTTACTCAGCGAGGAACCATGGTCAAAGTCTTCCAAGTAGTATAGTAAAACATTTCACATATAACCTTTACTCAGTTCACAAGAATTGTTTGCAGGGGTCACGTGAGGCCAAATAGGAAATTTCACCTGACTGGTTCTATAATAGTAAGCAAAATTAAGTGCAAGGTAATTAAACCACTAATAGGTCAGCAGGAGAAGGGTCCAACCTGTTCCTACCAAAAATCTCCAACCCTTTCACTAGTAGCCCTTGCTCAAGCACCTTCCAGGATCTACAGTTATCTTCTTGCCTGCATATATTCTCATCGACATCATCTATCTTCGAACTTAGATGATCATCTGTTGCTGAATGTTCATTATTTGTTTCCTCTGTCGCATCATTATGATCTTCTACTAAAGCTGAGTTCTTCTCTTTCTTCTCCATTGGAGACGTATCCTTCTTCCGAGAACTTCTTGTGTTTGGAGAATTCTGCTGTGAGGATGCAAATGAATCCTTTTGTCCACTTCGTGTACCAGATCTAAGCTTCATATCCCTTGGCCAAAGGCATCCACCAGAATTTGAGTCTGATGGTGCCACTTCCCTTTGTCCTTTTTTCACGCTCATAAGGATTCGCTCTGCGATTCTTCTATTAGCACTTTTCTTGATTCCACCTCTTGCGCTAATTTTGAATTTTGATTGACAAGGTGAGTGATGCAGAGATTTATTGCTTATTGGATGTACTTCTGAATCGCTACTTTCTGAGGCAATCCTTTGGATTGAAGAGCTTTCACTTTGTTGGGATTTTGCCTTCCTTCCACTAGAACCCCGTTTTTTCTTATTTGAATCCAACTGGTTCCTTGTATCATCAGCTGAGTGAGTTGGCTCCTCTATGTCAATATGCATGTCAGAATCGATTGCAACAGTAGCATCTGGTTTGGAGGCCTGAAAAAAACGGTTTGCAAAACAATATCAATGCAAGTCATGCGCTTATGTTTCAGCATCTAAATTGTCACACAAGACAACCCAATTTTCAGAAGTAATACACCATAAAAATACAAACCAGTTTATGACAATGAATGCCACAAGGCATACCATCATCCAAGATGTTCCCAGGTGGTTGCTTTTCTGTCTGCATGAAACACGTGCGAATTAGAACAACACCCAATTATGGTAATAACTCTTGAACTTTCAAACTTACAGGAAATACTAAATCCTGAGAACACCCATGTAATTTACAATCGAAAACCTGCCAATGTCAAGATGAGCAGAATATTCATCAGCAAATCAGAGGCATTACAGAAATCGCATGATGGTTAATAGATGAACATACTAGACATCGCCGACAAAAGAGATTGTCATAGGAATCCAATGCTGCATCCAAATCTTTATCACGGTAGACATCTTCCACTTTGACATTAAGTTCAGAAGCTTTTTTTAAAGAACTCACAGTTTTCTCCCCATGTAGGATCTCATATCTGGCCTGTAAAATAGGGCTATATGTGTTAATTGTCAATAGCAAAAATGTGAACTGGTAAAGGAAGATCCCAAATGGCCAAAATAACATTGAGATTAAGTGAATGATTATGGAAAGAGAACTAGCCTTTATATCACCAGCAGCTCTACCAAAACATCGAGCCAGGGTTTCCAGCACTGCATCAGACATGCCACATTCTTGAATTGTCATCCTAACATGGAGTAGCGGAGGAACATTATTCATTACATCAAATTATCAAATCACCAATTGTGAGGAACACGGCATATAGCAGAAGCCAATATCTATTGTTGATCTATCAAGGTTAAAGAAAATGTAAACACGTCAGCAGACTACTACAATCATGCAACCCAATTGAACATTTTGCAGCGACCTCAGGTAAGCGATGTAAGTTTCTTGAAAGAAAATTGTGACAATCCTTAATGGAATGCGTTCTCCGGTAGGAAATAAAAATACAGCAAACTAACTGCTTTGAAGAAAGGTGAAATGGTAGCATTCATATGAAAAACCGTGATTGTAAAACAAGCATATATGTCAATCACATGTAAGCGCAGAAGTTAGGGCATTTTGGTTCACAGCCACACTTTGCCATATATGCAGAAGCACTGTTATGCTAGTGTTTATCTCACTGCCACGACTGTGGCATGCCACGCTTTCTTAGCAGGCTGTGCCATTTTTCATGCACTCACTTTTACCACACTTTGCCTAACTTGTGGCAAAAATATTCTTCACTGCACTTTTTGTGGCTTGCCACAGTTTAGCTGGGATAGTGTGGCAAAGTATGTCCATTAACCAAACATGCCCTTAAGCCTAGGCTAATGCAAACTAACGCAAAAGAAAACATAGAAGTACACTAAGTTTGTTTACCGAATAAGACAATCTTCAGAAACTTTGAACTCCTTTTTCTCCTCTTCATCCTCAACAGCTTCATCTTCACTGTCACTGCAAATTAAAGCTTCACCGCAATTTGCATCATAATAAATCCTTCGTCGACCAAGTACGGATTGGTCTTCCGACATCCTCCGGTTCCTGCGTGAAACCGCGGGAAATCTTTTGTCTCAAGAAAATCCTATGAAACCTTACTAAAGAAACTTTCTGTAAATAGCAGGGCTTCAAGGCGGTTGAGAAGTGAATGTAATTATAAACAGACCTGTCCAAAAATGTCCATGTTGTATAAGGCGGAAGTTTCGGTACTTCTGGTAGTTTAATTAGCCTAATGGCGCTCTTTGCAGCTTGATTTCCCCCCAACATAACAGTTGATGTGGCATATGAACTTTCTTCTTCTGAACTGACGCCATCTTCCTCAGCAGGTGATGCCTCAAGACTATGCACCAAACAGAGTGCATCGTCTTTCCTACTTGTCAGCAAATTTGAGACAAAGTCGGTGCCATTTGATGTATTTCTTTGCCAGATTTTTGAAGAATTGCTAGTGCTTTGTGTAACAGTGCTGAGCTTAATCCTGTTCTCCTCTATCCTATTCTGGAAGAAATTATAAAAATCAGAAAAAATGAAAACAATAATTTCTTATTTTTTAAAAATGAGAGAACTACAGAATAATTTCAAAGCACCTTAATGTAAGTAAAACGATCTGCTGTAACTTTCTTCTTCAACGACTCAATAACACATAAAACATATTCAGATGCCTTACGTCCTTCTTCATCTGACATAGCCTTATTTTCGTGAGTAACCTACAAAGGTAGGAACATTATCGTACAAGCATAATACAAACTCATATAGTAGTTTTATGATGGTTGAAGGGTATAAATAGGAAAGCCAAAGACAATCAATATTAGAGCCCAACTAATTTGTTGCTATGAACATTTACAGGTAATCTAAAATCCTGATTACAGGCACACCTCAAGAGTAGATTACCATATCGTTAATAGCTCTTAACTGGTAAGCACAGTAGTAAACTCTAACTGGAACGTAGGATAAAGTACTCCCTCCAATTCATATTACTTGATGCTAATATAGATGTATCTAGACACATTTTACTTGTAGATACATCCATTTCAGCATCAAGTAAAAAGGTTACAAAGAAAAGTCTCAAGGTCAACAAAAGTCAAAGCACCGAATGGTTATTAAGTGGTTTCTATTATTTTGTCCCAGATTTATGTAGCCATATTTGTAGAATGGGGTTACTTTATTTTAGCTCAGCATTCTGATATAATCAAACAACAAAAGGTGATGAGATAAAAAAACACAAGATTGCAACGACTAAGTCTATTAAGTATACTGTTAGCCATATAATAGCACTTGATTGCTGATTATTAGCACATAATGACATTGTACACCATAGAGAATCGATATATTACTACAATATACACCATCCCAGTTTATGCTAATTATGTGAGTGCCAGATATTCTCTTGATTAGGGTTAAGGATGGGAATGAGCCAGCGCACTTTGACCTGGACCTGACCTTCTACTTAACTCACGGACATTGGGCCGACCCAATGGACCAGCAAGAAATGGCTCTATGTCCCATTGGGACACATGGTTCGATCCTCGCTTTTTTCCCTGGAACCAGATGTTTTTCTAATAAAGTTCTAACACCCATACACTGGATACATCATCTAATAAGACAATGCATGCTTCTCATTTTATTGAATATTGATTGGCATGTACTAATAATTAGTCATGTACAAATATTAAAAATGGAAAGCAACAGAACATAGATAAATTAGTGGTTATGTAGTCGACTAAACCAGCCATGGGTACTTGCTTAAATCACAATCATGATAGCTAAAGATTATCACACAACCAAGGTATATGTAGACGTGAATACTTGCATGATGGTTGTATGCCTATATATAGCTCTATCGTATATCTGAAGATGCATTTGGGTCAAGCCATCTAACCTAAGAGGTCAACAAGTTTGTGCTCTACGGGTCCAATTTGCAAACAAGGCCAACCTGGCTGCCATATCAGCCTTGACACTGTGGGTCGGGGCAGTGGACAAATGGGTCAATGTGGCTTATCCCCATCCTTAAGGGTTAAGGTTTGGAATGGGCCAGCCCACTTCGATCCAGACCTGGCCCCTGCTGGCCCTTCTACTTTGCTCACGGCCACCTGGCCAACCCTATGTCCCAACGTTTTTGTAATGAAGTTCAACACACGCATATTGGAACCATCATCTAATAGGGCAATGCAGGTGTCTCGTTTTATTGAATGGCATATAGTAATAATTAACCATGTACAAGTATTAAAAATGGAAAGCAACAGAACATAGCTAAATTAGTGGTTAGTCCATTTTAGTCGACTCAACCAGCCGTGGGTACTTGCTTAGATCATAATCATGACTGATGGTTGTATGCCTGCATAACTCTATCGTACATCCGACAATGCCGTTTGGGTCAATCCATCTAAAACTGGGGAGACAACAAGTCCCAGCTCTACTGGCCCAGTTCGCAAGCATCTGACCTGACCACCCCATCAGCCTTGACATTGTGGACCAATGGGCCAGTGTGGCTCATTCCCATCCTTAGATAGGGTGCTATCTCCAATGGTTCTACTCAAGAATGCCATACATGCCCATAGTGTAATAAGTTCAGCAAGATATCAGCAAGAATTCAAAAAATAAAAGAGCAGAATATCGTGAAACTCAGCTGGTAGCTCTTGAGTACTAGAGGGGGGGCAATGCAGTATAACAAATGAGAAGTGAACTCATACACACTCATTTGAGGCCATTAGAGCGTAACTACGCAACATCCAACCCATCCCACATACGGTGTTTCCATGCTATGGGCGGATCTAGGTGGTGCGCCCGGTGGAGGTCTGTCCAGGACTAAGGCCATGTTTGTTTGGGCTGGCTGTGCTGTCAAAGCGGTACCGGTCACCACTAAGTGGTACTGGTAAATAGCATACTCATCACATGTAATAGCATGAACGTACACGGATATATACACTAAATAATAATTCATAATACATGCTTTGTCGAAAATGATAAGGTGCTGATCACCACTAATTAATTAGTTCTCTTTACTCCATAATAGAATGCTATATATGCCCATAATGTAATAAGTTCAGCAAAATATCAGCAAGAATTAAAAAAATAAAAGAGCAGAATGTCGTGAAACTCAGCTGGTAGCTCTTGAGTACTAGAGGTGGGCAATGCAGTATAACAAATGAGAAGTGAACTCATACACACTCATTTCAGGCCATTAGAGCGTAACTACGCAACATCCAACCCATCCCACATTCGGTGTCTCCATGCTATGGGCGGACCTAGGTGGTGCGCCAAGTGGAGGTCTGTCCAGGACTAAGGCCATGTTTGTTTGGGCTGGCTGTGCTATCAAAGCGGTACCAGTCACCACTAAGTGGTACCGGTAAATAGCATATTCATCACATGTAATAGCATGAACGTACACGGATACATACGCTGAATAATAATATTTCATAATACATTGCATTGTCCAAAATGATAAGGTGCTGATCACCACTGACTAATTAGTTCTCTTTACATGTCATTTACCAAATTAGATCTCCTTAGAATACCAACACGTTACAGAAATCAAGTGTACCTATCCTCATCTAGCGTTGAAGTGAATAAACACAGTGTTATTAAACAACTAATGTGTTGACAATCCATACAGAGAGCATATGCACATTAATCAAAGTATAAATGCCGAACAAGGTTTTAGCACCCAAGCTGTCACTTTCCTCGGTCTGTTTCGGTATGAAAAATTTCAGAATCTCAAATACCTAGAACGCTCCAGTGAACTAGAGCCGAGAGACTAAGACGAGTTCAAACAATTCTGAGCTAAAGTCTAAAGCTAGCAAATCTATTGGTAGTAATCATTCGGAGTCATGGATCCGCATAATCGGTGCGTGAAGCAGTGCTGTGCGCTGCAGTCTGCGGACAGGCTATTCCTTGCGGCTAGTGAGCAACAGGAAGAGTGTCCGCGCACTCGAGGCCTCGTCGTGGAGCCACGCGAAGTAGAGCAAGAGCATGAACGCCGCTCGCGCACGTCTAATGGTCGGCGTCATAGGCGAAACGAAGTAACGAACCCCTGGCCAGCCGACGCCGGCGAGCTGCCGAAGCCTCGCTCGCCGAAAACAGAGCGGGAGGCACTAGATCGAGGGGATGGACGCGCGGGCGGAGCAGCACCGACGGGGGCGGAAGCGCGTACCTCGGAACAATGTCGACCGGGTGCGGACGCGGCGGGGAGAGCAGGGATAGGGGCGGCGCGCGTGGGAGGGGAGGGGCGGAGGGGGTGAGGGCGTCCGCGGCGACGGTCGAGTACGGCGCGGCGGCGGCGGCGGCTCTAGGGCAGCCGCATTGGGTGGGAATGTCGGATCGGAGCGGAGAGTAGGTCAGAGATAGGTCACGAGGGGCGAGAGGGGAATTGTTTTTTGAATGAAAAAATTGGAGCGGAGGAAGAGAAAAGTGGATGATTCCAGCTGGTGTTGTGTTGGCGACTGCGGTCTGCCTGCGCGAGTGACAAGGAGTCAACAAAGGTCCTCGCCGACGCGGGTGGCAGGCCTTGGGCCACTATCCAAATCACAAAGGATGGTAGGAATGGATTATAACCTCTATGTCCGTTGGCAGAAAATTTTGATTCAGCTTTCCAATATTCCAGATTCCCATTGATTGATTTAGAAGGTGGAGGCTATCGCCGACGACGGCCATGAGAAAGAGAAGGAAGAGGATGGAGATGGCAGGTGGAAACGGCTAGAGGCGGCTGAGGAGGCGGCGGAAAAGATGCTCTAATTTCCGTGGATCTGGTTTAAGTGCAACAATAGGTAGCAATCTGGAGTCCTAAGTATCAGTATCAGCACCATTACCAATCCGTTTTATCAAGCCTAGTTTCATAGCATCTCTTCCTTCTAGCACTGCACGGGATCGGTTATTATTCTCCAGGCTTGCTTTGCTAACAAGGCCATATTGAACAATTCGGCATCTCTAGAACCAAGGCCGCCCATAAACTTTAGCATCGTCATAGTATCCATGAAACCTAGAATGTTTCTTATGGCCATGTTTACTTCCCCGCAAAAAATTTCTTAAGAGAGTGTCGATCTTCTTACATCAACCCTCGGGAGTTTGAAGCACGACATCGAAAATGTTGGGATAGCCTGAGCCACATATTTGGTAAGGACTTCTCCCCCCCCCCCCCCCCCCCGCCCTCGCTGAAAGGATTTGCTCTATCCATCCTTGGATCTGTTTCCAAATCCGCTTAGTCTGTATTTAAAAGTTCCATTCTTGTTCACTCCCACATCCGATGGCATACCTAAGTACCTCTCTGATAAGCTTTCATTGGGAACTTGCAGCAGCGTTTGAATCTCTTCTCTAACATTTACTGGGCATCCCTTACTGAAATAAATAGATGATTTGTATGTGTTTATTCTTTGACCAGAAGCCCTACAGTAGGTATCAAGAACCACATTGATCTCACTAGCCCCACCAGAATTCGCTATAAAAAATAGCAAGCTATCGTCCGCAAAAAAGTACATGATTGTACATGTGTGATGCATGTAAAATGAAACATGAACTTTTTTCTTTATCATATTGAATTCCCACATATTTGCAACATATATGATGATAATACCATGTTTTACATTGATTTATGGGGATTTACCAATGATCTCTTTTATTTGCTTTATAACTTTGCAGAACAAGAAAACACTGTTTTGCGTATTTTTCTCTTTCAGAGACCTATACGGAGTCAAATTGACCTGAAATTTTTGGAGCGTCATTTTTTCATCGCGAGAAGCACCCTGGACCTTGGAAGCACACCTGGAGAGGTCTGAGGCCCGAAAGAGACCAGGTGGCGCGCCCAACAAGGTAGGGCGTGCCCAGCAAGGTAGGGCGCGCCACCCCTGCTCTTTCGGTCGTCAATCGTCCGATTGCCCTAATTCTTTCGCCCACCGATGTATGTTGACCTAAAAATCACTATATATATGGTCCCGAAGAGTTATCGGGAGGAGAGCGCCGCACAAACACAAAAACACGAAAATAGAGGCTGTTGCGGAGAAGATTGGAGGGGGAAACTCCGTTGGGATCACCGCCAGAGGGATCTCCACCTTCTCCAACGTCTTCATCATCACCATGATCAAGGGAGAGTAGTACACCTCTGGACTACGGGTTTGTGGCAGTAGCTTGATCTATTTCTCTCATGTTTTTCACAGTTCTTAGTGCCATATGAGCTTCCTAACATGATTATGGCCATATTTGTAATACTTATGTTGTGGATCATTATTCTATGATATTGTGCTATGATATCTGATCATATTATGTTAAATATATATTGATAGATGCATATTATGAACCCCATTCTTAAGTATTTGTTTTGATCCAACATCTATGCAAGAGCGTGTGCGGGGTGATGTGTGTATTAGATGTAGTAGCATGGTTTTCGTGATTGGATAGTGACAATATGTTCAAGATCTATTATGGCTTTGCCTTTTTCTTTTGCTACATCACTAGAGATAAAATGAAAGCATGTGCTACGTTCGTCACGTGACAGTTGAGTGATGATTTTGTTTGTTCAAGCCTTCAAGGTAGCATATTGATATTCAAACTTCATGTCAAAGTACTTATGGCTATGCTCTCTTAATTCTTAATACAAGATTGGTGAAGTTTCTTTCCTGTGGAGCATAAGAGAGATGTGTTGCACCATCTCTATGTTAGGACATGATGCCCATATTAATTCTGATCTTACGCATATTATTATTTGCACCTTCATATCTCATTGATGAATTGTTATTTTTCCACTACAACTTAAAGAGAGAATAGTCAAGTGAACACATGAACACCGGTCCACTTTTATCATAAGAAACATCTTTATATTGTTTTTATCTTGTTTTCTATTTGCTGCACTATTTTAATACGAAAATACAAAAATATTTACTTTTCTTATTTGCATCCAAAACACCAAAAACAATCAACCCCTTTACAGTTTTTACTTAGTTATTTTTATCTAGTTTAGTATTATTTGCTTTATTTTTACTTTTGTTTATTTAGTAACATGAAACCTTGCGCTTGACAACCACACAGTGGAGTTGGGGACACAAGACATTTATTTTACTTGCAGGATTGCTAGAAGAAGGGAGAAGAGTATACTCTTTGTCCAGTTCCCCGAGAGTTCGATATAAACCGTCGAGTCACCCTTGTGGGAACATACTCTACTGACACAATACTCTGGACTTGGAGTCCCAACGTCATCAAGCTGTTTTCTGGCGCTTTGTCGGGGAGTATCAAGACACTCCATAAAATCCGTCAACCGCCATCAGAAGTATTTTCTGGCATTGTTGCCGATGAAAGAACATCTCTCAAATTACTTATGGTTTTGTGTGTTTGATGACAATATGCATGTGTGATAATCTAATGTGGCTTAGT
>NC_061510.1:367111453-367143629 GCF_022539505.1 Lolium rigidum
GGTGGAGATAACGTCCGATACGTCTCCGACGTATCGATAATTTCTTATGTTCCATGCCACATTATTGATGATATCTACATGTTTTATGCACACTTTATGTCATATTCGTGCATTTTCCGGAACTAACCTATTAACAAGATGCCGAAGAGCCGATTCTTGTTTTCTACTGTTTTTGGTTTCGAAATCCTAGTAACGAAATATTCTCGGAATTGGAGGAAATCAACGCCCGGGGTCCTATTTTGCCACGAAGCTTCCGGAAGACCGAAGAGGAGTCGAAGTGGGGCCACGAGGCGCCGCCACCATAGGGCGGCGCGGCCCGGGCCCCGGCCGCGCCGACCGTGGTGTGGGGCCCTCGTGTGGCCCCCACGTTGCCCTTCCGCCTACTTAAAGCCTCCGTCGCGAAAACCCCGGTGCCGAGAGCCACGATACGGAAAACCTTCCCGGAGACGCCGCCGCCGCCAATCCCATCTCGGGGGATTACGGAGATCTCCTCCGGCACCCTGCCGGAGAGGGATTCATCTCCCGGAGGACTCTTCACCGCCATGGTCGCCTCCGGAGTGATGAGTGAGTAGTTCACCCCTGGACTATGGGTCCATAGCAGTAGCTAGATGGTTGTCTTCTCCTCATTGTGCTTCATTGTTGGATCTTGTGAGCTTCCTAACATGATCAAGATCGTCTATCTGTAATGCTATATTTTGTGTTTGTCGGGATCCGATGGATAGAGAATACCATGTTATGTTAATTATCAAGTTATTACCTATGTGTTGTTTATGATCTTGCATGCTCTCCGTTATTAGTAGAGGCTCTGGCCAAGTTGATGCTAGTAACTCCAAGAGGGAGTATTTATGCTCGATAGTGGGTTCATGTCTCCGTGAATGCGGGGAGTGACAGAAACCCCTAAGGTTATGGATGTCTTGTTGCCACTAGGGATAAAACATTGATGCTATGTCCGAGGATGTAGTTATTGATTACATTACGCGCAATACTTAATGCAATTGTACTGTTGTTAGCAACTTAATGCTGGAGGGGTTCGGATGATAACCCGAAGGTGGACTTTTTAGGCATAGATGCGAGTTGGATGGCGGTCTATGTACTTTGTCGTAATGCCCAATTAAATCTCACTATATTTATCATGACATGTATGTGCATTGTTATGCCCTCTCTATTTGTCAATTGCCCGATTGTAATTTGTTCACCCAACATGCTTTTATCTTATGGGAGAGACACCTCTAGTGAGCTGTGGACCCCGGTCCATTCTTTTATACTTGAAATACAAATCTGCTGCAATACTTGTTCTTTACTGTTTTCTTGCAAACAATCATCTTCCACACAATACGGTTAATCCTTTGTTACGGCAAGCCGGTGAGATTGACAACCTCATCTGTTTCGTTGGGGCAAAGTACTTTGGTTGTGTTGTGCGGGTTCCACGTTGGCGCCGAAATCTGCGGTGTTGCGCCGCACTACATCCCGCCGCCATCAACCTTCAACGTGCTTCTTGACTCCTACTGGTTCGATTAAACCTTGGTTTCTTACTGAGGGAAACTTGCCGCTGTGCGCATCACACCTTCCTCTTGGGGTTCCCAACGGACGTGTCAATTACACGCATCACGCAAATTTCTGGCGCCGTTGCCGGGGAGATCAAGACACGCTGCAAGGGGAGTCTCCACTTCCCAATCTCTTTACTTTGTTTTTGTCTTGCTTTATTTTATTTACTACTTTGTTTGCTGCATTATATCAAAACACAAAAAAATTAGTTACTTGCATTTACTTTATCTAGTTTGTTTTATTTACTACTGCTAAAATGGCCACCCCTGAAAATACTAAGTTGTGTGACTTCACAACCACAAATAATAATGATTTCCTATGCACACCTATTGCTCCACCTGCTACTACAGCGAGAATTCTTTGAAATTAAACACGCTTTCTTGAATCTTGTTATGCGAGAGCAATTTTCACAGTGTTAGTTCGATGATGCTGCTGCCCATCTCAATAATTTTGTTGAACTATGTGAAATGCAAAAGTATAAAGATGTAGATGGTGATATTATTAAACTAAAATTGTTTCCTTTCTCATTAAGAGGAAGAGCTAAAGATTGGTTGCTATCTCTGCCTAAGAATAGTATTGATTCCTGGACTAAATGCAAGGATGCTTTTATTGGTAGATATTATCCCCCTGCTAAAATTATATCTTTGAGGAGTAGCATAATGAATTTTAAACAATTGGATAATGAACATGTTGCTCAAGCTTGGGAAAGAATGAAATCTTTGGTTAAAAATTGCCCAACCCATGGACTGACTACTTGGATGATCATCCAAACCTTCTATGCGGGACTAAATTTTTCTTCGCGGAATTTATTGGATTCAGCTGCTAGAGGTACCTTTATGTCCATCACTCTTGGTGAAGCAACAAAGCTCCTTGATAATATGATGGTTAATTACTCTGAATGGCACACGGAAAGAGCTCCACAAGGTAAGAAGGTAAATTCTGTTGAAGAATCCTCTTTCTTGAATGATAAGGTTGATGCTATTATGTCTATGCTTGTGAATGATAGGACTAATGTTGATCCTAATAATGTTCCGTTAGCTTCATTGGTTGCCCAAGAAGAACATGTTGATGTAAACTTCATTAAAAATAATAATTTCAACAACAATGCTTATCGGAACAATTCTAGTAATAACTATAGGCCATATCCTTATAATAATGGTAACAGTTATGCTAATTCTTATGGGAATTTTTACAACAATAATAGGAATACACCCCCTGGACTTGAAGCTATGCTTAAAGAATTTATTAGTACACAAACTGCCTTTAACAAATCTGTTGAAGAAAAGCTCAATAAAATTGATATTCTTGCTTCTAAGGTTGATAGTCTTGCCTCTGATGTTGATCTTTTGAAATTGAAAGTTATGCCTAATAGGGATATTGAAAATAAAATTGTTACTACAGCAAATGCCATCCAAGTTAGAATTAATGAGAGTATAAGATTAATGGCTGAGCTAGCGTGCTAGGTGGGATAGAGAAGAAAATGAAAAACTAGCTAAAGAGAAAAATGTAGCTAAAGTTTGGACTATTACCACCACTAGCAATGCTAATGCTCCACATGTTGCTGCACCTCCTACTATTAATGATAAAATAATTGGTGTTGGCAATGTTTCTACTCCTAGTGCAAAGCGCGCAAAATTACCTGAAACTGCTAGAACTGCTGAAATTGTCTGTGATAAAACTGCTGAAATTTTTTCCAACCTTGGGGATGATAATCCCATTGCTTTAGATTGTAATGATTTAGATTTTGATGATTGCCACATCTCTGAAGTTATAAAGTTCTTACAAAAACTTGCTAAGAGTCCCAATGCTAGCGCTGTAAATTTGGCTTTCACAAAACATATTACAAATGCTCTCATAAAAGCTAGAGAAGAGAAACTAAAACTTGAAACTTCTATTCCTAGAAAGCTAGAGGATGGTTGGGAGCCCATCATTAAAATGAGGGTCAAAGATTTTGATTGTAATGCTTTATGTGATCTTGGTGCAAGTATTTCTGTTATGCCTAAGAAAGTCTATGATATGCTTGACTTGCCACCATTGAAAAATTGTTATTTGGATGTTAATCTCGCTGATAATGCTAAGAAGAAACCTTTGGGGAGAGTTGATAATGTTCATATTATGGTTAACAATAACCTTGTCCCCGTTGATTTTGTTGTCTTGGATATTGAATGCAATGCATCTTGCCCCATTATATTGGGAAGACCTTTTCTTCGAACCGTTGGAGCTACTATTGATATGAAGGAAGGTAATATTAAATATCAATTTCCTCTCAAGAAAGGTATGGAACACTTCCCTAGAAAGAGAATGAAGTTACCTTATGATTCTATTATTATAACAAATTATGATGTTGATGCTTCGTCTCTTGATGTTACTTGATACACACTTTACGCGCCTAGCTGAAAGGCGTTAAAGAAAAGCGCTTATGGGAGACAACCCATGTTTTTACTACAGTATTTTTTTTTTATATTTGAGTCTTGGAAGTTGTTTACTACTGTAGCAACCACTCCTTATCTTAGTTTTATGTTTTGTTGTGCCAAGTAAAGTCTTTGATAGTAAAGTAAATACTAGATTTGGATTACTGCACAGAAACAGATTTCTTTGCTGTCACGAATCTGGGTCTAATTCTCTGTAGGTAACTCAGAAAATTAAGCCAATTTACGTGAGTGATCCTCAGATATGTACGCAACTTTCATTCAATTTGGGCATTTTCATTTGAGCAAGTCTGGTGCCCTAATAAAATCCATCTTTACGGACTGTTCTGTTTTGACAGATTGTGCCTTTTATTTCGCATTGCCTCTTTTGCTATGTTGGATGAATTTCTTTGATCCATTAATGTCCAGTAGCTTTATGCAATATCCAGAAGTGTTAAGAATGATTGTGTCACCTCTGAACATGTTAATTTTTATTGTGCACTAACCCTCTAATGAGTTGTTTCGAGTTTGGTGTGGAGGAAGTTTTCAAGGATCAAGAGAGGAGTATGATACAATATGATCAAGGAGAGTGAAAGCTCTAAGCTTGGGAATGCCCCGGTGGTTCACCCCTGCATATTCTAAGAAGACTCAAGCGTCTAAGCTTGGGGATGCCCAAGGCATCCCCTTCTTCATCGACAACATTATCAGGTTCCTCCCCTGAAACTATATTTTTATTCCGTCACATCTTATGTACTTTACTTGCAGCGTCTGTGTGCTTTTGTTTTTGTTTTTGTTTGAATAAAATGGATCCTAGCATTCACTTTGTGGGAGAGAGACACGCTCCGCTGTAGCATATGGACAAGTATGTCCTTAGGCTCTACTCATAGTATTCATGGTGAAGTTTCTTCTTCGTTAAATTGTTATATGGTTGGAATTGGAAAATGCTACATGTAGTAATTCTAAAATGTCTTGGATAATTTGATACTTGGCAATTGTTGTGCTCATGTTTAAGCTCTTGCATCATATACTTTGCACCCATTAATGAAGAAACACTTAGAGCTTGCTAATTTGGTTTGCATATTTGGTTTCTCTAGAGTCTAGATAATATCTAGTATTGAGTTTTGAACAACAAGGAAGACGGTGTAGAGTCTTATAATGTTTACAATATGTCTTTTATGTGAGTTTTGCTGCACCGTTCATCCTTGTGTTTGTTTCAAATAACCTTGCTAGCCTAAACCTTGTATCGAGAGGGAATACTTCTCATGCATCCAAAATCCTTGAGCCAACCACTATGCCATTTGTGTCCACCATACCTACCTACTACATGGTATTTATCCGCCATTCCAAAGTAAATTGCTTGAGTGCTACCTTTAAAATTCCATCATTCACCTTTGCAATATATAGCTCATGGGACAAATAGCTTAAAAACTATTGTGGTATTGAATATGTACTTATGCACTTTATCTCTTATTAAGTTGCTTGTTGTGCGATAACCATGTTTCTGGGGACGCCATCAACTATTCTTTGTTGAATATCATGTGAGTTGCTATGCATGTCCGTCTTGTCCGAAGTAAGAGAGATCTACCACCTTAATGGTTGGAGCATGCATATTGTTAGAGAAGAACATTGGGCCGCTAACTAAAGCCATGATTCATGGTGGAAGTTTCAGTTTTGGACATATATCCTCAATCTCATATGAGAATAATAATTGTTGCCACATGCTTATGCATTAAAGAGGAGTCCATTATCTGTTGTCCATGTTGTCCCGGTATGGATGTCTAAGTTGAGAATAATCAAAAGCGAGAAATCCAAAATGCGAGCTTTCTCCTTAGACCTTTGTACAGGCGGCATGGAGGTACCCCATTGTGACACTTGGTTAAAACATGTGTATTGCGATGATCCGGTAGTCCAAGCTAATTAGGACAAGGTGCGGGCACTATTAGTATACTATGCATGAGACTTGCAACTTGTAAGATATAATTTTCATAACTCATATGCTTTATTACTACCGTTGACAAAATTGTTTCATGTTTTCAAAATAAAAGCTCTAGCACAAATATAGCAATCGATGCTTTCCTCTTTGAAGGACCATTCTTTTTACTTTTATGTTGAGTCAGTTCACCTATCTCTCTCCACCTCAAGAAGCAAACACTTGTGTGAACTGTGCATTGATTCCTACATACTTGCATATTGCACCTGTTATATTACTCTATGTTGACAATTATTCATGAGATATACATGTTACAAGTTGAAAGCAACCGCTGAAACTTAATCTTCCTTTGTGTTGCTTCAATACCTTTACTTTGATTTATTGCTTTATGAGTTAACTCTTATGCAAGATTTATTGATGCTTGTCTTGAAGTACTATTCATGAAAAGTCTTTGCTTTATGATTCACTTGTTTACTCATGTCATTACCATTGTTTTGATCGCTGCATTCATTACATATGTTTACAAATAGTATGATCAAGGTTATGATGGCATGTCACTTCAGAAATTATCTTTGTTATCGTTTTACTCTGCTCGGGACGAGCAGTAACTAAGCTTGGGGATGCTGATACGTCTCCGACGTATCGATAATTTCTTATGTTCCATGCCACATTATTGATGATATCTACATGTTTTATGCACACTTTATGTCATATTCGTGCATTTTCTCGGAACTAACCTATTAACAAGATGCCGAAGAGCCAGTTGCTGTTTTCTGCTGTTTTTGGTTTCAGAAATCCTAGTAACGAAATATTCTCGGAATTGGACGAAATTAACGCCTAGGGTCCTATTTTGCCACGAAGCTTCCGGAAGACCGAAGAGGAGTCGAAGTGGGGCCACGAGGCGGCGCCACCATAGGGCGGCGCGGCCCAGGCCCTGGCCGCGCCAACCTGTGGTGTGGGGCCCTTGTCTGGCCCCCCACGTTGCCCTTCCGCCTATTTAAAGCCTCCGTCGCGAAAACCCCAGTACCGAGAGCCACGATACGGAAAACCTTCCAGAGACGCCGCCGCCGCCAATCCCATCTCGGGGATTCTCGGAGATCTCCTCCGGCACCCTGGCCGGAGAGGGGATTCATCTCCCGGAGGACTCTTCACCGCCATGGTCGCCTCCCGGAGTGATGAGTGAGTAGTTCACCCCTGGACTATGGGTCCATAGCAGTAGCTAGATGGTTGTCTTCTCCTCATTGTGCTTCATTGTTGGATCTTGTGAGCTGCCTAACATGATCAAGATCGTCTATCTGTAATGCTATATGTTGTGTTTGTCGGGATCCGATGGATAGAGAATACCATGTTATGTTAATTATCAAGTTATTACCTATGTGTTGTTTATGATCTTGCATGCTCTCCGTTATTAGTAGAGACTCTGGCCAAGTTGATGCTAGTAACTCCAAGAGGGAGTATTTATGCTCGATAGTGGGTTCATGTCTCCGTGAATCTGGGAGTGACAGAAACCCCTAAGGTTATGGATGTGCTGTTGCCACTAGGGATAAAACATTGATGCTATGTCCGAGGATGTAGTTATTGATTACATTACGCGCAATACTTAATGCAATTGTCTCGTTGTTAGCAACTTAATACCGGAGGGGTTCGGATGATAACCCGAAGGTGGACTTTTTAGGCATAGATGCAGTTGGATGGCGGTCTATGTACTTTGTCGTAATGCCCAATTAAATCTCACTATATTTATCATGACATGTATGTGCATTGTTATGCCCTCTCTATTTGTCAATTGCCCGACCGTAATTTGTTCACCCAACATGCTTTTATCTTATGGGAGAGACACCTCTAGTGAACTGTGGACCCCGGTCCATTCTTTTATACTCGAAATACAAATCTGCTGCAATACTTGTTCTTTACTCGTTTTCTTGCAAACAATCATCTTCCACACAATACGGTTAATCCTTTGTTACAGCAAGCCGGTGAGATTGACAACCTCACTGTTTCGTTGGGGCAAAGTACTTTGGTTGTGTTGTGCAGGTTCCACGTTGGCGCCGGAATCTTTGGTGTTGCGCCGCACTACATCCCGCCGCCATCAACCTTCAACGTGCTTCTTGACTCCTACTGGTTCGATTAAACCTTGGTTTCTTACTGAGGGAAACTTGCCGCTGTGCGCATCACACCTTCCTCTTGGGGTTCCCAACGGACGTGTCAATTACACGCATCAACGTCCTTCATGGGAGCCGCTCTTTGGAGGTCTGTTTGGCAAGGGGGTTAGAGTACCCGCTACCAGTCGTTGACGACAACAAACACCTCTCAAAATATTACTTTTATTCTCTTTATATGATTTCAAAACTGAAAAAGCTCTAGCACATGATTTAATCCCTGCTTCCCTCTGCGAAGGGCCTGCCTTTTACTTTATGTTGAGTCAGTAAACCTATTTCCCTCCATCTCAAGCAAGCATTTTAGTTGTTGTGATCAAACTTTTATATTGTGATTTGCTTCATCATGTCTTTTATTCTTCCTTGTTTAGTACAAGTTTTATCTGAATGAATATAGCTTTGAAAGTTATCAATGATCATTATGATTGAGTATGCAAGATAAGCCATATAAACTTTAACATGAGAGCGCCGCTCAATAGATAAGTATAATCCGTTAACCTGTTCTCCGACCAAGAACAAAGTTTGCCATCACCAATTATGATTTCTTATGCACCTTTATTTGTGATTACCTTATACTTGTTTCAAGTTGAGTTATATGAGGAAGTTGTTTACTAGAATGTCTTGTGTGAATGAATATGATGATTCTTGTCCGTATTTGATTTATCGACTCTTCACTCCATAAACATGTGGTCCTGTTTACCGAGTTCAGTTTCGCTTGGGGACAAGCGAGGTCTAAGCTTGGGGGGAGTTGATACGTCCAATTTGCATCACTATTTTATATCATAACTTGCTTTTATTCATTGATATATTTCATATTTGGAGATAATACTTATGTTATTTCATCTATTTTGCATGATTCATGATTATTGTAGGATCGCGCACCGGAGCCAGGATTCTGCTGGAAAAAGCACCATCAGAATGCAATATTTCGGAAGATCAACAATTGACGGGAGTTACACGGAAAATCCTATTTTTCCAAATGACGAAGGAAGCCAGAAGGGGTACGTCGCGAAGAGCCACAGCCGCCTCTGCGGGGCGGAGAACACCAGAGAGAAAAGAGCTCTCCGGCGGGCAGGAATCCGCCGGGGAAATTCCCTCCCGGAGGGGGAAATCGACGCCATCGTCACCGTCATCGAGCTGGACATCATCTCCATCACCATCACCATCATCTTCATCATCATCACCGCCGTCTCCACCGCTGCACCTCGTCACCGCTGTAGCAATTTGGGTTTGATCTTGATTGTTTGATAGGGGAAACTCTCCCGGTGTTGATTTCTACTTGTTATTGATGCTATTGAGTGAAACCGTTGAACCAAGGTTTATGTTCAGATTGTTATTCATTATCATATCACCTCTGATCATGTTCCATATGATGTCTCGTGAGTAGTTCGTTTAGTTCTTGAGGACATGGGTGAAGTCTAAATGCTAGTAGTGAAGTATGGTTGAGTAATATTCAATGTTATGATATTTAAGTTGTGGTGTTATTCTTCTAGTGGTGTCGTGTGAACGTCGACTACACGACACTTCACCTTTATGGGCCTAGGGGAATGCATCTTGTACTCGTTTGCCAATTGCGGGGTTGCCGGAGTGACGAAACCTCGAGCCCCCGTTGGTATATCGATGCGGGAGGGATCGCAGGATCTCGCAGTTTAAGGTCTGTGGTTAGATTTATCTTAATTACTTTCTTGTAGTTGCGGATGCTTGCAAGGGGTATAATCACAACTATGTATTAGTCCTAGGAAGGGCGGTACATTAGCATAGGTTCACCCACACAACACTTATCAAAACAATGAAGATTAATTAGCCGTATGTAGCGAAAGCACTAGACTAAAATCCCGTGTGTCCTCGAGAACGTTTGGTCATTATAAGTAAACAAACCGGCTTGTCCTTTGTGCTAAAAAGGATTGGGCCACTCACCGCAATTGTTACTCTTGCACTTTACTTACTCGTACTTTATTCATCCGTTACATCAAAACCCCCCGAATACTTGTCTCGTGAGCATTTACAAGTGAATCCTTCATCGAAACTGCTTGTCAACACCTTCTGCTCCTCGTTGGGATCGACATTCTTACTTATCGAAGATACTGCGATACACCCCCTATACTTGTGGGTCATCAGCTGCCCTACATGATCAAGATCATCTTTATATAATCCTATATGTTTGGTTTGCTGGGATCCGATAAATATTGAATACTATGTTAAGGTTGATTATATATTCATGTCATATGTTATTTGTGATCTTGCATGCTCTCCGTTGGTAGTAGAAACTCTGGCCAAGTGGACAATTGTGACTCCAAGAGGGGGTATTTATGCTCGATAGTAGGTTCATGCCTCTAGTTTCCTGGGAGAGTGACTTCATAACTTCTAAGGTTGTAGATGTGTTGTTGCTACTAGGAAGAAAACATCAATGTTTTATCCAAGAGTAATTCTATTGTTTACTTTACACACATTACTTAATGCGATAGTCTGTTGCTTGCAACTTTATACTGGAAGGGGTGCGGACGCTAACCTGAAGGTGGATTATTAGTCATAGACGCAGTTGGATTACGGTCTATGTATTATGTTGTAGGGATTTCTATTTTGTGCCCCTGGTTCGTTAGTTGTACTCAGTTTTCCCCAGTCCTTTAGTTTTTCCTCAGTTTTCCCCTCCTCTAGTTTGAAACACGCACAAGTGCTGGAACGGCCGGTTGCCGTCGTGTCGAGGCCTTGACCGTTAGTCCGACCGGGTGGGGCCGCACAGGGGCAGCTCCTCCCCGACCGTCTCGTGCCGACGGGTAGGGTCAGGAGACACGTCGGAGCAGCCATCCATCTATCGCCGACGTGTGGGCCGTTTTATTTCATGATTTTATACGCGGTGCTGCTAATGACAAATGGGGCTGCTCTATAGGGCTGCCGCAGCCAATGACCGAGTGGGGTCGTATATTTTTCAGGAAAAGACATATATTGCTGCTCCGTGGGCTGCCGCAGCCAATGACCGAGTGGGGTCGTCTATTTATTTAGAGAAACTCATATATTGCCGCTCTGTGGGGCCTCCGCAGCCAATGACCAGTGGGGTCGTATATTTTTCAGGAAAAGACATATATTGCCGCTCTGTGGGCTGCCGCAGCCAATGACCAGTGGGGTCGTCTATTTATTTAGAGAAAATCATATATTGCCGCTCTGTGGGGCCTCCGCAGCCAATGACCAGTGGGGTCGTCTATTTTTCAGGAAAAGACACATATTGCCGCTCCGTGGGGCTGCCGCAACCAATGACCAGTGGGGTCGTCTATTTATTTAGAGAGAAAAAATCATATATTGCCGCCCTGTGGGCCTGCGCAGCCAATGACCAGTGGGGTCGTCTATTTTTCAGGAAAACTCACATATTGCCGCTCTGATATATATCTTTAGAGAATATCATAGAGAGAAGCAACAAGTTTGCTAATTAATTCTTCTTAAGCTAGACCGGAGAACCGCTGGCAGCTCGTTCCCCACCGTCGGACGGAGCAGCCATTGCTGGCGCCTCGTCGCGCCGCCGGCTCTGTCCCCCGGCGGCGTCGGACGGACTGCGGCGCTGCACGTCAACCACGGCTCCAGCACTTGTTTCGTCCGCACGCATTGTACCCACCGCAGGAAAGTCCGCCGCAAGCGGATCCGCCGCCCACGACGACCGGGATTTGTTCCGCGCACCAATTGGTATAGCTTGGTAAGACCTCCGCTTCCGCCTCCCCGCCCCCTGATCGATTCGGTTCCCGTAATTTATTGGAGTTTGTAGGTACGAAATAGTCCTCAATGTCTGGTCGTAGCGGGTACACCGGCGAGGGTGGGGATTCGATCATGTCGTGGCCACGTACTAGTTCTCCTACCTCGTCGGAAGTGCAGGTATCTAGCTTCAGCTCTCTGTACTACCGTTGAATTTGAAGTTCCGCCATGGCCTGTTGGAGTGATTTCAGTTGTTCTTTTTTCCATTATTGTTACAGTTAGCCAGGCAAGCCGATGATCCATGGTACATTGCATACCAAGATGAATCAACCTAGTGGTGTAGCCAGAGGATGGATTTGGAGGAGAAGGTGGCCAATTTAGGTGATGAATTGGCCCGTAAAAACCTGATGATATTCGAGCTGAGGCGTATTGTGGAGGAAGAAAAGAAGAATTCAGAGCTTATTCGCAAGGAGAAGTTGAGAGTTGAGACAGATCTTGCCGTATTTGATCAAGTGGTAGAAAATCTAGAACATGAACTTAAAGTGATGGGAGAGGAGAAAAGTAGATTCATTTGTGCAGTTTTATTAGGTGTCATCCCTGTCCTAGCAGTTATGTGGTTCTGGTAGATGATTTAGTATAGAATTGTTATTCAGTAGATGGCTCTAACCACTGTATTTTGTTGTGGCTCTAAGCACTGTATTTTGGCGTACAATTTCCTACTTGTGCTAATTAATGCGCACGATAATTTTAGCATGCATGAACATTTTATAAAAGTGAAGGGATCCCAAAAGTGAAAGCATGTACCAGCCTCCGGATCAAATACATATCAATATCTTCCCAATCAAGTTGGGATAGAATTCAAATCATACATACGGATGTACATGGACACATCAAGAATGTGGAGAAGCTTTTTTTGAGACGGTGGTAGTAGTTCGAACAATTTTATCCCAATTGGAAATTGAAAAATACAAATTTATCATAATTTATCCCAATTTGCGGCGTCGAACACGGCCGCGCAACGATGGGCAAGAAAGGCCGGGACGACGGGCGGCTGAGGGGTGGTCATCTGCGCCATCCGCCGTTGAAGCGATGTTATCGGCGATGGCTTCAATGTTCGTGGCATCGATGACCAGTGTCGGAACCGCCGCTGTCTTGGTGTACTTCATCAGGGACGGATCTGCGGGGGGCTAGATCGGCGGCTTTGCAGCGCGGTTGTAGACGATGGCTTCAATCGTCTTGGCATCGATTCGCACTCTCGGCACCGGAAGTGAGACATCAACAGGCTCCGACATTGAAGGCTGGGTCTGCGTCGTCGAAGCGATGTTGTAGGCGATGGCTTCAATGTTCGTGACATCGATGACCACTCTCGGCACGGCCGCCCTCTTGGTGTTCTTCATCATTCAACAGATCTGAGAAGAGAAACGAAAGTGAGACAGAGAGAGACATTTCAACTATTTCTGACGGTTAGATCCTCACCGGCACTCTTAGATCCACGGCGCACGCACGGTTAGATCCGCGCCGCCGCACGCACGGTTAGATCCGCGCCGCCGCACGCACGGTTAGATCCGCGCCGCCGCACGCCACCGCACGCACGGTTAGATCCGCGCCGCCGCACGCACTGTTAGATCCGCGCCGCCGCACGCCGCCGCACGCACGGTTAGATCCGCGCCGCCGCGACCTCCGGAGTAAGAGAGGAAATACGAGAGAGGAAGATGCGACTGGAATATGCGACTGCCAGGGTTGGTAGGTATGTGCTCTGCTCTTGTCTCCGTATGCGTCCATCGTGGTAGAGAGAGATATACAGGCCGTCCGATCATAAATCATCGAACGGTGCAAGCGTTCGTTGAGCTTTCAACCAACCAAGATCCGTGTGACATACATCTCGACCAATCAGAGATCTGCCAGTGAGTACAAGTTAGGAAAACTGAGTAGAACTAAGAGGAGGAAAAGTGAGGAAATGTTTATCGGAAGGGCAAAACTGAATAGGACTGAGTAAAACAAGTGGGCCCGGAGGGGGAAAACTGAGTAACACTAAGTAAAACAGGGGCACCCAAATAATAAAGGGTCTAAGGGAAACTGAAGCTTTTGGCATAAAAATTGTAAAATTGTGTTATTTGAACAATATATTACATTTTGGCCGACTAGATATTGTTTGCAATTCAAAGATACACAAGTGTGACGAATTTGGACTCATTTGGACAAAGTTTGTAAGCATAGTGGGTATTTGGGAGGTGTATTGAGCAGTAAAGCCCCGCATCTTCATATCTAGTAGCTCATGGACTAGGAAGTGGTTTTGAAGCTTTTGGCATAAAAACTTCATATCTCTATATTTCCTTTTCCATTATTATTTCTCTAGGTTGTAGGTAACATAACAAGGCTCCATGGGAAGGTTCCACCATGTTTTGAATTATTTTGAATTGAACCCTAAAACCCTAAAACCCTAAAACCCTAAACCCTAGAGAAAATGATAAATGTGGCTTAAATGTGGCATACGAATTGTTCATACAAATTCAAATTGTTGAACACAAAGGCATCCCCAATACAAATTGTTCATACAAATTCAAATTGTTCATAGAAATTCAAATTGTTCAACACAAAGGCATCCCCAATACAAAGGGAACCCCAATACAAATTGTTCAACACAAAGGGATCCCCAATACAAAGGGAACCCCAATACAAATTGTTCATACAAATTCAAATTGTTCATAGAAATTCAAATTGTTCAACACAAAGGCATCCCCAATACAAAGGGAACCCCAATACAAATTGTTCAACACAAAGGGAACCCCAATACAAATTGTTCATACAAATTCAAATTGTTCATAGAAATTCAAATTGTTCAACACAAAGGCATCCCCAATACAAAGGGAACCCCAATACAAATTTTTCAACACAAAGGGATCCCCAATACAAAAGGAACCCCAATACAAATTGTTCATACAAATTCAAATTAGTTGTTCAGAATAAAATCTTTCTCTTGCTCCTGGTGTGACTCGCAGGGCCACCACCTTACTCCGGGTAACCCTACCGGGGATATTACCGGTGTCTACCTTCCTTTTGCCCTCTTTCTTGTTCTTCTTCTTCGCGAAGCTTGTGCTTTTCTTCTGCCATGTACTCTTCGAAGTTAGCATCTATCGGGGCATTACTACTTTCGAGGCAATCTCGATTATACCGTTCCCTCTCCTCCGGACTCATCGGTTGAAGCCATTCTACATCCATCTGTTCCCTCTCGCTCTCGATCCATCGGTTCAAGCAGCTCTACATCCATCCGTTCCCTCTCGCTCTCGATCCATCGGTTCAATCTCCTCATGTTCAATTGCTACTTCAATCTCCTCTGCATTTGCTGCTTCAATCTCCTCATGTTGAACTGCTGCTTCAATCTCAAGTTGAATTGCTGCTTCATTCTCCTCTGCATTTGCTGCTCCCGCCTGATCTTCCATTCCAAAAGCTGGGTCAACTGCATTTTTACAAAGCCTAGCAATGTGTCCAGGATTCCACAACGTTTGCACTTACGTTTTCGAATCGGTGCACCACCCTCTGCACTAGCTCTGATCCTATTCTTCCTCGGCCTACCTGCCGGTCTAGTCAATACTAGAGAGTACAGTTTGAAGCCTGGATCGACTTTCATCCATTGGTCTTTTCCCAACAAGGTAGGAACATTCATAGCATATGCAACCCTAAATTTGGCAACAGAGAAATACTCTGACACATACTGATCAACTTCACCATCTTCACCCCCTATAACACTCGTGAAAAACAATGCGTGTATGCAGGGTATCCCACGGATCTTCCATCCCCTACAATGGCATGTCCTATCAACCAAACTCACTGGATACCTCCACTGCATGTTTTTACTGTCAGTGTAGGTTACCTCAGCCTCCATTCCTTTTCTGACGCATTGCATCCTCAATTGTTTTGCCCTGTCATGCAAAGACTTAATCAAAGATGGGAGCATGAGATGGCCAGCATAATTTGTGGATGCAATTCTTTGACGCAGATCGATCTTTATCATGATCATCTGCCTAATCTTATCAAATATTTGCCACAAGCATAAGCCCTTTCAATGACTTGACCTTTGAATTGTAACTCTCCGCAAGGTTACTTGTTACATAGTCTACCTTGCAAATTTCATTGAATTGGCTTCTTGACCACACCCTACCATGATGTTCATCCAAGTACTCCTTCACCCCAGGTTTTTGTTTATACAACACATCCAAATGAAACGAGATGCTTCCTAGAGCTGCATGTGTATGAAGCTGGCCATAGGTTGTCGATAAAAACTTTACCCTTGAATTTCTTTGTAAAATTCTGTACCAAGTGTCGCATACATTCCCTATGCTCCACTCCGGGGAATACTGCTTCTACCGCGAGTCTCCAAACCTTTGCAAGCGTCACGTGTGGATAACAAGTCCTGGTGGA
Organism: Lolium rigidum; assembly: GCF_022539505.1. NCBI lineage: Eukaryota > Viridiplantae > Streptophyta > Magnoliopsida > Poales > Poaceae > Lolium > Lolium rigidum. The sequence continues at coordinate 367,127,590 of NC_061510.1, forward strand.
TGACCTATAAGGTCGCGCAAATTCTGCAGAAACCAAGTCCAACTTTCCTGTGACTCAACCTCCAAAACCCCATAAGCAACAGGGAACATCCAATTATGTCCATCAACTGCAAGTAGCAGCAACTAGCTGTCCTTTAAACCTGCCATGAAGAGCTGATGCATCCACGGCCAAATAAGGCACCGCAACCGTCCAAAAAGCCTTTCCGAGCAAGCTTTGAAACAAACAAAAGCCCTTCTAAAACATTCCTTGTGCATTACCTTCCCGCTTTTCAATTTGTAGGGAACTGTATGCTTGTCTATCGCTACAACACTTCCTGGACTAGCCATCTCCACTTCAGCTTTGAAAGTGTAAAGCAACTGAAAGCTTTCATTCCATGGACCATTGATCTTGTCAAGAGCCAATTCCTTTGCATAGAACATCCTCATGTAAGGTACTTTCATTTTATACTTCTCAACCACCTTTTTTACGAGTGCTGTTGGACCAAGTGAATGATTTTCTCTCAGCCAATCTAGGATTATATCTGCCAACCACCTAGTCTTCGCTAGCTTTGTTTTCAGCTCGGCTCTCCCCTAGAGGTGGACACCTATGGATCTCCTTATTCTTCTTTATCCGAAACATAATGATAAGGGATGTCAGTAATAGATAACAAATTTTACACCGTGATCTAAATACACAAGCCGGTTGGCGTAGTACCTGAACCAAGCCGCTTCGAGCGCATTGTGGATGCATGCAGCTTAAACCTACACCTTAGGTATGGGCATTTAATTGTGAACCTACCTGGCTCACTTTTAATAACCTCATAATTATTCTTAGTGAGAATGTGATATGTAGTAATTGCATTACGGCAGTCCATCATCGTTTGAAACACGGTGCCTTCTACAAGCTGGGGATCCTCCATGTTCCACTCAATTGTTGGCAAGTCTTCACCTTCGTAATCGGCTAAAACGAGGCTGTCATCATTCTCATTCTTCTCTTCATCATCAGTGTCATCAAATCTGGCACCAAAAGCAATATCTTCCATGTATTGATCCTCCATTGCACCTGCTATCGCATCGATCTACCAATTCAGGAAACATCAACTCATCCTTATCATCTTGAGGAGACTGATCCTCAATGTCTGCATCGTCCTCCACATCGACCGTACGAACGATCTGGCTACCACTAGCACTGGGGACAGATGGTGCTGCTATGGACCTACAAGGAGCGCCGCGGCGCACACTGTTAGAAGAGGCAGCAGCGAGTAGAGAGACATGATGCTCGACCACTCGATGATGCCCCGGCACCGGAGAGAGATGATGCCCGGCCCCTGTCCACATGGATACCAATTTTACCGAACCGGCAAGAAGCATTCAAAGCAAAAAGAATTCCCGGATCATCGTCGGAAATTAGTGGAACAAATCTTCCCTCCTTGTTGTGCAAATATTCGAAATGAAGCTGACGTCGTCGAGCTCCGAGTTGTATGCGAGCGTAGATGTTAGCTTTCAAATCCCTCAACGAGATGGTGGTTGCAACCACCGCAGGGAAGTAAAACCCATTCTTATAGCGTTTAGAATCACGCGTAAAGCTAGAATCCAGCCTAACCACCAGCCGAAAAGCCAGTGCTGGATCAATCCTATTCGAAAAGCAACGCAGTTAGTTGAGCAACAACGATTGGCGCTAAAAAACTGCCTACTGTTAATTCACATAGGCAGACGATGCTTACCCAGATGGAATCCATGCGTTAGATCCCTCCGCTTCCCAATCTTCTCCGCGGCTGACGCGAACAGTTGGCACACCAGATGGACATACAAACTCCGCAAAAGGGGTAGATCTAGATCTGGTGGAGGCGGAGCCCTCTCCGCCTCCCGGGGGTGGTGGTGGGGGCGGGGGCGGCTCGGCGGCGGACGACGCCATAAGGTAGGAGGGCAGGACGGCGTGGCGGCGGAGGGGCGGTGTGTGAGCTCCTCCAGTCTCGGGCGGAGTGGAAAGCTTTGGGTGAGCTCCTCCGGTCAACGGTCAACACGGTTCGAAAGAAACGGTCAATTCAACACCAACGCGGCTCCCTAGCCGTCACCGGTAACGGTGAAGGCCTCTGACCAGACGGCAACCCTCCCGTCTGAGCGTCTGCGACGGGTTTCAAACTAGAGGGAGGGGAAAACTGAGGAAAAACTAAGGGGTTGGGGAAAACCAGATATCATAGTAATCATCTTATCATGTATGGTCGATATTCTGTCAATTGCCCAGCTGTAATTTGTTCACCCAACATGCTATTTTTCTTTATGGAGAGACACCTGTAGTGAACTGTGGACCCCGGTCCTTCTTCCTTTACTGATAAATTCAATTGCAATCATGTTTTGTTTACGTTCTGCAAACATCTCCTTCCATTCGATACGTCTAATCCTTTGTGTTCAGCAAGCCGGTGAGATTGACAACCTCACTGTAAGTTGGGGCAAAGTACTTTGGTTGTGTTGTGTGCAGGTTCCACGTTGTTGCTGACGTTGGTAGTGCGCCCTGCCACTAGTCAGCCAGCAACACCTTCAGAAGTCATGTCTTTCTCCTACTGGTCGATTAAACCTCGGTTTCGTACTGAGGGAAAACTTGCTGATGTGCTCATCACACCTTCCTCTTGGGTTCCCCAAAAGTGTGTCCGCATACGCCGAGTACACGCCATCAATGCACTTTTTAGTTTATTGTAACAAAATCACTATTATGATGCAACTTTATTATATTTATTGGGAGTAACCTATTAATAGTTACAAAAGTGCACAATTTCTTGTTTAACACTTTATTGTGTAGGAAAAATAAGAATATGGAAGAAAATCACTCAATAAGGCGAAATCTGGAGTTTCCTAAAGTCTGTCCCTCGAGGAAACTTTTTAAAGATCGCCCGGAAAGGACTCCAATATGGCCTCAAATGGAAAAATTCTAGAACTAGAAGTTTTGGATAATTTCCATACCTTTCGTTTGACATAAAGAGCACCTCAAATAGAGTTTGTATGTGACATGTGGACCCGTTTTACAAAAGGGTACCGATGCAGTTTCGGGAACCGGAAAATTTGTGATGTGATTGACTCAAACTATTTCCATACTTGAGACATTCGTCCAAGCCACGACTTTATGGGCTTATAAAGGATAGAGGGGAATCCTAAGAAGGTTCTAGAGGTGCCCAAGAGCCCTTGGATTAAAGGGGCACCAATCCTATGGCCAAAATTGCATGTCCACCTCTATATATTGAGAGAAAACCTTACTTTTGGAGACGTGACGAAAATCCCCCTCCTTGGCAGCCACCAAGGAGGGGGAGAAACTCCTCCGCACTAGCACCAAGTCCAAGGAAGAAGAAGGGGCAAGGGGCAGCTGCCCCTCTAGGAGTCGCCGCCACGGGGATCTTCATCGCCATCTTCACCTTGGGGCTGCACCTCTTCATCAACATCTATTGCAGCTCTCCATCCTCTCCCTACTGTAATCTCTTGGAAAACATGATGTGTGATGCAATCTATTGTTTTCCCATGATCTATTGTGTCTCTATGTCTTTGTTGGAGTAGTGACTTGTTTATGGCAATTGTCATATAGTTTGTTGTTGGTTGCATACAAATATTTGTTATCTTCTATGATTATCTCTTGTATTGATATATGAGTGCACACATATGTTGTGGAATACATGAGGTTTTCACCGTTGCATGATGATATGAGGAGGGACAGATGGAGTTTGACAGAAACCATGTCTCAATTCTTAGATATTCATGTTATATTAATTCATGGTTAGTTGAGAGGGGGTATAACTATGGGGACCCTTAAACTTACAACGGTGGTTGGACTTTATATCTTAATAATTTATGTCTTAATAACTCTCTTGTTTGCTCTTAATTGGCCTTGGAATCAATCACTAGTGGTGTATTTGCTCATGTATATGGCTACACCTATCTATGGCTCCTCCCTAGAAGAAACACTAAAAATACTATACTAAAAATACTATACGGAGCTTCACTGATTGTGACAACCACACAAATAAAATAGCAATTTGCATGAACACTTACTCCCTTGAGTTACTTCACCTTGCTCCACTTCACCTCAATTCACTTTACTACACTTTACTATTCTTGCACTAGTTTTACTCCTTGCATTTTATTTTCAGCACTTATAGTTTTATAGAAAAAATCACTTCACGCACATTATAGTTCCTACCTTTGCATAGAAAGCCATATAAGTGGGTTATAAGGCTTTAGAGAATAGAAAGTTTACCTTCAGCTCCTCGTGGGTTCGATGCTCAAATACTTATCGAATTATACTACGGTGATTCCCTGCACTTGGGGGTTATCAGTGGGCTAGTGATCCCTCGGATCACCTATCACTTTCTGCCTACTGCTTGTTTCTTGGTGGTTCCCTCATTGTTTGGAAGACCAAGAAACATACATCGGTTTCCCGCTCGAGTGCAGAGGCCAAGTTACGAGCTATGGCTCTACTGACGGTAGAGTTCACGTGGTTACGATGGTTATTGGAGGATTTTGGTGTTTATGCTGCCGCACCGACTCCTCTTCTTTCGAACAGTACCGACGCTATTAATATTTGTGTGTGACCTGGTGAAGCATGAGCTTACCAAGCACATAGGTGTGGATGCCTCCTTTGTGCGTGCTGTTGTGCAGGACTAGGTTCTCACTCTATATTATGTGCAAACTTCTTCACGAAGGCTCAGACTAGAGCGCATCATAACTTTTTCTCTTCAAACTCAGTGTTGTTAATCCACCATGAGTTTGAGGGGTAGGATGTTAGAGATGTATAGTCTTCTTTTCTGTATATCCCCATTCTATAAGAGGTTTTCTGTACTTTGACACACATATACATGTACTGACCTTTGACCCATGTGAATAATAGTTGCTCATTCTCAACAGTCCCAACCTTCATTGCAGAAAAAGGCACTCAGCTTGCTCGTAGTTGGAGGTTGTTGTTCATTTCTCCAAATGAAATTGCGGTTTTGTAGATGTATCTCTTTGAGGTCACAACTGACTAGTCATCTTGTTCCCGAAGATGATTTTGCGGCTACCAATTCCTCAAAGAAAGCGCCTTTGAGGTTCCCTCGAGTTGATCTGTAGACCGTGGTGAGCCTAAACGAGATGTCCGTGCTGACAATGGTCGTTCTAGCCGAGAGGGTAAGGGTGGTGACAACGACATTAGACGCTTGTACTTTGTTGTCATGCCAGAGCATTAAGATACCTCCTCTTGTACCATTCGCTGGTCTTTGAGCAAACTATCGAAGCCTATGCCTCCCAGGTGAGCAGTAGTAAACGAGTCGATGCTTTGGAGCTTTGTCTCTTGCAAACACACAATTTGACAGGAAGTGGAGGCAACAAGATCACTAACAACCTCGCTGCGTTTTGAGCAGTTTAAACTTCTAGGGTTCCAGCTGATCCAATTCACATTGGACTCTAACATTTGGAAACGCATCCAACATCTGGGTTCAGACAGCCTTGCTTAGTCATACAAGGAGGAGACATTGCAAGGGCTGACAGAGACAACCAACATCGGTTGCAAACAGCCTGCAAATGAGAGCATACGACTGCACATGAGTTTTTCTTCGGAGTCTAACAGACAGCAGCAGACTAAAATTAAACTGGGACAAACTGAGTTGTTCTAACATGGTGCACGAAGGCATCAAATGGACTTGGTCAAGACGTGGTCATCAGGCCTGGCCGCCCGCCTCCGCGACGGTGTCACCTGCCTGATCAACAGCCGCAGCTCCTCCATGCTCCACTGTCTGGTAGACGGCCCAGAAACATCTGCACAATCTTGATGATGGCCTCTCTGGACATGGTTTCTCCTTCTCTGACGATGCCAAGGCGGTGGCAGCGCACATTCTTTGCAATTGGCATGGCCCTCTTCTTTGTCTTGAGCCTGGGGCTGGATCGCTGGAGACGGAAGCCAGCAAAGCTGGTGATCTCTGCCAGCGTCTTCCTTCTCGCGTCGTTAGAGGTAAGGCAGCTCTAAACTGTCACTTATGATGTCTAAAATATCCTACACTGTTCAGTACAATTTTCCAGAAGTTTCGAGCTCGTAAAGAAATAAGAACATGAGGAAGTGCAAAGTAAAGGTTCACTTCTTCTATTCAGAAGACAATTTTATGAATTACTTTTCACTATTTCCCAGCCATGCTGGTGAATTTTCTAAATTACCCACAGAAGATAATTCTTCGTAGGAAACCATATGCCAAGCAAAATAAAACTAAGAATGTTTGCTTTGCGAAATCCCAAGCATACCAGCTCACGACTTCATTGCCTACATGTTGTATCATTTTCAACGTCACTGGCATGCATATGATGTGCAAACTGGCAACACGCTGCGTACAGATACTGCAGTGAGCAATATTCAGTTAGGCTGCAGAGTCAATGACTCCTGGACACTTCAGGAAGATGTTTCTGTGCAAACTGGCAGCACTCTGCGTACAGATAGCAGTGAGAAACATTCTGATACAGAGCGCTTCATAATCAATGGCTTCAGCTGCTACAGCAGCAGGCTGAAAGAGAAAAGTGGTATGGCTCTGGGTGCTGGAGCAATGCTCCATCACAGGCACAAGGCAACCATGCCAAATTAGTTTTTTTTTTTAGATGACCATGCTAAAATAGTTGCAGGTAAACAAAAAACAGCCTCTTCACACTTCAGGCTGGTGCCAGCAGTCTACATTTCTTTTCTCTTTTTGAGATGAGCAGTCAGTCTACATTTCTTAAAGATCAGAACTGTTACACAAAGCAGTACATTTCAGGGAGGAAAAGCAAGAACTGCATTATCAATGAACTCAGTCATATTTGGTGTGTTCCTTATACATACGGCGGTTTGTTCACATTTTATGCCTGAACCCCGTCTAAGATCAAGGATGAAAGGTGAGAGAAACAAACACTCAGATGCTACACGTCTAAACCACTGGAAGCAAATAGCAGGATCCTAAACAATAGTGAAGAAGATACCCTACAAGTTGGCGTGCAGACAAACAAAATTTAAAAGGAACATAAGCAAACATCCTATGAGACGCCCATGCTAGTTGTCGACGACGAGCTTCCGCCGCTTGTAGTTGACCATCACCTTGTCCTTGATGCCAACAACCATCGCGTTCCAGTCGCTCTCAGGGAACGGCGATACGAGCTCGAACTCAAAGTTCCTCAGCAGGTGAGTCCATATCGCCTTGATCTGCAGGTACGCGAAGGGCTCACCAAGGCACCCATGCCTGCCACCCCCGAAGGCAATGTACGAGAAAGCACCTGCGGCCTTGTCCTCTTCCCTCCCAGGTGCAAAACGGTCGGGGTCGTACGAGTCTGGGTTCTTGAAGATATGAGGGAGCCTGTTAGCAAAAGCAGGAGATGTCGCAACGATGTGGCCCTTGGGGATATCATACTCTTTGCCTTCCCTCGTGGTCACACTGAAGTCAATGTGTGACTGGCGAAGCAGCATGATCAGCGGCGGGTGGAGCCGGAGTGCCTCCTTGATGCACCGGTAGAGGACATCCATCTCCGCCAAGATGTCATGATCAATCTTGTCACCGTGCCTCTTCATGACCCGCTTCTGCTCCTCTACAGCCTCTGCAAAGTACTGCTGGAACTTGAGTAGGTAGGCCCCGGTCCAGGTTGATGTGATAGAGCTAGTATGCTGTCCAGCAAATAGCGCCGCGATAAGCAGCCCAGTCACCTCATTTTCTGTGGTGGGGCGACCGTTCTTGTACTTGGAATCAATGAAGCACTGCAGCATGTCTTCCTCAGACTGTCCAGAGGCCTTGCGGGATTTGATGATAGTGGAGAAGATTTCTGCCAAACGTTCCCGTGCTTGGTCACGTTTGCGGTGCGCGGGGATCGGGAGGTAGGGGAAGATAACACTGATTGGGATCATCCCATTGTCGAGATCATGGAAGAGAGCGGAAACATCATCAAATAACTTTTCTCGCACTTCCCTTCCCAACAAGCATCGGCTAGCAGTCAGTATGATGAGGTGCTCCAACTCATACTTCAAATCCACAGTGCCGCTTTCTCCCCACTTCGAAAAGTACTCCTGCGGGTGGGTTGGATTTGACAAAGATATTACTTATTAACCATAAGAAACAAACCAATACAGGAGTTTACATTGACATAAACCATGTTCTGCATTTGTAATTTCATATGGGGGTCCTTCAATGCAGATCTAACTGAAGCTTTTTTTAGAAGGTACACTACTGAACTTAAGTTCATCTTACATATGATACAACTTTGCAGGACAAGTTACAAGATTGTTGGTTATGGCAGGGCCAAAATTTGGACAAAACATAGGCATGCCACATTGATAATATCTAACGACAGACATTATTAAAAAGAAAGAAACGGCTGCCACCGCATGATTCTAGTGACATGCTACCTCCATTCTAAGAAAAAACAAAGCGTATAAATTTAGCCAAAGGTCAAAGCTTACTAACTTTGACCAAATATGTACATGAAGATATCAGCATCTACAATATTGGGTGAATACACTAGGCAAATATATTTTATGGTGGATCTAAAGATAATGATTTTAGTATTGCAGATGTTCATATTTCTGTCTCAAGCATTATGATCTAGGTATTAATGTAATAGGCTGAAGATATGGTGCAACTAGTGTGTTTCAAAAAATGCCGCAGGCATTAACTTCTCTAGTCACCACAATTTGCCAGAATTCTATTACTACAAAAGATTTCCTTTATTCGGAAGCTAATATATGAAAGCTAAGCATGCAACACATCATTTAGATCCTGATGCACTTCATACATACAATGGATGACTGAAATCAGTTGAATTCATAATTCCGAAAACAGAGGACGGGGATCAACAATTAAAAAAAAACAAAGGTCTCACCTCAGCCTCTGCAACCATCATGTCGACGTAGCTGCGCAGCTTGTTGGACTTGAGCGCCTCAGTGAAGAACCTGAACTGCTCCTGCCTGACGAGGTAGTCGACGTCGAAGACGACCCCGGGGCCGAAGGTGGGTACGTTGAAGCGGTAGACCTCCTGCTGGCTCATCTCGGCCTCGTTGCCCTTGAAGAAGTGTCCCGAGACCTCGGGCCCGATGAGGAAGGTGATCCGGCGGGTGAGGATGGGGACGGTGAAGACGGGGCCGAGGCGCGCGTACTCGGCCCGGATGAGCGGGATCGGGCCCTTGAGGAACCGCAGCAGCCCGCCGACGACGGGCGCGGCCGGGATCGTGGGCGGCGCCCGCTTGCCGGCGCCGGAGCCGAGGAGGAGCCTGAGGAAGGCGAGCGTGGCGACCAGCAGCGCCGCGCCCGCGAGGAGCCACTGCGGCTGGGTGGCGCCCGCGAGGAGATCCATCCGGGGCACTGGCAAGAATCCAAGCAGATTGGATCAGGCGGGTTGGGGAGGGAGTTGAGGTGACAGCTTCGGTCGTATCGAAGACGGTTTTGAGAAAAGAAAGAAATGGAAGATACCTGCTGAAAGTTTGGTCGTTTCCGGCGACGGCGGGGTTGGGACGGAGGCGGCCGGCAGGGCAGCCGGGGAGGTGGGGAGGGGGGATCTGGATCTAGGAGGTGAGTGTGGAGTGGTGGGGGAGGTGGGGTTTATATAGGGAGGCGGGGCTCCGGGGAGGAGTGGAGGAGAGCAGTGGGGTTTACCGGGGGCGGAGGAGAAACAGGGAGGATGAAGGTGGGCTGGGCTGGAGGAGGACGCTGCATACAGCACACATGCTTGTCCGGTCCCACATGGCTGTCGCTTCTGCGTGTCTGCTGTTCTCTGCCGTCTATCTCGTTTGTCCTACATTCCTAGTTTGCATTAGGCTCAACTTTATATTCCGCAAAGTCTAATATTGCAAAGAAAGAATTAAAATTTGTAGAAACCTATTCACCTCCCTTTAGGTTTACCATCTCTAAACTTTAAATTGGTATCAAAGCCTGGAATCTTTTTAAGGGTTTCACAGCCTTAAGAGTGAGATGCATAAACTATTCGAGGGTCTGGATGAAAATTCTAAACTTTCGATTAAGGAGATGAAATCCAGATTCTTGGCATATGATGCTGAGAAAAAGTTGAAGGAGGATGAAGTCCAAAGCCAAATGGCACAAATGACTGTCATGCTTAAGAACTTGACTAGTGGAACTTCTAGTGGGGCTTCGGTCCCTCCGGAAGGTTACCATGAAGTCAATCATGACTATCCCAAAAACACTTCACCTATGCCCAAGGTTTAAAATAGCGTGCTAAATAAAATAGCGTCGGTCTCCTTCAAACGCTATGGACGCTATATCGTGCTAATTGCGTGCTATATTTCATATAGCGCATTGAAAAAAATATTAAATATAGTCTAAAATAAAGGATTTCGCTAAAAAATGTTGGATATTTAGTCCAAAAAAATGACTGAACCATACATATATAGCCACATACAAAAAATAGATCTCGAATTTTTCATAAGGCTAACATCAGTATTTCACAAGGCAACAACATAGTATAAATTATTTATTAAGAATCACAAGCATTAGCGATATTATGTTCTAATATAGAAGAGGAACCAACATATTGCACTTCATCACCACGAAAAAGTGAAAGTAACTTTGCTTGAAAAAATAGCGCACCAATGCTATGAAGTTTTAGCACGATATATCATGCTATTTCACAAATAGCACCATAGCGAGCAAAATTACTAAAATTTAGCGTAGACCCTCCAAATATGCTCTTGCGTGGTATTAGCGGAGAAATAGCGCGCTATTTTAAACCTTGCCTATGCCTCATATAAACCATAGTGGGAATGTTCCCTATTTTGATGGAACTCACTTTCCTTTTTGGAAATCCTCTATGGAGTCTCATATTCGCAGCTGCAGTGTGGAGTTGTGGGAGATCATTGTCAATGGATACCGGAAGCCACAAGATCCCATTCGGTTGACCTCCACCGAATTCTACAACCGTCAACTCAATGCTTCTGCACGTGACAAGATTAGGAGTGGCATCAACCGCAAGCTTCTTGATCAAGTCAATGACATTGACTCCGCTAAAGAGTTGTGGGATCGGATTGTAGTACTCCAAGAGGGAATCGATCTGATCCAATCAGCTCTCTACGAGTCAGCAAAGACTGAGGCAACCATGTTCATGATTAGACCAGGAGAATACTTGGCCGATGCCTATGGAAGGCTTGGTCCTCTTAGAGTGAAGGTTAAGGGTCTTGGATGTGAAAAATACAACGATGGTTTTGAGATGAATGAAGAATTCATAAAGTCCAAGGTCATTGCCATGATTGCAATCAAGCAAAAGGACACCAACCTTGCACTCAACTTGCAAATCCTTACCAAGTGACATAGGCATCCCGAATGGGCCTGCCGAAAAAGGTACCCAAGGATTACTGAAGGCCCACAACCCGAAGATTACGAAGCCCGGAAGCCCAATAAAGCGTCAACTATGGAAGATAGAGATGTATTAGGAATAGAGACTTGTAACTATACGGGACAAACTCAAAGAGTCTCCCGGTGTTTGTAACTTGTACATCACGAAACCATCGGCTCCGCCTCCTATATAAGGGGGAGTCGAGGGAATAAAGAAAGGATCAATTTCATTGTCAACACAACCCTAGTTTTTAGCAGTCGAGCACCTTTTCGGCTGAAACCTTCGAGATCTACTTGCCCTCTACTTCCGCGAAATCCTAGTCTACAACTTGTAGGCATTAACAAGTTAATACCTTGTCAGTTGGCGCCGTCTGTGGGAATTGGAGGCGACAAGGAGCTGATCTCGATGGCACGTTCAACATCGTCGACATCATCGGTGGCAAGCAACGCGATGACAGAGGTAAACAGATCAAAACTGGTCTCATTGATTTTGTTCCTCACCCTCCCACCCGTGTGGATGCATATGCCTATCTGGAGGAGCCAATGGAGATGACGTTTGGAAGTTTCCACTTCTGTGTCGGGAGAGAAGGATCACATCGCCTGGCGGCACCAATTTTTTTGGGACCGTTAGCGGTTGATTCCAATTTCTCGGGATCATCGGCATCAATCGAGTCAAGCAACGAGGAGATTTCATCGGCAAGCTACGTCAAGCCTTCCGTCGGTGGAAAACTCGTCGATCTGTTCGGCGGGATGTCTTTCGGGTCGTTCACGGATTCCGATCTGGACACCGACTTGGAAAGCATAAACAGCTTCAACTTCATCAATAGATCTACTTCTATTCGGGAGGTCTTCGCCGATCGTTACGACGGTGTCACCGACCCCGAAGATGAAACACAGTGACAAAATATCATCAAATCTGTGCAATCGGCGAGTCAAGCCATCAAGACGATGAAGCATCAGAGGCTTTCGATGATTTGGGAAATCCATACATCGATCCCGCTGACCTCACGAGGATTGGGAAGCAAGTACGTCGGGCCTACACCTCGCGAGAAATTACAACTTCCGCAGGAAGCTTGGGACGGAGCATCAAGAGCCATGAATGGCACAGAGCCAATGACCACCACGGCTACGGTGGCAGAGCTGCAAGCATATCAATATAGACTTGCGCGTGCTAGCCGAGAGCTGGAAAAACAAAGGGTGATACTTGAACAAAGAAAAGTGGCAGCCTCTGCGTCGAGCAGGCGAAGAGCTGAGTTAAGTCGACAAGAAGACAGGGAAGGAAGAACCAAACCCATGGAACGTGGCGCAGCTCCGACGTTTTTATGCGTAGAAGCCAAAATAGTGTCACATATGTAAGCACACAATGTACTGAAAAGCTCGCGAGTTTTCAGACGCACTCTTTTCCTTTCAGGGCACCGAGTGAGGCTGAATGGTTTTTAATGAGGCGGGCTCGCGATGCTGCAATATAGTAAAAATATTGGTGATATATTTTTTTTCCTCGTCGGGCTCGGGGGCTTGAACCCAAAGAACTAAACAATATATATTCGGCTCTCACAAAATATATATTCGGCGCTGATGAGATAACCCTCAAGAAGCTTGGCCTGCAGCCCGAAAAATGTTAGCACCTGATCCATATTCTACCAGCATACATCCAAAGGGGGTTTTTGCGAGCCTGCAGAGGCTGCACCCTGATCCTAAGGAAATAAGCAGTGATTTGAACACCCGACAGTTCTTCACCGTGGGTGTTCTGGAGCTGGTGGATGCGCTTCATCAGAGCATCCGTAGCCGTCTTTTCTTCAGCAGTCGCCTCGGCGCCTGAGGATTTCTATGGCACCATCAAAAGGACCGATGTTGTACTCCTGGGAGTTGTTGTACTCCTCCTGGACGTATAACCACCTTTTGTGCCACCCTTGGACGGAGTCGGGGAATTTGACGTCGAAATAATCAACGTCGGGTCGAACGCAGATGCACACGCTGCCCACATTATAGGCAACGTTGCGGGAGCTGTTGGGCCGGAGATAGAAAATGCGCTTCCAAAGGCCCCAATGAGGATGGGTCCCGAGGAAGCATTCACACAAGGTGATAAAAATCGAGATGTGGAGGATGGAGTTGGGGGTCAGCTGATGCAGCTGAATCCCGTAAACAAAGAGAAGTCCACGAAGAAACTCGTGGATGGGGGTGGAAAGGCCGCGAATAAGGTGATCGATGAATGTTACCCGGTATCCAATCGGAGGACGCGGGAAGCTTTCGTCGCCAAGGAAGATCAGCGAGCCCTCCTTCTTGACCAGGCCAAGCTTCTTGAGGGTCTTCTGGTCCTGGTTGGAGATTTTGGATCTCTCCCATCCAGAGATCTCTGATACGTCTCCGACGTATCGATAATTTCTTATGTTCCATGCCATATTATTGATGATACCTACATGTTTTATGCACACTTTATGTCATATTCGTGCATTTTCTGGAACTAACCTATTAACAAGATGCCGAAGTGCCGATTCTTGTTTTCGCTGTTTTTGGTTTCAGAAATCCTAGTAACGAAATATTCTCGGAATCGGACGAAATCAAGACCCAGGGTCCTATTTTTCCTGGAGCCTTCCAGAACACCCGAGAGCCGCCAGAGGGAAGCCCTGGGGGCCCCACACCACACCCTGGCGCGGCCAGAGGGGGGGCCGTGATACGTCCAATTTGCATCACTATTTTATATCATAATTTGCTGTTATTCATTGATATATTTCATATTGGGACACAATACTTATGTTATTTCATCTATTTTGCATGTTTCATCATTATTGGAGGATCGAACACGGAGCCGAGATTCTGCTGGAAAAAGCACCGTCGAACGCAATATTTCGGAAGATCAAGTCGTGGAAGGAAATTATACCAAAAATCCTATTTTTCAAGATGACGAAGGAAGCCGAGAAGGAGGAGCCGGGGTGGGCCCACACCCTAGGGCGGCGCGGCCCGGGCCCGGCCGCGCCGCCATGTGGTGTGAGGGGCCCACGACCCCTTTCGCCTCCTTTTCTTCGCCAAACCCTTCGTCCCGAAGACCTAAGCCGAGAGGGGTACCTCACGAAGAGTTACGGCCGCCTCGCGGGGCGGAGAACACCGGAGAGAAAAGAGCTCTCCGGCGGGCGAGGAATCCGCGGGGAAATTCCCTCCGGGGGGGAAATCGACGCCATCGTCACCGACATCGAGCTGGACATCATCACCATCACCATCATCACCATCTCCACCATCATCACCGCCGTCATCACCGCTGGACACCGTCACCGCCGTAGCAATTTGGGTTTGATCTTGATTGTTTGATAGGGGAACTCTCCGGTATCGATCTATACTTGTTGTTGATGCTATTGAGTGAAACCATTGAACCAAGTTTATGTTCAGATTGTTATTCATCATCATATCACCTCTGATCATGTTCCATATGATGTCTCGTGAGTAGTTCGTTTAGTTCTTGAGGACATGGGTGAAGTCTAAATGTTAGTAGTGAACTATGGTTGAGTAATATTCAATGGTGTGATATTTAAGTTGTGGTGTTATTCTTCTAGTGGTGTCATGTGAACGTCGACTACATGACACTTCACCATTTATGGGCCTAGGGGAATGCATCTTGTATTCGTTTGCTAATTGCGGGGTTGCCGGAGTGACAGAAACCTAAACCCCGTTGGTATATCGATGCGGGGAGGGATCGCGGGATCTCGAGTTTAAGGTCTGTGGTTAGATTTATTCTTAATTACTTTCTTGTAGTTGCGGATGCTTGCAAGGGGTATAATCACAAGTATGTATTTAGTCCTAGGAAGGGCGGTACATTAGCATAGGTTCACCCACACAACACTTATCATAACAATGAAGATTATTTAGCCGTATGTAGCGAAAGCACTAGACTAAAATCCCATGTGTCCTCGAGAACGTTTGGTCATTATAAGTAAACAAACCGGCTTGTCCTTTGTGCTAAAAAGGATTGGGCCACTCGCTGCAATTGTTACTCTCGCACTTTACATACTCGTACTTTATTCAACTGTTACATCAAAACCCCTGAATACTTGTCTGTGAGCATTTACGGTGAATCCTTCATCGAAGCTGCTTGTCAACACCTTCGCTCCTCGTTGGGATCGACATTCTTACTTATCGAAGATACTACGATACACCCCCTATACTTGTGGGTCATCAAGACTATTTTCACGGCGCCGTTGCTGCAGGGAGTGAAGCGCTATTGGTAAGTGGAATTGGTAAGGAAAACCTTTCTTGTTGTGCTGATTTTATTTCCGCTCTTCGCCATAAGTCATTATGGAGAGATCTTCTCTTCAATTTCTATTTGGGAAATCTACTACTACTGCAACGGTAGTAGATGAGGCGCCAGTGAGGAAGTGATACCATATAAAATACCTATGAAAATTATTGAACGTGTTATGGATAACCGCTATGAAGGGGATGGAGCTGTCCACCCCGGTGATCATTTACTTGTTTTTGCATGAATTATGCGGGTTATTCAAATGTGCAGGTATTGCTATGGATGAAGTGAGGAAGAAATTATTCTCTTTATCGCTGTCCGGTAAGGCGGCGCATTGGTATAAATTCTTGGATAATGGGGATTCTCTTGAATGGAATGATATTGTGCCCCGGTTTTATTCTAAGTTCTATCCTCCAAGTGAAATTCATAAGGATCGGAATCGCATATATAATTTTTGGCCTCATGATGGAGAGAGTATTGCCCAAGCGTGGGGAGATTGAAGTCTTTAATGCTCAAATGCCCCATTCATGAGCTTCT
>NC_061510.1:367143729-367194072 GCF_022539505.1 Lolium rigidum
AAAGTTTCGCGCAGGTCGTCGATGAGGGTGACTGCGTTTTTGGTTTTAACCACGATATCATCGATATAGACTTCAATATTCCGACCAATTTGTTCCCCGAGACAAGCTTGCATACACCGCTGATAAGTGGCACCTGAGTTTTTTAACCCGAAAGTCATAACATTGTAACAATAAACGCCATGAGGGGTTATGAACACGGTTAATTCCTGATCTTCTTTCTTGAGCTTGATCTGATTATATCCTGAATACGCGCCGAGGAAGGAGAGATGATCGCAGCCTGCTGTGGAATCGACTATTTGGTCGATGCGGGGCAGCGGGAATTGATCCTTTGGGCAATGTTTGTTAAGGCTTGTGTAATCAATACACATACGAAGAGCTGTCGTGTTCTTCTTTGGCACCATGACTGGGTTAGCTACCCATTCGGCTTCTTGGAGCTCCCGAATGAATCCTGCTTTGCGGAGTCGATTAACATCTTCACCAATAGCTTTTCTTTTTGGTACCGAAGAGCGACGCATCGTCTGCTGTACAGGTTTGGCTTTGGGGTCAACATTGAGGGCGTGCTCAGCGAGTTCCCTGGGAATACCTAGCATGTCGGATGGCTCCCATGCAAATATTTCCCAGCGCTCACGGAGGAACTCGATGAGCGCGCCTTCCTATGCGACACTAAGATCTGCCGAAGTATTGACTGTTTTCTTCGGGTCAGAGGGGTGCACTTGTTGTTTCTTCACCTCCTTTGCCACGTCAAATTCGTTGGATCTCACGTTCCGATTGTCGGCTGGTGGTTTCGTGTGGTCTGTAACAACGTCGAGTGCATTAAGCTCTTCCTTAGCGCCAAACTTCGAGGCGATCTTCTGAAAATCCCTGTCGCAGCTATCGGATCGAGAAAAACTTCCGTGAACGGTTATTGCTGTCCCGTTATTGTCTGGCATCTTCAGTTGCAGATATGCATAATGGGGTACCGCCATGAATTTGGCAAACGATGGTCTGCTGAGGATGGCATGATACTGGGATTCCCAATCAACCACTTCAAATTCAAGCTTCTCCTTTCTGAAGTTGCTAGGTGTGCCGAAAACTACATCCAGTGATATTTTGCCAAGGGGATAAGCGGGTCGGGTCGGGATGACACCGTGAAAATCTGTATCAGATTCCTTGAGCATATCAACCGTTAGTCCCATTGCCTTCATTGTGCTGGCGAATAACAAATTCAGACCGCTTCCTCCATCCATAAACACCTTGCTCATGTTGTAACCTCCAATCTGTGATTCGAGGACTAAGGTTATGTGGCCAGGTCTTGGAACGGCCTTCGGATGATCCGCCTTGCCGAAAGATATGTTTTGGTCTGACCAATCAATATATTCGGGCACCTCAGCCATAGCGACCTCCGCATACTTTACCTCTTGCGTAAACTTCTTGGCTTCTCTCTTTGAAAAACTGGTTTTATGGATCATGTTGACCTGTCCTCGAGACACTGGGAATACTTCGGTTGGTACATACACGTCTCCTACTTCGGGTATGTATGGCTCTGGTGGGTAACTATAAGTTGCAACCCTTTCCTTCGAGTGAGCTTTTGATGCTGTCTCGGCCCTAAGATCCTCGCAAAATTGCCGGACTTCAAGGAACTGCCGACAATTCCTAAGCAGGTGGGTGGCCTTTTCGAGGTTATCTTTCGGATCGATGTAAGAATGCAGGTAACATGGTGCCTCATTCGATGGTGCCTCAAGCTGCTCCAGGCAGGTGGGCGGCTCTTGTTTGACTGCACATTGCAACATCCTCGTTCATACTGTCGAGGGCGGCTCGCAACTCGCTCTTCTTCTTCGCGGCGTGAATTCCTTTCTCTTCCGTTGCTCCTCTCTGCTGCTGAAACTGCTTCGACTGCCCTCTCCAATGCTCCCAGGCCGGATTGTCAAAGCCGCTGCTGGCGCGGTGTCATCTGGAACCGAAGTTCTTGGGCTTGGCGCGCTTGAACTAGGAAGGCGAAGAAATCCTCTGGAATCGATAATGAAGTGGACACCACCAAAAGTCATATCCATGTTGCCACGCGACTCCGTGGAGATCGGATGCGACACCTCAGTGCGTGGCGTGTACTCAAAGGATCCGCAATAAACCGAACTTCTAGAACTTTGCGTCGTTGGAGATTCCAACACGAACGCTGCGGACGTTACTGGAACTGCCGATGACATGCCCTGTGCCGACAAATTTTCCACTGACGGCGCCAATTGTCGAGGGTACTCCTTGGCAATGCCCTCCATATGGGGCTTAGGATAGATGGAATCCTGTAGGCTGACACGAGACATCGGTTATCAAACAAGCGGGGAGAGCGAGTTACCCAGTTTCGGGGCCCTCGATGAGGTAAAAATTGCAGAAATAAAATAATGGGTTGTCTCCCATAAGCGCTTTTCTTTAACGCCTTTCAGCTAGGCGCAGAAAGTGAAAATCAAGTACCATCAAGAGAAGAAGCATCAATATCAGAGTTGGGAGTTTTCTCAACGATGCATTGTATCTTATCTATGTAAGTTTCAGAGGCTCCTCTTTCATTACTTTTAGGCTTACTATCCTCCTCAAATAAATTTTCAGGAACAATCCAATCAAAATTCTTTTCTAGTGCCTCATGCATTCCTATGAGCTTATAAGGTATTGGTACTTTAGTCTCCCCCTCACAATTGGCTTCATTAGTGTACTTTAGCCTATCTTTTTCCATCCTTTCAAGGGTATTTGCAACATTGACATAAAAGCCAAGCATCTTATGTTGAATAAAGACTTTTCTAGCTTCTCTAGCTACATCACCAAATTCTTTAAGAAGGGTTTCTAAAACAAAATCTTTCTTCTCTCCTTCTTCCCTATCACGGAGTGTAAGGAACATATGTTGCATTATAGGATTAAGATTGACAAATCTAGCTTCCAACATATGCACTAAAGAGGCGATAGCAATTTCATAATTAGGAGCAAGTTCTACCAAGGATCTATCTTCAAAATCTTCAACCTTACTAACATGATTGAAAAATTCTTCTATATTATCTCTTCCAATGATAGACCCACTCCCTACCG
The DNA here is from genome assembly GCF_022539505.1 of Lolium rigidum. NCBI lineage: Eukaryota > Viridiplantae > Streptophyta > Magnoliopsida > Poales > Poaceae > Lolium > Lolium rigidum. The sequence goes on from NC_061510.1 coordinate 367,146,775, forward strand.
ATATATCTTTCAAAGTGAACTTAGGGAGAAGGATGGTGAAATAAACAAGGGTAAACCGATAAAGTAAATGCGAGTAACTAATTTTTTTTGTGTTTTTGATACAAAGAAAGCAAACAAGACAGAAAATAAAATAAAGCAAGACAATAAACAAAGTAAAGAGATTGGGTGTGAGAGACTCCCCTTGCAGCGTGTCTTGATCTCCCCGGCAACGACGCCGGAAAAGTAGCTGTTGACGTGGGAGTTGAAAATCTTTGTGGTGTAACTTTTCTTCGGTCCCCGGCAACGGCGCCAGAAAAGTAGCTGCTTGTGACGGTAAAGCACACGTCTGTTGCGAACCCCAAGAGGAAGGTATGATGCGTACAGCAGCGAGTTTTCCCTCAGTAAGAAACCAAGGTTATCAAACCAGTAGGAGATGAAGGCCACGTGAAGGTTGTTGGTGAAGGAGTGTAGTGTGGCGCAACATCAGGGATTCCGGCGCCAACGTGGAACCTGCACAACACAATCGAAATACTTTGCCCCAACTTAACAGTGAGGTTGTCAATCTCACCGGCTTGCTGAAAACAAAGGATTAAACGTATGGTGTGGAAAAGGATGTTTTCTTGCAGAAAACAACAGAGAACAATGATTGCAGTAGGTTCAGTGGCGAAGCCAAGACTCAAAACCTGTGATGTCAAGCATTAAAAGTGTCACAAAACTTTGTTCCTCATTTTCAGCTTATTTCTCTGAAAAATTTGCAACATTTGATTGTCACTGTGAGTGCCACTTCTTAACAAATTTATCCATTTGCCAAGCTTAAGGCCTGACAATAAAAAGTTGTTTCTGAAAGAAATCAGTTTGTAATTGTTAAATAAAGAACATTCTTTGCGCCAATCCTCGTTTGCGTCATATTGCGTGTAAGAAAACATATGACATAGAACAACAATTTTGGATCTCGAAACTATACTAATCTCTGAAAATTGGAAGAGAAGGAAAACAAAACAGGACTTCCAAATAAAAGGGCAAGGACCTCAGCCTAAACTGATCAGCTCCTGTTAAAAAAAAAAAGAATTGCGACTCTACAAGGTTCAGCCAAAGGAGGAAAGAGACACCGGCGCAAGAAAGCGGCATTGGCAATGCTGGTTGCCGGAGGTGCCGCCGTTCCTCACACCATCACCGGCGATTGACGGAGCCACGGACGTTTTAAGATACAGTAGTATATTGACTGATTTACACGAGGACGAGATTACAGGAAGGTGAAAACATAATAGGAGAAGTTGGAGGCGCGAATCGTGGGATTAGCCAGGAAGTTACTACCATTTCCTTTGTTTCGTTTTGCGATATGACCCGCTAAAGTTACCCATTGCAGATGACAAGTGGGTCTGCTAATCAATTCTAAAAAATTGCGTTGAGTAGTGGAGCATGCATACGTAGGGGTAGTTAACTTGCCAAATTCCTGTGTAGTCGCTTGACAGCACTGCCATAACGTGGCTCCGCCACTGAGTAGGTTGTATTTCAGATGTAAAATAATGGATCGGGGTCCACAGTTCACTAGTGGTGTCTCTCCAATAAGATAAATAACATGTTGGGTGAACAAACTACAGTTGTGCAATTGACAAATAGAGAGGGCATAACAATGCACATACATATCATGATGACTACTATGAGATTTACTTAGGGCATTACGACAAAGAACATAGACCGCTATCCGAGCATGCATCTATGCCTAAAAAGTCCACCTTCGGGTTAGCATCCGCACCCCTTCCAGTATTAAGTTGCAAACAACGGACAATTGCATTAAGTACGTGCGTAATGTAAACAATACAAATATCCTTAGACAAAGCATTGATGTTTTATCCCTAGTGGCAACAGACATCCACAACCTTAGAACTTTCGTCACTCTGTCCCAGATTCAATGGAGGCATGAACCCACTATCTAGCATAAATACTACCTCTTGGAGTTATAAGTATCAACTTGGCCAGAGCCTCTACTAGCAACGGAGAGCATGCAAGATCATAAACAACACATATATGATAGATCGATAATCAACTTGACATAGTATTCCATATTCATCGGATCCCAACAAACACAACATGTAGCATTACAAATAGATGATCTTGATCATGATAGGCATCTCACAAGATCTAAACATGATGGCACAATAGGAGAAGACAACCATCTAGCTACTGCTATGGACCCATAGTCCAAGGATGAACTACTCACGCATCAGTCCGGAGGCGGGCATGGTGATGTAGAGCCCTCCGGTGATGATTCCCCTCTCCGGCAGGGTGCCGGAGGAGATCTTCAGAACCCCCCGAGATGGGGTTGATGGCGGCGGCGTCTTTGGAACTTTTCTCGTATTTTGGCTCTCGGTACTAGGGTTTTCCGATACGAAGGAATATATAGGCGAAGAGGCAGCGTCGGGGGAGCCAGGGGGTGGGCTCCCCACACCTGGGCGCACCAGGAGGTGGAGCCACGCCGCCCTATGGGGTGGCCCCCTGCTGGCCATCTCCGACTCTTCTTCGATGTTCTGGAACCCTCCGTGGAAAATAGGGCCGTGGGATTTTGTTTAGTCCAATTCCGAGAATATTTCCTGTGTAGGATTTCTGAAACCAAAAACAGCAGAAAACAGGAACTGACACTTCAGCATCTTGTTAATAGGTTAGTCCCGGAAAATGCATAAAAATGATATAAAGTATGAATAAATCATGTAGGTATTGTCATAAAACTAGCATGGAACATAAGAAATTATAGATACGTTGGAGACGTATCAGAAAGGGAGGCGGACCCCAAACATCTGAATGAACTAAATCAAAAGGTCGCGGAGATACAAACACACTAGTAGGATAGGGAAGCTGAATCCGTTTTCCTAACCTACAACTCTGACACGAATGTAAAGACACATCTCCTGAGACAGACCCCAGAAGACCACGACGAACTAATGACGATAAACTGGAGCCACAAAGGTGACCCAGCCGATGATGCCACTGCTGAAAAGAGCCAGTGACAGAAGCAGTAACCGCAGGAGAACTGGCAGATGAAGTGTCAGCGGAAGGAACGCAAAGCCAGTCTAAGTCCCATAGCCCCGGGGACTCAAGGCTGCGAGGGCCAGCTCCAACCAGGGCATGTGTACGGCGGTCCTGAATAGCACAAGAATCAGCGTCAAGAATGATGCGACAACAAGAATCAGTAAGCTAACTAGCAGAAAACAGGTTCATCTTAAGACTAGGAACATGAGAAACATCAGGAATAGAGAAAGAGGAAATAGAAAGGGTGCCTCGACTGAAAATAGGAAGAGAGGTACCATCAGCCGTGATAACACGGACAAGAGAAATAAGAGAGCGAAGAGCAGAAAGAATAGAAGACGCAGAAGTCATATGAAAAGAAGCTCCAGAATCCAGATACCACGGGGATGACGTACCTGACTGTGTAGAAGGTGGTGGTTGCGCGGTGCCAAAAGAGCTAGGCACAGAACCAGCAGTACCCGTCGAGGAAGAGCACCGTGCGCGGCCGAGACCCCGAAGACCACGGATAATGTCCCGATCGGACGAGTGCAACAGCAGAAGATCCTGAAGAACCAGCATGCCTACGAGCATGGTACTGCTGACGTAAGCTGGGATCCCTCCTCCAGCAGCTAGAGACATCGTGGCCAGGCTTGCCACAGTAGGCGCAGGGAGGACGAGGAGGTGCTGTCATACCACGAGGCTGCTGAGGCTGACTCTCGCCCTAGACCGGAGGAGTAGAGAGTATCGACGGTACTTGAGACCGCAATTAAGGCGACGACACAGGAGGACCACGAGCAGACGGCACAGGAGGACCACGAGCAGCAAGTACAGAGGGAACCTCAAGAAGACCAGCACCACGAAGACGAGTCTCCTCAGCACGAAGCTCAGCCAGTACCTCAGAGAGCGGAACACGACCACGGGCAAGCAGCTGGGCACGACGCGGCTCAAACTCCTTGCGGAGCCGCGACAAGAACTCAAACACGCGCTGAAACTCCAGATCCGCGCTGAAAGATCGAGATGTCGCCTAGAGGGGGGGTGAATAGGCAATTAAAAACTCTTACGGATTTGTCTTGTAAGAATGCGGAATTAAACTAACGTTTAGTTTACAAGCACAAACCCTAAATATGCTAAGCTCAACTTAGTGTAACAATGGCAACTAGTGCTAAGCAAGATAGGCACAAGATATATGTAGCACAAGTGATAGCAAGATATATGTACTTCAAGCACGATGGCTATCACAAGGAAAGAGAGCTCGGGTATAGAAATAACCGAGGCACGCGGAGACGAGGATGTATTCCCGTGTTCCCTTCCTTTGAAAGAAGGTACGTCACGTTTGGAGGAGTGGAGGTCCCACGAAGGATTCCCCGCGCCACGAAGGCTCACCCTATTCTCCGAACCACACCCACGAAGGATAATGGCCCTTTCCGTATGGTTAGCTTTTCCTCCGCTCCGGAGATGGCAAGCTCCACAACCACTTCACAAGCTCCACGAAGGAGAAGCCCGGGCCTCTTCACAATCTTCTTGAAGAGATCACCGGAGCACCAACCACCAAGCCAACTAGGAGGTCTCCCTCCAAGATTAACAAGCTCACGGTCTCTCACTCGAACTAATCGTGGTGGAGAGCTCAACACTATGCAATGATGCAAAGCAAGAACACTAGAGGTGTTCAAGTCCTTCACTCTCAAATCCCACCCAAGCAACAAATGAAGATGAGATTGGAGAGGAAGAACAATGGGGAAAGTCAACAAAAGACTCCAAGATCTAGATCCAAAGGGTTCCCCTCACTTAGAGGAGAAAATGATTGGTGGGGATGTAGATCTAGATCTCCTCTCTTAGATCCTCAAGAAATAGCAAGATTTATGGGAGGAATCAAAGGGGAGAGCAAGTTCTTCAAAATGCAACAATGGAGGAGAGAGAATAGAAGAACTCATTTGCTTAAGGTGGAAGAAATGGCTATTTATAGCTAATGAGCAAATATACCCGTTGGGAGAAAAGAGAGAAAAAGATAAGCAAATCGGGCTAAAAAGGTGGCCCAGCCGGCAGCCCATCCGGCCGACCGGATTTGGCACTGATGAGGCCAGTGACCTGTCCGGTCGGGCCGGCCTGCCAGCCGGGCGGGGCAGCTGGGCCGCGCGGAGGAAACAAGCCCAGGCGGGGCGAGCCGCCGGGCGGCAGTTAGGCGAGGGGCGCGCGGGCGTGTGGGCTGCGCAGGCCGCGTGGGCCGCGCGGGGCGAAGGCAGCCCAGGGAAGAATCCGGCCGGGCCGGGGGTCGCGCCGGGCGGGCCGGTCACGGACCGGGCCCGAGGCCGGTCATGGGCCAAAAGGCCACTGGCCGCGGCCCGGATGGCACCAGTGCTGGGTCCGGCGCGGACCGGGTGGGCCGGTGGCCGGTCCGGTCAGACCAGCCGGTCGGCTGGCCCCTTCTTTTTCTTTTTCCTTTTATTCTTTTCTCCTTTTCCTTTTTCTTTAATAACTAATGCTCCCGAACTCCGATTGACTTGAAACCAATTTTGTTGGAAAGGTAACGACGAATAGAATCCCAACAAAAATTGTAAATATGGAGACTCCTCACAGAACATTTTAGATGATTTTAGAGAGGGAGTCTCCCACCGTCAAGAAACGGTGAAGACGTCCAAACTCGAAAACGCAATAGAAGATGCATGCGGATTCCGTTTTCGATGAACTTGGGCTTGTTGTAAAGCTAGCAACAAGCTCAAGAACCTCACACAGAGAAACTCCAAGAAGCAATAAGGATATGCAAAGTATGCAAAGGATTGATCTCCCTAAGACGATGTGATCAAGTTACTCAACCGGAAGCCCCTCTTAATAGTGCGGCTATCTATCCTATAATCCGGTCTCCCAACAACCACCTTGAGACCGGTAAAAGGAAAACCTAGCAAGGCCATACCTTTGCCTTGCGCATCCCGCTTGATCTTGATGATAGCTCTTCAAGCTCCACTCAAGCCGAAATGCCTCACTTGATCATCGTCGCTTCGTGAAGACTCACAAATGCTCCCCCATACACCATGATGGGAAAACTCTATTGATGCACATCTTCACATGTCCATTATCACCAAATGGACGGCAAGCTTCAAGCATGTGATCCACTTGAGATGCTCATCTTAAACTTGCCCGACTTAACCTTGTACCTTCTCATACTCTCATAAGATAGAGCATGGCTAATATTGAGTTCCACATAAGAACTCCATCTTCATTTCTTCTTCTTGATCATATCACATATATGTCTTCAAATCGATGATCTTGATGCCAACACACAAGATGTATCTTTATTTACATGGCATCCATACTTGAATCCAACACATGGAATACAAGTAGAACCTATGGAATATTCCTACATATAAACTCAATAAAAACATTAGTCCATAGGGGTTGTCATTAATTACCAAAACCACACATAGGGGCGATGTACCCTTACACGCGCGCACAGTCAGACAGTAGGGACAGGTGGCACACACAGCTGTACGAAGAGAATCAAGATGACGCCAAATAGCAGCACTCTGAGTATAGAACTCATCAATAGTGGAATCACCCTGCTGAAGAGCATGCTCCTGGCGCACCAACAGGTAAAGAGCATCCCCAGATGGCTGATATCGCTGACGAAGAAAAGCCCAGTCGAGCGAGCGGTGGGAAGACCCATGAACTCAGCGGACATGCGAGGCGGAACACCGGAAGTGAGAACAACAGCGACACGAGCATCCTCATCTATCCACTTAGTGTAGTCGGTCGGATCCGGCCGGTGCGTTGCAACAGACGAGTAGAATGCTCCCGGACCTTCCGGTCATAATCAGCCAGAGCAGTATCATCAGCACTCTTGGCTGCATCCTTGATCGCCTGAGTAGCATCGAGGGCAAGGGCAACGGGTGTCGGTGCAATAGGCGCCGTAGGAGCAACGGGGCGCGGCGGACAGGAGACCTCGCCAGAAAGCACACCCCAAAGACGAAGACCGCGCATGTGGACGCGCATGAAGGCAGCGAAATCAGGAAAATTCGCGCCATCAAAGATCACCGGGCAGCGAAGAATCGCAACATAGCCCGACGAGGAAGGCATAGCTCTTTTTTTGGACGGAAACTAGATCGGGTCAACGCCTCCCGATCGAATCACAGCTACACAGTCGCGGGCGGCGGAGACTGGGCGGGCAAGACGGCAGACAGGCGGGCGGCCCGGATGGTGGGCGCCAGACGGGGGCGGAGTGGAGTGGCGGCGGGGAGCAGCTGGCCGGTGACCGGGCAGCAGCGGGGCGGAGAACGGTCGAGCGGTGACGGGCAGCAGCGGGGCGGAGAACGGACGAGTGGCGACGGGCCGGGACGGGGGAAGATGACGGCCGGAGAAAGAGGCGGCGGCCGGCAGGGAGCCGGGGCGGGCGGCGGCTGCGAGAAAAGGAGCTACCTTACAGCTCTTATACCATGTTAGGGTAATAGACTTGTTGTATTACCAGGGGGCAAAGGCCACAATATATAGTACATGTAGAGGCGTAAATATGCAGGAAGCCCCCTAACATATATACTCTTAACAGTTTTATCAGTTTCATGTTCAGTGTTGCAGCTGCTAAAAGTTAGACTCGAACCTTTTCTTCAATTTGGAGGAATGGAGGGTATAAGCAAGAAAGCCCTTGAATCTCTCGGAAGCAAGGGGGAAAAAAGAAAGGGAAACAAGTTTACCCACGAGGTAGCCAAGGAGGAAAATCCTAGAATATGCGTGATCGCTCTTTCCCTCTTCCCTTCCCGGGTCGCTTCATCCAACTACCACCGCCTCCCTCCTCCCTCCCGGCTCCCACTCACCAACCGCGGCCCTGACCGGCTCCGGCCAGCTATAAATAGCGCGCCCCCATTTCCCAATCTCTTCAGGAGAGACCGCGCCCACCACGCCCGCCCTCCCCTCCACTACTGCATTCCTTCCCAAAACCCCAGATTCCTCAACTCCCGATCGCCGCCGCCGCCGCCCCCATTCCGTCCGCAATGGCGCTCGCCACCAACCACGCCGCGGCCGCCCTATCCGGCGGAGCCGTCTCGCAGCCCCGCCGCGCCCCGTCCTTCCTCCCGCTCAAGCGCCGCACAATCCGCGCCGTCCACGCCGCGGAGCCGTCCAAGGCCGCCGCCGCCACCGCCGCCGCGGCCAAGACCTCGGCGGCGGCCACGGTCGCGCCGGAGAAGTCCGCGGCCCCACCGGCCCCGAAACCGGCCAAGTGGGCCATCGACAGCTGGAGGGCGAAGAAGGCGCTGCAGCTGCCGGAGTACCCGAACGCGGCCGAGCTGGAGTCAGCCCTGAAGACGATCGAGGCCTTCCCGCCGATCGTCTTCGCCGGGGAGGCGCGGAACCTGGAGGAGCGTCTGGCGGACGCCGCCATGGGCCGGGCCTTCCTCCTCCAGGGCGGCGACTGCGCAGAGAGCTTCAAGGAGTTCAACGGGAACAACATCCGCGACACCTTCCGCGTCCTCCTCCAGATGTCCGCCGTCCTCACCTTCGGCGGCCAGATGCCCGTCATCAAGGTACGCTCACTCAAATCCCACCTCCCTCCGCGCAAACCTCCCTTGTAATCTGGGGATCTAATTTGTTGATTCGGTAATAATAATAGGTTGGGAGAATGGCCGGCCAGTTCGCGAAGCCGAGGTCGGACAACTTCGAGGTCAAGGACGGAGTGAAGCTGCCCAGCTACAGAGGGGATAACATCAACGGAGATGCGTTCAACGAGAAGAGCCGCATCCCCGATCCTCAGAGGATGATCAGGGCATACACCCAGTCCGCTGCCACGCTCAACCTCCTCCGCGCTTTCGCCATGGGAGGCTATGCTGCCATGCAGCGGGTCACCCAGTGGAACCTCGATTTCACTGAAAACAGCGAGCAGGGCGACAGGTGAAAACATCTTCTATGCACTTTCTGTTTGTTTGCATATTTTGGTGATTATGGTAGTCGTTTAGTTATGTATGCTGCAAAATCTTTTTGTGGTTTTTTTTTTATCATGGACTTAAGCTGTAGTTGTTGACATAGAGAAAATTAAACTCTATTAGATCATTCCATTACTTTCCACCATTGGAGGGAATATAGAGGAATCGCATCGAAATAAATCAACTAATTATTTCAAAGTCTCGGTCTATTTTCTACTGTTTTCCGCTATAAACCGGTAATATCATATTATTTGATTGTATGCAATTATCATCATCTCATTGAATGCTACAGAGCAACCTATTTGATGGGAGTGCACACCTATGCACATACTCTTATCATTACCTTTCAGTAGTTCTGTTTCTTGGGAACTCAGACATTATAGGATGGGCCATGTTAACCGTTTCTGAAGTCATCCAGTGTCAGTTTCCTGCAGAAGTCATACAGTTATCTGATGTTGTTGTACTCCACTGAATAACTCTTCCACCCCAACATATATTGGTTTATGGTATAACAACATGATCTAATATTGCTATTCAATAACAGCTCGAACATTTTAGAGTTTATAATTATTAAATGTTTTCTGATTATTTTGATGGAAATTATATAAATTGTTGTCTTCTTGGCCAATCAAGAAGTATTCCATTTTATTGTCTAATTATTGTGGGGATGCTTCGTTAGGTACCGTGAATTGGCACACAGGGTTGATGAAGCCCTTGGCTTCATGTCTGCAGCTGGGCTAACATTGGACCACCCGGTTATGTCAAGTACTGAATTCTGGACCTCTCATGAGTGCCTGCTCCTACCCTACGAGCAAGCTCTAACCCGTCAGGACTCAACCTCTGGTCTTTTCTACGACTGTTCTGCCCACATGCTCTGGGTCGGTGAACGCACTCGCCAGCTTGACGGTGCTCATGTTGAATTCCTCCGGGGTGTTGCTAACCCCCTTGGCATCAAGGTATCTTTTCAGACTAACTTCATGTTGAAAACGTAAAAATACACATGTGTATGCTGAGCTAAACATCCAATTGTAAAATGTGTATTTCAGGTGAGTGACAAAATGAACCCCAGCGACTTGGTGAAGCTGATTGAGATATTGAACCCAACAAACAAAGCTGGGAGAATTACCATCATTACAAGAATGGGGGCAGAGAACATGAGGGTCAAATTACCTCATCTTATCCGTGCTGTCCGCAATTCTGGTCAAATTGTTACCTGGATCACTGATCCCATGCACGGGAACACCATCAAGGCTCCTTGTGGTCTAAAGACACGCCCCTTTGACTCTATTCTGGTATGTGCTATTTTTCCTACTTCATCCATTGTGTTGCTTCACTAGAATGATGCAGCCTTTGTGGCCTTGTGGGCAATCTGCACATCACATATACTAACCCCATCAACCTAAAAAACGTGATAAAAGCAGAAATAGATGTTAAGCCATATGCTCACTGCTGCTATAGATGAAAATAGAGGTAATATTGGGCCCCATTTTCTGGTGAATAACCAAATAAGTTAATTAGCTGATGAAGCTTCAAAGTAGACAACAATATGATGTATAATGTACGTAGTACCAACTAGATTCGAAAATAAAACGATGAAAAGATGCTTGCCTTCTCATTAATTATGCAAGAAGAGTTTCTTGATTGCATAAATCATAATGAGGAACTGCTATTGCAATTTTAGTCATTAACTAATTGGTCAATAGCCTTGAGTAATAGTTGGTGACTGGTCAGTGTAATATCAATTTTGTATGCTATGAACGTGTCTAGACCCCCAAAAAACATTTATCATAGATGTGTATTAGCCTGTTAGGTATGATGAGGACATCCACCATATGTTTCATGGGATGGTGGTGGTTGTTGGACTGGTCCAGAGATATAGTCACCATCATGGATGGTCACACAGTGTCAATTAAATGATTTTAGTGAAGTGGGTCCAGTGATTACAATGGAAGTGGGTCTAACTAGTATGATGGGAGTAGATCTACTAAATTGATTGCTCGGAGTATTGGAGAAGTATTGGAGATTGAACCATCTGATTGTTTAAGAATGTTTTGTTTGTGTGCCCTAGGCATGCACTCCAGTTGCAAATCGTGCGACGGTCGCACTGTTTGCAGCACATGCTGTCTCTTAACATTTACTTGAACTGACTGGTACTGAAGTGCTGGTCTCTTGTACCAAGGATTAGATGTAATTATGTACTGAACAAAGCAGCACCATGCAATCTTGCTGTTAATTATCAGCTACTGTTCGAAGTTGCTAGCAATACTAATCTTAAGTTGCAAGAAGAGTTCTGCATCTTGGAAAGTGAAAGGGGGGATATTTGATCACCGTATTAGATAGATTAGTAGATTTTACTAATAATAACTCCAGACATTTTTTAACTGCAGATTTAAGAAGTACAAAAAACAGTAGACTTTTCTTTTTTTTCATTTGATTGGAGTGTGCATTTGAGATCATTGGCTAGGATAGTTTCATTGATACTGTATTCTTCACTGAAGTCTTTGTAGTCATGGCCCCAAACTAATCAGGAACTTTTCTCTAATAGGCTGAGGTCAGGGCATTCTTCGATGTTCATGAGCAAGAAGGGAGCCACGCAGGAGGTGTCCACCTCGAGATGACTGGGCAGAACGTGACAGAGTGCATCGGTGGATCACGAACTGTGACCTTTGACGACCTGGCTGACCGCTACCACACACACTGCGACCCGAGGCTGAATGCATCCCAATCTCTGGAGCTTGCCTTCATCATTGCTGAGAGGCTGAGGAAGAGGAGGACCCGGTCATCGAAGCTTAACAGCGTCTTGCCATTGCCATCTGGTTTCTGAAACGCCTAGCCAGGAATGGAACAGGCGGAGTAGATAGTTGCAGCAGCGTTTGATGCGTATTCCTTTTGTTGGTGGGTGATCTTGATAAAAACTGTATACTACTCGTGAGCTTTCTGTGTGAGGGGAGGGGGGAGGGATCTCTAATGTTTATGTTGGTCTATACTGTGCCGTGCACTTTTATGTAAGGTTTCAAAACCGTTTCTATTTATGTCTTCTATATATAAGAGAATAATAATACAAGACAGAAGGCTTCGGGGCTTCAAGTACTTGGCAATTGCTCCTTTTTTGTTCAAATCCGTCTTTCACCCTGTGATGAGTTGCTGCTGCAATTGTGCCTATATTGTTTTGGTTTCGTTGCTGCAGAAACAAAAGAGCGAGCATTATATATTTTGTCACACCCCGCCCCTTGCCGGTATGATTGCCGACGTGAGGCACGATGGATACCTGAATTCAGGGAACAGAGAGAGCAGCAGAGAGAGGTGGCGAGAAGAGCTGGTTCTGTTCCTTTCTTCAAACTTCTTCGATACACCCTAGCATAGCAGCAGCAATTTGTTTCTTATCGTCACCACGCCACATGTCAAGCCCATTGCAGTCAGCCCACAGCCCATTGCAGTCAGCCCACAGCCCATATCTGTTGAGCCCAGAATATCATAATGGACGGGCATGACATATTTGCATTGGACTCGCAAGGTCTGCAGCTTCATCTTGCTGCTTGTTGCAGATAATGCTGCATCAGCGGCTAGTTGAATATCACATGTTGTTTGAGGTATATCAGTAAACATTATTCTGCAGAGTTCAAAAGTTTCTCTCTGGAGAAACAGAAATCTACTCCTTGATGATATTTATGGTGTGACAAAATAATCTTGCTTAAGAAGACAAAGGTATTACGCACCCACAATTCACAAAGCAGCGGTGGAAATCCTAAGTCGGCCCCGATTTGTCAGCATGGGATCAAATTCCAACCAACCAAGGAAGCCCGCGTTGGTCCATAATCATTCGGTAACCCAGTTCTTCCATATGTATAGGACTAGCAAAAGTGTCCGTGCGTTGCATCGGAAAAAACGAATGGCCAAACGCTTTATGAAACCATCTATATTGACACTTCTCATATTTATTACCATGGTTGGTGGTGGTTATGTTCTCTCCTATTCACGGTGAATGTAATCATGCCTAGCAAAATTAGATCTAATCGGTCGATTGGAAATGAAGCGGAGGACGATAGCATAAGAATGTAGTCAAAGAATTAGTACCACCTTTACTGCCAAGCTTATTCTTTTTTTCATGATGTACAGGATAGACGAACATAAACAATGACATATAAAACTAAACGGATACAATGTCCTCATTTTGAATAATCATTTATTGAGTAGTCATTTATTTGAAATGATTTTTTATTGAATAGTCATTTATTCGATTTGAATAGTCATTTATTCGATTACCACCTTATGTTGCTAAGGAATGAACTTTTATTGAATAGTCATTTATTTGATTACCTCACATAACTCGGTGACTTTTGTGCTCCAGCGACGAATAATGCCTCTATGGTCGTCGCAGGTAGTCGCACCCTTCTCCCCCGCATCCATGACCAATGTCCTAATTTTCGCATGAACCACCCTTAACGCATCTGCATTCTAGAGATGCACAAAGTAAGATCTCCTTGTGTAGATGCCGCATGTTGCTAACCATTTTGAGAAGCTTAGATATATTCCTTCCGTCCCATCAAAGGTGTCTGAAATTTTTCAAAATCTAATGCATTTGCAAGTAGAAACTCCAGCAAAGCAATAGTTTGTACGTATGAGGCAGTATGTGTCTTGCACGGCGTCAGCCTTGTCGGTCTGGCAATATGTATAACCACTTATTTTTATGATGTGAAGAATCATCCTAACAAAAAGAGGCTGAGCGACATTATCCATCATCAAGATCCATTACAGACTCCATCAGATACGTCAAAATTGCGTATTCCATCTCCTAGCTAGCTTGCACGCATATACCGCCACGGTTTGGCACCTGATATAACGCAACGGTTTGGCAGCTTCCTGGTGCATATGCTAGATCTTTCCCTTTCTATCCGTCATTGACACGCATGAGAGTCTCCCGTTGAAAAGTTTTATGAAAAAAATAGGGCCTGTCGGCCCAGCCAGACCAGATTATCTCACCTTTATCTTAGCCCAGCTAAGCCCCGAGCGGGTGGACGGACACCACCCAAATCGCTGCTAATCCAGAGTCCTAATCCACAAAGCAGCCTCCCTCTCATTCCCCACTCGTCCTCTGCCCTTCCACTCGGCCATGGGGATGGGGGCGCGCGCTCGCTCGGCTCCGCCGCCTCCACCAAGGAAGCCCCTCCACACCAGAGGCCTCGTAGCGGTCAACGCCTCCCCCGTCTTCCGCATCACTCGCGTCGGGATCTCCGGGTGAAATAATACCCAAATTGGTCTGATCCTTTCATTCCTCATGCCACCATCAACAGCGTGAAATTCCTCTTTTAATCCCGCTCCAGCATTCCCACCGTGCAATTCCTTCATGTAGCCGTTCAGCATGAGGTTGTTCCAAGGGTCAAATTCCTCTTTTAATCTCCCGCACTTGCCTACATATTTGCTGCTGATTGTTGTTCCAACTCGGCTCGTTTGAAAACAACAAATTCACGCATATAAACTGGTGAGATTCGGTTTATGTGAGCGATGTGGGACTATTTCAACGCTAAAACAAAGCATCCTCTCTATTTTGTACAAAAGATCCGACGAAACAGACCCAAAAAGTCTGGATTTGGGCTAGGGAGGCCCGTGAGCGGTTATGTTTTACTCACGCGGGACCTCGCGTCGCGTGGGACAGGCCGTGAGCGTGGGAAGTAGGGGAGGGATTCGTGGCTATCGAGAAGTAACGGGGGAGGGGATTTCGCTCCGAGGATGAACCGGTACCGGTGGCAATTTGAGGTACTATGCGATTTGGTGGGAGGGCAAAACGGTCCAATAAAAAATTGGACGAAAATTTTAGCAGAAACCTTAGCTCCTTTATTATTAGGTATAGATAGGAAACATACCCGTGCTTTGCTACGGGCTGATTTTTTTACCTTAGCATTCTCGTGTAACATTTTCCAAGCAGGATATCTATAATATCTATAAAGTTCATCCCCACTCAAATGCATTTAATGTTTGCAAGCTTAAACCTGGTGCAGCCACATCATTGCAATTATTTCTATCCGTCGGATTTCAAATCCATGGTCTTTTGTTGCCTGCTGAATGTCAACCTCAGGCCATAACGCTCAATCGCACGCCTCATGCTTTGTACCCTGCACAGCTGCAAATTTTTTCCAGCTTCCTTACAAGTAACGAAGAAATATGCCATGCGCCATGCCACATCAATATGTCCACAACAGTTGTATCTTTTAATTCTCATACTACTACCCTGTTTAATTTCTCCAATATCTGCACATCCTTTGGTCTTCAAAGAACCGCTTCAACTCCTTAATTGGTGAAGGTATACCAGCGCAGGTTTGTGCCTTTAAATACACATCGCCACCTTGACACTAACGTGAGGAATTACTAACCATCTTCGATTTTGTTTTCGCAGATGTTGCCTTTTCTGTGGCGATTACTAGACAATGACCATGGCAAGGTGGAAGTATGCTGTGATACTGCCATTACACGCCGGCGGACAAGGAGAGGTGAGCGACGACGAGCCTCCAATCCAGGCTTCCTGGTCGTGGACACGTGCCGTGAGGCTCCGCTGGTGTCGGATCGTGTGGAAGACCGTCTCTAGCAGCCTCGGTAAGGGAAATAGTCATGGCTCCATAGCGTCGTGTGTCCTGGGGTGGGTGCGGCCCCAATCTGCAGCATGTCATGTCGAACGGCCAGCGGACGCGTCTGCTATGTCCCTGCGCACAACGTCTGGTGTCGTTGCATGCTCCGGCAAGTCCTTGGTGACGATAGAAAGTGAGGTTGATGGATTGCTTATACTAATGTGCAGTCTTACTTGGCCGGCCGATATTCATGTAGGCGCTAATCCTATCTGAAATCGATTTTGTAGAGCTTCATGTTACAAACCAGCTATATCTGCATCAGCAAGTACACATGTACCCTTGCCGAATACATCCTCAGAATGATCATTGCTGCAGATGGTAACAAGTAAGTTAGGAATGGTTAATATCTTGCGGATGAAGTACTACTTACTTACAAATTTCATCCAATAGAATGTTGCATTTCTACTATGTTTATTGTTCCCGTTTGAAATCAAGAAATAAGATTATATGTTGACTGAATCAGCGAGGTTGTGTATTATGCAATTTACATTCAATTATTTTCGTAAGTTGTTTGTGCTTTGCATACAAGAAAATCATCTCAAATGCCCGCGGCAAAGCGCGGGGAATCAACTAGTTCTCTAAAATTGAAGTCACGGAAGTTGCCCTTCTCCATTCTCTTCTTAAACAGCGTATGAGTGGGTAAAGCGGTAAATTTATTTCTCGGTATGCCAACCTTTAAAACTTTTTAATTTTCACCAACGAATTTTTCCATAAAATCTCTAAATTTTCTATCTACATTTAAGTATTTAAAGCATCCATATATTTTTAATTTATTATACTCCCTCCGGTTCGGAAAAACTGTGAAATGGATCCAGAGGGACCCCCTCGACATAATGGTTCGTGTATATATTTTACAGAAACGTGAAATCAAAGTTGGGGATAAAGTAGCCAGGCCCTAGTACTAATTACATTTTACAATTAAGCCCTTCTAAATTCACAAAAATAATGATAACGCGATGGTGGCCTAGAACACCCACTCGATCTAAATTCCAGTTTCTAACAGAACTCGTCCAGCTCCCTTTTAATCTGATCACTCGGCCAACTCATGGATTGCTCGTCCAGCTCGGTCGCCTCCATTGGAGCTCCGTGGACTTGACGTGCTCGCCCTTGAGGTTCGTGACCAAGATCTCGCGAGGCAGTAAAACGCCCTCCGGGATCTTCGCCGCCATTCGGGTACACACCTCGTCGAAGAAGCTGGCGAATCCCGACTTGCCATGTTTTTGGAATGCATCCATCGGACCTGCACCTCGTTGTAGAAGCCTCACGACCACCAGATCTAGCGCGTCTGGCTTGTGGCCAATGGATCAGCCCCCCCCCCCCGACACCAGATTCGGGTATTCATCACCGGCTTGGACCAAAAGGACAAGCTTTTTAGTGAAGCTGTCTCGCGGCTAGCCGATGGAATGTGGAGGGGAGCGTGGCATGGTGAGGGAAGGTGGCGCGGCGAGGAGAGGGAGTGAGGCGGCGAAGCGACACGTGCTAGGCGGAGACGTGAGACGAGGGGAGAAAGGAACAAACAGGGTGAGGATGCGATGGGGTCGTGCTGGTGCGGGTCGTGCAAGTGTGGCCATCACACGACAGAGAGTTCGGGTTGACAAACAAAATATCTTAAGTGTTTTCTCGCAAAATTGCCACCCAAACATTTTTTTGGATCGGATGAAGTATCTAAAAAATCAATCTAATAATAATTTATTGTTCGATCTGGGACAACTTTTTCAACAATAATGTAACTAACATTATCTGCAAATCTCTACATCATTTACACAATGTAAGAAAACCGAAAAATATCAGTAACGGATTAGAAATTTGTCAACAATCTGAAACATCTTGCATATTGTTCTTTTGCCACTTTCACAAACCATTTTATAAACTAACAACTAATTGGAATGAATTCTTGCACGAAAGTGATTGAAGAAATCAGGAAATATTTCTCCAGCAATACATGTCCATTTACAAATCTAGAAGCTGCTACGCATTGAGAGAGGGTCCAAGAAAAACAATCAAAGCAGTAGCGGTGGCAAACTGCCAGATCTGGAAATTAATTAGCTCAATCTAGCACTATCGATTAGCTTCTTTTTTGAGCGGAAACGACAGATTAGCTAATCCACCTTCTGAAGCAGCTCGCGGCCCAGGAAGAGGTCAGCCGGAGGTGCTGGCTGGAGGGTCATGGCGGAGCCTGGCCCCGGCGGCTGCCTCCCCAAGCTGCTACTGGAAAGCCACCCTACACCAGGCGGGGACAGCTCCAGCCAAGCTGTTGGGGCACGGCAGCTAGGCCGAGGCGACCTCCTGAGTAGCCGCCTAGCGGGCCGCTCTTACTTTCGACCCGAGCATGCAAGCTACGGGCGAGGATGGAAGCGGGGCACATGGTCGCAGACTACCACTTTCCGTCGAGCTCTATGGTGTTGGAGGGGGCTCCGGAGAGCTGTACGGCGAGCTCGATTGAAAAGATTGGAGGGCGGCGCCGACGGGCTCAAGGCAGAGGATTAGGGGCGGTGCAGGCGAGATTGAGGCAGGGTATGGATATGGAAGTGGACGGGATCGGTGGCGGCCAGAATCCATCGTTCGGGAAGGGGAAAAAGAATGAACGAAACGGTACAATGGTAATTGTGTAGTATTATGCGTTTTGGTGGGAGGACAAAACGGTAAAAAAAAAGCGTTGACGAAACTTTTTGGCAGAAACCTTAGCTCCTTTATTGTTAGGTATAGATTACCGATATGTATGAGGTCATGCTAAGTTCCAGTGACTCAAAACATGTATATATGTACGACTCTGTTTTCCACATGTAGCGCTGTTGCAGATAGGAGGGAACTAGGTTTCAAAGTTGCTGCCAAGGACAAAGTAACTAAACAAAACTAACGTGCTTTTGTGTTTTCTCATGAAAAAATGGTATCGCTCAGTGTTCTACTACCTAACACCGCGGTTAGGCTGGCTGGCCTGGATCGAACCTTCACACCGTTTTCTTATCTTTGATATCGAATAAAAGCCCAGTTAGAAATATTGTAAATACACAAACAAACCATGTGTCCTCTTGGTTGGCGAGAATCAAGTAAAATATTGATATTGTGAATTATCCTAATTGATGCGCACCAAGTGTTGATTTTATGAAATTAAAACATAGTTATGGGAAATACTCTGCAATTAAGATTAAAGGAGAAATATAATTGTAAGTGTCGCACCCGTGTTCTTCTCGTTCCTCGCGCGGAAATCTGAAAACCGCCTCACTTGGTTCTCACGGTGGGCAAAAAAACCGATGACCGAAGACCGAAACCGAAAAGATCGAGACCGAACCCGAAAAGACCGAGACCTAAATGACCGATAAAATATTGGGTAGAAAATTTTATAGACCGAATTAAGTTTGGTCAATTCGGTCATTTTTTTCTGAGTAACCGAATAGACCGAACTGACCGAATTTTACGTAAGACTGTCTCAATCTTTAGATTTTGTGATATGCGTGAGATGTGCTATTGTTGAATGTTCATAAACTTCTCTAGCGTTGTTACATTTTTGTTTAGATTGTTGAACATTTATTCGTGCCAATTGATAATAATATCTGCAATGAAAAAAAATCCAAAATACATCTAAAATGATGCCAACCTTTTACTAAATAATGTCTAAGTTTTGCGTTCACAACGTCGGCCACACTATTCGGTCATGACCGAACCCGAACCCGAATTATTGGGTACCCGAATTTGTCGGGTAGTAAAAGTAACAAGTATATTTCGGTCTTCATTTTTTCAGACCGAATTTGAAATAGACCGAAATACAAAAACCGAATTTTCGGTCATGACCGAATGCCCACCCCTACTTGGTTCCATCGCTCGGCGCATGCAACATAGGAAATGGCGGTCCTCCACTAAAAAGTATGTTATTATACTACTAGTACTAGTATATTGCATGCCAAATTTTTGCTACAGTAATTCAAATTGACTCCCTCCAGCGCTATTGTATGCATGTAAAATTTTCTATATGAGGCATATCGTTTACCACTGTTTGGCGACAGAAATAACTCCCTCTCACTAGTCATGTATAGTCCCTAAAGTAAACTTTTTGATGAGTTAAATTTCACTTCTACCAAACAGACATTAGACACTATGAAAATTATGAACTCAATAATTTTTTGATGTGGAAAAACTAGTAATTGTTTGTAAATAATCTAGCATTTGTTGCTAAGCAATTGGATGGTTGTTCCAAAAATCTGGCAGATATTGCTAACTAATATGATATCTTATTTTTGTGAAACTTGGTAATTGTATTAAGATTATTTCCTTGATACAATGGAGAATCCGGTAGCTACCGGATTTTTAAAAACCAGACAATTGTATCAAAACAACTTTATAGTTGTGTCAGAGAACCTCGTAGTCCCTTCTCAAAAAACCTGGCAACTTTATCAAAACAATTTCTGTAACCGGATCAGAGAACCTGATAGTTCATTTCAAGAACCTGTTAATAGTATCAAAATAACTTGGTAGTTGTGCTCGAAAAAACTGGTAAGTATACTTAAACAACTTAGTGGTCGCATGGGATAACCTATCAATTGTTTTCAGAAACGCCACCGTCGAAAACCCAACAACTATATCATACGACATGGAAAGCATTTTCGAAGTGCATGGTAGCTGTGTTGGACAACTTAACCATTATTTTTTAATAAAACTAAGCTATTTTAAAACTGTATTAAAAGAAATGATTTAAACAATGCGAAAAAAAATTGACAAATATTTTTTATGCCAATAAAGGGATATGATTGAGACATGCTGGTAGGGGCTAGTGACTTCTTTGTGACCATAAATGCATTAGGATGCTAGGAGCCATAAGCATGCAATGCAGAAGGCCCATAGAGGCATGTGTTGCAGCTGCTTCTTTTATGCTCTACCATATTCGTATGGTCTTTAATTTTCACCGGGAGAAACACATTAGTTGACGTCGAGCCAACTCAGTCTTTGCAACCACTCGTTCGTAGTTGCGGGATTTTTCAGGTTTTGAACTACCACCGCATGGTGGCACCAGTTAGTTACGTCCAAGATTGAATTGGTAGAATGTACCAAGGCAAAGGCTCTAAGGAAGATATTAAGTGATACTTGGGTGCTTCCTGATGATAAAAAAAATCATAGACACAGGTAAAGATTGGGTGTTGATCTTACTAAACCAACTTAACAAAGCACAGAGAGCCAAGATGTTGTTTCTTTGGTGGAGGGCATGTCATATGAGCAACAATATTATTTTTACGATGATAAATGCGGAGTATAGCAATCGACACTCTATTTGATGTCGTATTATGACGCTTTTCAAGGACTGACGAATATGGGTAAGAAAAATGATGTTAAAGGAAAACAATATTCCTTATGATCATTTACCTTTGAAGAGGAATGAGACGGATATTCATGTTGAATCCTGAAAGAAACCGAACCATGCAGGGGTGGACAAAACTGAACACAAATGCCTCCTTCCTAGAAGCAGATGGGTCGGGAGCTTCGGAGCAATCCTACTAGATGATTTAGGAGAAGTGGTCATGACAGCTTGGGGACCAATTCCTCATTGCCCAAATGTAGTAGCAACACAGGCGTTAGGCATGCTATATGGTCTAAGAGTTGGCATGCCAATTTATGTTGGATCGATTCAGGTGGAAAGCAATAATTAGTTTCTAGTAAATGAAGTAAAGAAAAATGAGAACATCAAATATCTGATTACTGCCATAGTTCAAGACATTAAAATCATCATGTCGTAGTTCCAAAATTGTCTTGTATCTAAAGAGAAGTGTGAGATATCTTGCAAATGGTTAAGTTCAAGAAGGGCATAAAGTGTCAAGTGAGTGTGTTGCATTGGGACGTAGTGGTCTGTGTGTCAAGTATGTGTGTGGTGGACAGGATTAAGAGTGATTGTAACCAAAACTTATGTGTCTTAAATTAATAAAGTTGCCGAATTTTTTTAAAAAAAGAATGAATTGGTCAAGGCTCATTAAATATTGATTATAGTTGACGCCGACTGACATAGGCATCCCAAATGGGCCTGCCAAAGATAGTACTCGGGGTTTAATGAAGGCCCACTACCCGAAGAATAAGAAGGTTCGAGAGCCCAAGATATATTAAGGAAAGTAGAATTGTAATAGGAAGTGTTGTTTGTAATCTGGCGGGATGAGTTAGAAACCGTCCCGGACTCTGTAACTTGTACGAAACGAAACCCTCGGCTCCACCTCTTATATAAAGGGGGGGTCGAGGGACGAGGAGATCATCGAATCATTGTCTACAAACCCTAATTTTCATAATCGTCGAGTACTTTTCGGCTGAAACCTTCGAGATCTACTTGCCCTCTACTTCTAACTAAACCCTAGCCTACAATCCATAGGCATTGACAAGTTAATCCCTTGTCAATTGGCGCCGTCTGTGGGAATTAGAGGCGTAAGGATCTGATTTCGATGGCACGTTCAAGATCTTCGACATCATCAACCGGAAGCAACACTATGGATCGAGGTAAACAGATCGCTGCTGGTCTTGTTGATTTTGTTCCTCACCCACCCTCCCGTTTGGATGCATATGCGTATCTGGTGGAGCCTATGGAGATGACGTTCGGAAGGTTTCACTTTCGCGTCGAGAAGGAAGGATCGTATCGTGTCGAAATTCCGATTTCGTCGGGATCGTCGGCGGTCGATTCCGATTTTTCAAGCTATGCATCGTCAACCGAGTCAGGAGAAGAAGAAACCTCGGCAACACGTTACGTCAGCACCAGAACAAGAGAGAAACTCGCCAAGATATTCAGCGACACATCGTTTGAGTCATCTGCGGACTCATACATAAGCGATGGCTCAAGCGATGTCGACAGTTACGACTTCATCGACAAATCTATCACAGTGGGCAAGGTCTTCATCAATCTCAACAATGATGTCACCAAACCCAACATAGATCTGAGTACAAAATATCATCAGATTTATGCTATCGAAAATCAAGAGGAAACATCGGAGGCTTTCGACGATTTGGGTAATCCCTATGTCGATCCCTCAGATCTAAGGAGAGGTATGGGTACTAAATATGTCGGGCCCACACCACGTGTCAGAGTTCAACTTCCACAAGCAGCCTGGGATAGAGCGGCAAAAGCCCTAGATGGTTCGGAGCCAATGACGACAACGGCTATGGCTCAAGAACCGAAAGCTTATCAATATAGGCTCGCACGCACCGCGCAGAGAAATAGAAAAACAGACATGACTGAGTTGAACGAGAGAAAGGAGGCAGCTTCTGCATCCAGTAGGAGAAGGGCAGATCTAAGTCGACAATCTAGAGTTTCGGATGATAGTCACAGGGAAGCTCGGAACAGAGGAAGATCAAGGTTACAACACATACCCGAAGCAGAAAGAGAGTACTTGGTCCAAAACCTCGACATGTCCTTTATGTCGATAGATACAAGAGGAAACATTATCCCTAAGACACCGAGGCTGGGTATATGGCGACACAAGCCTACATCCTCGCATCCGAGGCCACCCCCGGGTGATCCAAGGGAAACATTATACAATATGGCGTTAGCGAGGGTTGGAGCTATGGGGACAGCGTTTGTAGCAACGCCTCCCGAAGGAGCAGCAAGGCAAAATAGTCCACGACCTGCAGCGGCAACGGCGGCAGTTCCTGAAGGACCAAGTGGAGCAAGAGATACAGGAGCACAAGCAAGGGTCGATAGAGCAAGGCAAAGCAGAAGGGATCATCGGCAGTCCCCGAGCTTAACGACGAGGATATGTGCGGCTTACCATGCTTCACGAGGAGAGTCCGAAAAACTCGAGTCCCCTCGAGATTCAAGTTACCCGATCACTTCAAAAAATTCGACGGTTTGCAAGATCCAGAAGTTAACTTGGAGGAACTAGAGCAACAGACCATGCAAAGTATTCAGGTGCACTTAAGTGGAGCCGCACGATCTTGGATCAAAAAACTTCCGCCGGGATCTATCGACAACTGGGAAAGTTTCGAGGACGTATTCGTCAAGAACTTCAGTGTCCACGTGCAAAAAACCTGCGTCGTTAGAAGAGCTGAGGGCGTGTCGACAAAAGCCGGATGAGTCAATGAGAAAATACATCCAAAGGTGGAACATCATAAAAAACTCGGCAGAAAATATATCTGACGAGAGAGCAATAGATGCGTTTGTCGCAGGAATTAGGCGTGGAGATTTTGTCGAGGACTTGGGAAGGACCAATCCAAAGACAAGTATCCGCGTTGATGGAGATAGCAAATAGATGGGCAGATGGAGAAGACGCTGTCCACAATAAACGACACAGTCGCCGGAGGAGGACTTTGGTCGAAATTATCAATCGAGGCGACGATTTCCTCGGCGATATCCGAATTATGACGCCCCGGGGCAAATTTCGGCGAGATTTCGGGCAAACACGGGAGGAAACAACGAGAGATGATTATCAGAGAAGCAATGAGCAGCGAAGTGATAATAGGGATGACTCCCGCAACAGACAAAATAGTGGGCCAAGGTTTCCAAGACCTTTCGTGTCCCCCGAAGAAATGCTGAACGGACCGTGCCAGATGCACTTTTTCCTCGACAGCAACGGGAAAAGACAGTCAGGGCACTTGCAGAAAGACTGTCGAAATTTTCAGGCAATGTTCGGATGTGCGAAAACGCTCACGCTCGAGCAGCACGGAGAAATCCTCGGGAGCCCAGGAGCGAAGTTCACCTACCGCCACCTCCCGCGATTACGAGACGACAATCGGCATCAGCTCGAATAGCGGCAGCACCTCCACCACCACCTTATGTCGATCCTAACTCAAACGGGGCGGTGTCGATGATTCGAAGGGAAGGCCGTCCAACGGAACTCAAAAAGTAATCTCGAGACAGGTGTTCATGGCGGAGAAAATGCCTCCACCAACAGTTGAGTACCTCAATTGGTCGGGGCAAGACATCGGCTTCACTATAGCAGATCATCCGCGACAAGTTCCTCGACCAGGGCGATCGGCACTTATTCGCCGGCGAGTTATTGCGGGATTCGATGTTTCTCGAGTATTCATAGATGGTGGCAGCAGCTTAAACCTTATGTATGCGGATACATTGAGGAAGATGAACATATCCTTAGCAAACTTGAAGCCAACGGACACAAGGTTCCACGGCATCACACCGGAGAAACCAAGTTACCCACCGGGAAGATCAACCTCGACGTTCGAGTTTGGAACCCGAGAAAATTATAGAATCGAGAAACTGGAGTTTGAAGTCGTGGATTTTCCATCGCGAGTACCACGCTTTGTTGGGACGACCAGCATATGCTAGATTTATGGCAGTACCACACTATACATACCGTTGTGGAGATTGCCTGGACCCAAGGGACCAATCACAGTCAAAGGGAGTTTCGCCTTAGCTGATAAGTGCGACAAGGATTTCCATCGGTTATCAGAAACTTTCGGGATGCAAGCTGAGTATTTGGCGTCGAAAAGTATGACTGATTACGACGTACTGCTAGACGTTGGAAGGCCAACTAAAGAATCAACTTTCAACACAGAGAAAAATTCTAAGGAAGTGCAGATTCACCCGACGGACCCGAAAAAGACGACATCCATTGCAAACAACATGGATATCGCATAGGAAAGCGCGCTCGTCGAGTTCCTCCGTGAGAACTGGAAAATCTTTGCATGGTGTCCAGCTGACATGCCGGGAGTACCCGGGGAACTTGCCGAGCACCACCTAAATTTGGATCCATCGAGCGAGACCAATCAAACAACCTTTGCGGCGTTTTTCGGAACCAAACCGCAAAGCTATCGCTGTCGAAATCAATCGACTACAAGAAGCTGGTTTTATCAAAGAGATATTCACGAAGCCACATGGGTAGCAAATCCCGTGATGGTGCCAAAGAAAAATACTAAGGTCCTTCGCATGTGCGTCGACTTTACGTGTCTCAACAAACATTGTCCAAAGGATCACTTCCCCCTCCCGAGGATCGATCAAATTATCGACTCCACGGCTGGATGCGAACGTCTTTCCTTCCTCGACGCGTATTCTGGTTATAACCAGATCAGGTTAAAAGAAGAAGATGAAGTAAATACTGCGTTCATTACACCTTATGGCGTGTTTTGTTACAGAACAATGCCCTTTGGTCTAAAAAACGCGGGAGCAACATATCAGAGTATGATGCAGAAGTGCTTGGCGACACAGATTGGGAAAAACGTGCAAGTATACATCGACGACGTCGTCATAACATCAAAAGAGGGATCAACACTGATAGAGGACCTCCAGGAAACGTTCGACAACCTCAACAAATTCTGCCTGAAGTTGAACCCGACGAAGTGTTCCTTTGGTGTCCCAGCAGGAGAACTCTTGGGGTTTCTAGTCTCAGCAAGAGGGATTGAAGCAAATCCCGATAAAATACAAGCTATTGTAACAATGAGAAAGCCAACAAAGTTGAAAGAGATACAACGAGTTAATCGGGCGAGTCGCGACTTTGAGCAGATTCGTCGCCGGGCTAGGAGAAAAGCGTTACCATTCTACGCTTTGATAAAACAAGGAGACAAATTCCAGTGGAACGAAGAAGCCGACAGAGCTTTCGAAGATTTGAAGCGCAAAATCTCGACACCACCAATCTTGGTGGCACCGAAGGAAAAAGAACCTCTCCTGTTATATATCGCAGCCACGCCCCAAGTGGTGAGCACGGCGCTGGTTGTCGAAAGAGAAGAAGAAGGAAAACTCCACGGAGTACGAGAGGCCGGTTACTTCGTCGGCGAAGTTTTATCGCCCTCAAAACAAAGGTACCCTCGGTACCAGAAGCTAGCATACGGAGTGTTCACAACAGACACGAAAATTGCGCCACTATTTTTCGGCACACCCGATCATAGTGGTCAATGAGGCTCCTTTGTCAAATATACCGAACAATCCAGAAGCTACGGGTCGTGTCTCCCTTTGGGGAATAGAACTTTCCCCTCGGGACATCACGTATGAAAAAAGAAAAGCAATCAAGTCGCAAGTTTTGCCGGACTTCATCGCAGAGTGGATGGAGCTGCAAAACACAGGACCCCCAGACTTGTCGAGAACCTGGACCATGAATTTTGACGGGTCCAAGAGAGTAGAAGGAGCTGGCGCAGGAGTAATACTTATATCACCTGAAGGCGACAAATTGAAGTATATCCTTCGGATGACGTTCCCTAACGCATCTAACAATGAAGCAGAATATGAAGCCCTCATACACGGGATGAAGATGGCGAAAGCATGCGGTGCAACTCGACTAAAAATCTTTGGCGACTCACAATTGGTGGCCCAGCAAGTTATGAACCAATGTGATGCGGTCAATGATAGCATGGTAGCATACAAGGAGGTGTACAATGAACTCGAGAAGCTATTTGATGGATGCGAGGTAAACCACATCGATAGATTGAGCAACGATGAAGCCGACGTCCTCGCAAACATCGGGTCGCAGTGCCTCCCGATCCCGCCGTGAGTGTTTTGGGAAGAAATATCGGAGAGATCTACAAAGCCAAAAAAGGTGCGGAAAAAAGAAAAACTTCGACACCCCTTGCGAGAAACCACGGAGGATGAAGAGGAACAAGAGCTTGTAATGATGGTACGGGTTCCTTGGATGCAAGCATATATATCATACATCCTCGGGAAAGAAATACCCGACGATCCAGTTGAAGCAAGGCGAGTAATTCGACGGTCTAAAGCTTTCACGGTAATCAAAGGAGAAGCTGTACAAGCGAAGTATTTCAGGCGTTCGCAAAGGTGTGTAACACCCGAAGAAGGAAGAATAATTCGAAGGATGTACACGAAGGAATATGCGGCCACCACGCGAGTAGTCGAGCCATCGCAGCCAAGGTTTTTCGGGCAGGATTCTACTCGGTTGACGAGCAATCGAGGACGCCAAAGAAATAGTAAGGACTTGCGATGCGTGTCAAAGGTTCGCCGCAAAACCTCACTCTCCAGCAACAGAACTAGCACCAATACCATTGTCGTGGCCCTTTGCACAATGGGGACTCGATATGGTGGGAAAGTTACACAAATCATGGCCAGGCGGAAAGGAATACATGCTAGTAGTCGTCGACAAATTTACAAAGTGGATAGAAGCGAAGCCGATAAATTCGCCGAGATGGAGCATCCGCGATAAAATTCATAAAAGGCCTCGTCTTCGATTTGGAGTACCTCATAGCATCGTCACGGACAATGGCGGTAACTTTACATCCAACGAATTCAAAGATTACCGCAAAGAAGTGGGTATCAAGCTGCACTTTGCGTCGGTTGCACATCCTCAAACCAACGGGCAGGTCGAGAAAGCCAATGGCATTATCCGCAATGGCATCAAGAAACGTCTCGTTGGGACCACTAGAAAAAGCTCGACATACCTGGCACGAAGAACTACCAAGTGTGTTGTGGAGCATCCGAACAACACCAAATACGGCGACACAAGAAACCCCGTTTTTTCGGTCCATGGCGCGGAGGCGGTACTACCAATAGAAATAGAGCACGACTCCCCTAGAGTCACGAGCGTATAATGAAGAAGCTTCAAGGACAGCATTGGAAGACGACGTAGACGCACTCGACGAAGCTCGAGACGAAGTATTATCAAGGGTCACCAAATATCAACGGGACTTGAAGAATTACCACGGTCGACGTTTGCGGCCAAGATCCTTTCAAGTGGGAGACTTAGTTCTTCGGCTCACGCAAAAAAGTCATGAAAAACTCGAGTCACCATGGCTTGGTCCCTATATCGTCACGGAAGTAATCGGAGGAGGAGCATACGGGATAAAGGACAAGAAGACGGGGGTGGAGGAGCAAAACCCCGGAACGTAGCGCAACTCAGGCGGTTCTACGCCTAGAGCTAAAATATAGTCCTTGTAAAACTTCAATGTACTGAAACGCCCACGAGTTTTCAGACGCACTCTTTTCCTTTTTCGGGGTACCGAGTGGGGCCGGGAAAGGTTTTTAATGAGGCGGGCTCGTGGTGCTGCAATATAATAAAGATAGTGGAGATATACTTCTTATTCTTCGACACGCTCGGGGGCTCAACGCCTAAGTCTCAAAATACATACAATATAGATTCACTGAAATATTTCGCCTTGGTACATTAATACCTCGCCAAATATAAAAATCGGACGCCAGCAATCATAAATATAGCGTACACGTCAAAAATCTTAAGTGCTCTGGTTTAAGAACCTCGCAATAAAAATATAGAACTTCGACATCAAAGATACTCGAAGATTGGCAATCCATCCAAGGGAAAAACAAGGATGTCTTATTACAACAGAAAGATAGATTTCAAGGTGGAAAAAATAGTACAACCTTTGCCCAGTTAGGCTCGGGGGCTTCAACAATATAGAAGGCTTCGGCAATATACAATAAATTCCTTCGGAAACAAAAAGAAGAAGAAATCAAAAAAGAGTGAGACACAAGGTTTCCAATATAATACAAATCAGTTAAATCCTAAGATACTATCTACGGACAAGCCTCTGGTTGTTTTATGTTCAGCATAAGAACCCTTGATAAAGAACTCTAAGTCCATCCGAAGAAGTTCATCTATCATCGATTCGGCCACGGGAGCTACCATAGCATCGATTGAGTCAATATCATTTTTCCGACGCGTTTTCTTGGCCGGGCAACCGACAACAATCTTCGTCGGGTCTAACTTTGGATAACAGATGTTTATCATAATCATGGCGAATCTCGCTCCGACGAGAGAGTTGAGCCCGCACAAAGTTATGAATGCGGGGAGCATCTCCGAATACCTCTAATAATTCGGGAAGAGTTTTTGGAACCTCGTTTCGAGGAAATAAATTCCTATAGACAAGGGTTAATGTCGCCGTGCAAAAATTGAGAAAGTCGCGCACTTGGCAAGCACGATCTTGGAACCTAACAATTTGTTGAGTTCGTTCGGGAGTGGCCCAGAACAAACGAGCCATGATTAAGGGAAAGATTGACAAGAAGATTTGTTCTCTCATTCACTCTCCGATCTTCGACAGCGAGAATCAAGAACCGAGCTCGTTAAAGCGACAGGGCAAGAAATTTGAAGAAAGGCAACGCAAAATAAAGAGAAGGCATCTTAAGATCGCAAAAACGTACCTAACATATCTGTACTAGCTTCCGACATTAGCTCAAGCATACTATTTTCTCGGGTCGTGGCTCCCTTTGCTTCTAAAACAGCAGCATCCTTAGCAGCCATAGCTTCTTGGGCTTGTTGAAGAGCAAGTTTTTCTAGTTCAGATGCTTTCCGAGATTGTTCCATCATGGCCAAAGTTTGTTTCTTCATAGATTGAAGTTGTTGTCGAAGTTCTTGCAAATCTTCCGACAAATGTCTACTTGATGAACTCTCGAGAGGATTATGGTCGACTAGTACTTTCTTCGAGAAGGAAGATGCAGGTGAAGCAGCGGCAGAACAAGGAGTGGTCGAGTAATTATCAAATATTAACTGGAAAAGAAAGGCCCAGGATCAATGAAAAGCACGAAGAGGAATTTCATTACTTTCTAGAAAATTTACAAGGACATTACAAAAGAAAGTTCTCCAGAGGGACTAACAGAATAATTGTCGCCAAGGCTAAAATGGCGACAAGAGCAAAAGAAACAGAGAAAGAAAAAACAAGGAGGCATGCAACTAGACCTCCGGCCTCGAGGAGCTAGGAGTCGAAGCTGGCTTGATCCCGAGATACGCCAAGATCTTCTTCGTGTTGGGCTTGGCCGCCTTAATCGACGACCTCCATCTCGACTCGCTCTATCCGATCGGTGTCGCCAACTTTCATCCAATCAAGCGTCCGTTGGCGTCGACAACCAAGGCAACAGTGTTTTCGACAGCAACCTTCATATTTTCCTGACGCATCTTCAGTCCAAGGTCTTCTGAGGAATTGAAAATCTTGGCAAGGGCAAGGAAAGTCGAAGGCTCCTCTTTCTTCGGGAAGAAGTAGGGGAACAACGCCGACAAACCTGCACTAGCATTTGCCACGCCTTCACGAATTTCGCGCCCATGAAACTCCAGAAGAGAAAGTGCGTCAAGGAGAGGGTCATTGACGGGATTCTCCAGATCAAAATCTTGGTTGGTTTGGGCTGCCACACGAGACAAAACATTAGTCAAAAATCAAGAAACAGGAAGTACGATAAAATAGAAAGGATTGATAATATTACTCAGAGTACGTCGACTTTGCGACTTCAGACGCTTGAGGATCCCTTGCTCACGAGCAGCTTGTGCAGCTTTCTGCTCGTTTAAAGCAGATTCAGCATCTTTAAGCCTTTTCTGCAGTTCCTCGACACTAGCAGCCTTTGCTTTGGCATCATCAGCCTCGGCTTTCGCTTCGCTAGCGACAAGTTCAGCTTTCTTGCGAGCCGCCTCACTTTGCTCCAGTTTATGAGCAAGTGCGTCGGCACGCTTATTGGCCTCTGCAAGTTTCTCTATCAAGATAAAAAAGGGGGAGGAAAGATCAAAAAATCGCAACAAACAAACAGGAGCAAAATCCAGGAAGAACGACAAATATAAAGGTTATTACCTTCGGTTCTGCTGGCATACTCGCGGTACCCAATAAATTGGGATCCGATGCGGATAAGATCTTTGATCATGGGCTGTCAAAGAAGAAGAACGCAGGAGAAAACATCGGCATTAAAAAAAAAGTGAGGGCCTAAAAAAGAAAAATAGAGGAAATATAGATATCGACAAACTTACATCATCCAAGCTGCGACGAAGAGCTGCTCAATTGAGGGGGAGGCTCAATGATCATTTCAACCCTTGCCCTTTTTGGTGAAGGGACAAGGGGGCTCGAAGGAGGAGTAGATGTGTCAACATTTTGTTGAGGAGGCGACGATTCTTCTCCTTCAACGGGCTTCTCCGAAATAACTAAAGTGTGTGACGTGCTCGTCCGAGGAGCCACGTCACGAGTTGATACTTCTTCCTCGTCATCACTGCGAGTGAGGATCAATAGCATAAAAAGCAAGACAAGAAAAAACTTCGACTACAGAAATAAGGGGAAATCAAGGTGACTTACGAGTCGACGAGGGATTCAATATAAGGATCATAAGCTGCCTTCGGATGAGAAGGAACAACTTCTTCGGCTTTGGATGTGCCGGAATCTTCGGCATTACTCCTCTTCCTTTTCCTCTGTGGAGAAACGGCGGGAGGAGGAGATTGGACCGACGTAGTGTCTTCGGAAGATCCCACAGATTTTCGAGAATCCACGGGATCATTCACAAAAGATGGAGCTTCTTGATTGTCGTCAGTGATAATGCCCCTTTCTTCGACTTCTCCATCCTCAGGAAGAGGAGGAAGGGAAGCCATAGTAGGATGATTCGCAGGAAAATAGCGGCAAAAGGAAAATTAGAGAGATATCAATACAATGGGATGCAAGGAAAATTCGGAACAAGATAAAAATTCGAGAAGACAAAATACCTCGGGGAGAGGATTGGTGGAGCTGTATGGCACCACGCGACAAGAGGAAGGAATAGGATCCCTCTTGCTCAGCGAGGTAATTCTTCGAATAAGCTTCTCCAAGTCCTTCACAGAAAGATCATTGGAAAGCCTATTGGCGTCATTGACACCAGAATACGTCCAAAGGGGATTTTTGCGAGCTCGAAGAGGCTGCACTCTAATCCGAAGAAAGTAGGCGAGTGATTTGGACACCGAGATAACTCTTTGCCTCGAGTATTTTGGAGCTGATGAATACGAGACATAAGAGCTTCGTCGCCTTTTTCTCTTCTTCGGAAGCTTCGACATCCCGGGAGTAGCGGCGTTGAATTTTTGCGTTTCCGTCGAAAGGGACTATGTTGGGTTCCACGGAATTGGCACTTTCTTCGTGTATATAGAGCCACCTTTTGCGCCATCCTTGGACGAGTCGGAAATTTGACGTCGAAATAATCGACGTCGGTTCGGACTACCAGATAACAACACCACCTATGTTGTAGGTGGCGTTGTGAGCGCCATTGCGGCGGAGGCAGAAAATGCGTTTCCAAAGAGCCCAATTAGGAGCGACTCCAAGGAAGCATTCGCAGAGCGTGATAAAAATAGAAATATGAAGGATGGAATTGGGGGTCAGCTGGTGCAGCTGAATTCCATAGACAAAGAGAAGACCGCGGAGGAAATCGTGGATTGGGGTAGAAAGGCCGCGGATGAGATGATCAACGAAACTAACCCGGTACTCCATTGGAGGGTTGGGGTAGCTTTCTTCATCGGGAAAGCGGATGGCGTCTTCCTTCTTCATCGGGCCAAGCCTCTTCAGCATATTGACATCTTGGTTGGAGATTTTGGATCTCTCCCACTCAAGATCCTCGGCGGCCATCTTGGATTCCGGAGTGCTTCGTGGCGGGTGAGTCGCGTGCGCGGTGGCATCAACAAGCACTGGAAAAGCAATGTTCGTGCGTGCGGAAGATCGGAAAGAGTTGGGCGCGGGGAGTTTTTGCGAGGGGAGCAGATGTGCGGCGCAAGCGAAGGAGTGGACGGAGGTTGAAGAAAGGTTTATATAGGCTTCGGGAGAAGTAATGAACCGTCGGATGAAGAAATCGTGTGGTGAAAAGAGATCCGAGTAGATAAGAGGGTAAAAAGGTATTTTTACGGAGATGGAATGGAACGAGGCGTTACCGAACGTGCGCCGGGAAAGCGGAGGACGTGTGTCCCCCACTTGCACGACGTGTCAACGTGGTGGGAACAATGGACCCACAAGGCAGTAAAATCTCGGCTACTAATAGAGCTGAAGAGAATTTGACAAAGGAAAATATGTCGACAAGAAAAATAAAAGGAGAATGGCGACAGGAGAAGTTATTTGAATACTTCGGGAGCCTTTGGTCAGAAACAAGTTTTTGCCAAAATGCTCGGGGGCTACTTCGATAAAAGTAAAATTTCGACTATGGCAAATATAGAAATTGTGGGAGCCTACAACCAAGCACAAGTTCTTGGTTGTAGCCTCGAGGCTACTCCCATCGGGAGCGCTGTTCGCGCACCCGAGATATAAAAAGAAGAAGAAAGAAAAAGAGAATATCGGGAAATAATGGCAATATAGCGACATGGTGGACTAAAATGTTGAGCCTACAACCAAGCACAAGTTCTTGGCTGTAGTCTCGGGGCTACTCCCATCGGGAACGCTCGTTCGCGTGCCCGATGAAATTTAAAAAGGAAAAAGAAAGAAAGATAGAAAAGCAAGAGAGTATATTTCGAGTTATAATTAACTCTGCATATACTCCCATCGGGAGATTAATATAAGTCATATTTGACTCGATAAAATGTGCCATTCCAACAGCCGGAAAAGCACTCGACAATATATTCTCAGAACGCCAATGTTGCGATCAATTTCTGAATGCCGCAAATTTGCGAAGGTAAGACCCCGGATCCATTCTCGCTGGGCGTGGCATCGCCGAAGACTGCGCTCTCGCTACTTTTATCCGTATCAACGGATACGAAGAAAAATCCTAACGGACGCGTTAGGTACTCGATAAATTTGATCGGGACTCGACGGAATGGTAAGACCTTAAGCGGCACTCGTCGAAGTTTGCACCAGTATCCCGAGATCATGTCCAGGGACGTGATCTTGAAGTAGGTTTTTGCGGATTGCCACTAGAGCAGTTAACTAGTACATGATCCGTCAGATGAACTAGCCCCAACTACCAATATCCCTGTACAATATAGAAATTTATATAAAGAAATATAGAAAAGTTTAAATTATTGAATAAGAATAAGCAGTGGAGATTTTCCCCGATTCTACGATTCAAGCAAAATCTCGGGGCTACCGACATAGGCATCCCAAATGGGCCTGCCAAAGATAGTACCCGGGGTTTAATGAAGGCCCACTACCCGAAGAATAAGAAGGTTCGAGAGCCCAAGATATATTAAGGAAAGTAGAATTGTAATAGGAAGTGCTTGTTTGTAATCTGGCGGGATGAGTTAGAAACCGTCCCGGACTCTGTAACTTGTACGAAACGAAACCCTCGGCTCCACCTCTTATATAAAGGGGGGGTCGAGGGACGAGGAGATCATCGAATCATTGTCTACAAACCCTAATTTTCATAATCGTCGAGTACTTTTCGGCTGAAACCTTCGAGATCTACTTGCCCTCTACTTCTAACTAAACCCTAGCCTACAATCCATAGGCATTGATAAGTTAATCCCTTGTCACCGACGTCTGAACCAATGATGTCGTCACTGGAGACGAAATGACTTGGAGAGAAACTGTTGTACAGCGTTCGGACCAAGTCGAAGATCCTCCACACTGGAGAAAGAGAAACCATCATCTTGTGGCCTATGGAGGGCTGCCTTGGTCTTGAAGAAGCAGAGGAAAGACGACACGGCCGTCACGAGTCTACTGGTAATAAGGAGCTTGAAGAATCAACAATATGCGATCCCGACAATGCAGATCAATGATGAGGCAAAGAATACTTTTTCCTGGACCCACCACCACCACAATGGGTGCACCAAGAGGAGGAACCACCCAATCTCCTTAGATTTGGGCTTCCACGGAGCTTATCTGGACGAGGAGTAGAGGAGCAATTATCGCCCATCTCCGGCTCCAACCTTTGGAGCGTCATGGACATCAGGAGCACCACCACGGGCTGGCGGCGACAACTTGCACTATTAGGAGACCAAATTCCCACCGACAACACCAAACACCATAGAGGCAACACCTAGAAAAGCCCTATACTTATACCTACTACTACATATATGTAAAGGAGAGAGTCACCCTCATGTCCCCCATCGTCCCCGGGAGACGCTAGAGAGGAGGGGAGAGGGGCCAAGGCGGAGTGGTGGACTCTCAAACTAGAGGGAGGAGAGAGAAAGGAAATGAGAAAATCAGAGACCCTCTAATTGGAGGAATATAATTTTTTTTGTGACATTACATAGCGGCTTTTCTTATTATCTAGAAATTTGAGTGGATCATGTGAACCGGCTCATGCTTACCTGGGACGTCCACTCCTACGCATAGTGGTCTTCAAACCGTGGCAAGGAAGAAATCAATAATACTTTAAATTTTACGCTAGCTTATAGAAATCACTAATCTACCCAAGATTGGTTTTGAAACCGCCATCACAAAAAAATTAGGGATCTTCTTTTGTGGTTAAATTTTGAAAAAAATATATACGCTCTGAACGGATAGAGTAGTTATTAAACCTGCCATAAGTATTTTGGCTAAATATTCTTTGAGTGGGAAATAACATGTATAGGGATTTTGTAGACTTTGAAGCTTCGAGATTACGACCTTCGGATACAGGCATTATTGTATTCAGAAAAAAGAACCTTCTTAGCATAGCACATGACATTTTGTAGTGTCCGAACAAAGAAAATGCATAGTGGCGCAAGATTCGGCATTATAACTAGAAAAAGAAAACTGAAATGAAAGGAGCTGGATTCGAGCATCAATTGGCTGTCATTCCTAACACGCGTACGGCGCTGCTGCAATGGAACTTATCACAAGCTTTAGCATCAAATGGAGCGATTTAACAATTGGCGTCATTACTACCAGCCTCTAGTACAACTGCATCCATTCTTTTGCTTGGTCTTTCTATCAGTAGTACATTCATAAATGAAAGTGTTTTTTCAAAAAAATCTACTGAGTAGTAGTAGCAAAAATTGGATTAAATCAAATCCTACCTCTCCAGTCTCCAATCTGTATCAGCTGTTATATTATTTTCAAATCCTTTTGAAATTAATGCACACACTATTTTTGCTAAAAATACATATTTTGCCTAAAAATTCTAATTGCATTTTTCTTTCTTTCTTTCTCTTATCCAAAAAGGAAACTAGCATGCTTTTCTGTCGAGATTACGTATTTCTTCGGATTATTACGCCGCCCGAAACGATGGAGTCGACAGCCCGCATCGTGGAATCCAATACGCGTCCACGCTTTCCGAAAAGCTCCCCGCTATATATATAAACCAAACGAATTTATCCGGCCCACCGTGGTCCGCGTCCATCCCAACCCAAAACGCGCTATTCCAATTCCCACCGATCTATCTGTTCTGATACCGCGTGCGTGAGCCGACCCAGCCCACCGATCCGGCCCGGTCGCCGGCGATGGAGGCGGCGGGGAACGGCCGGAGGGCCGCGGCGCTGGGCGGCCTGGCCGTGCTCCCAGACGAGCTGCTCTGCGCCGTCGTCGACCTCCTGGAGCCCACCGACATCGGCCGCCTCGCATGCGTCAGCAGGTCGCCGCTGCTCTCTCTGTCTCTCTCCTTTTGTACTTCGCTCATTCTCTTCTGATTTGGTTGTTAGCTAAGAATGTGGAGTTGTGATTCTGATGGTGATCACCCAACTCTAGTGGACTAGCTAGCCATGCTTCTTTGATTCCGAACTCTGTTTGATTAAACTCTGTCTTGTGAGCCGAATGGCACAAACTGTATGCAAATGATGATATGTGCTACCGGTGATAGAAAAAAGAAAGATCATCCACTGCCGGAAGCAAAATATGTTAGCTAGATTTTTCTAAAATGACTCAAGGATTCAATTCAATATACAAAAACGAGACCCAGCTTTCGCGACTCAGCAATAACCAAATGTCCCAAAGGCAATTTTCCTGAGAAGGTTGCTGAAAATTGCCTTTGGGACATTTAGTTATGCCGAGTCGCGAAAACTACCAGTGTTCAGTTTCATGTAGCCATGTTGGTACACCCTCTTTTCCTAATATGTTCCTTTTATTAACTGAAGTCAAATTTTGCCTTAATTTACTAACCAAGCTCAAAAGAGTTGCCCACCTAACCAGCCAAACCGGTATCTGATCCATTGGTCATGTTTGTTACTACTCAAGAAATATTACACTGCTCCATTGTGTATCTATAACTAAGCCAGGCTTTGGCCATGTATTAGGGTGGATAGATTTTTTCTCTTTTTGTGTCTTTGGTCTTGACTCTTTAAGCATAATAGAATGATACTCATAGTAGATATAGTTCGTTTCAGAGGATTCAAAGAAGGGAAATGTGAAGTTACTATCTGTCTTATCAGAGTATTGTTTCCATTCTGATATAGATGCTAGCAAGTTGTTTTGTTCGCAATTGTTTTCTTTTCCTGGGCAACAACCCACCACAAGCTTATACTAAGTGCCTATTGGTATTAGCCATAGAAATAAAGAATAACTGTACAGCTAATAAAGACAAGGATCATGCAGCATTAACTTCTTCCACGCTGTGTGTGCTCAGCGCAAGAGCATCATTTTTTCGTACTGGACGAGTATAAAGTCATTCACCCTCCAGCCCTGTAAAAGCTGTCTTCATACACAAAGATAGAGTCAAATTCTTGAAACTTTGACCACCAACAATCTTGACAAACATGAAACCGAGTGTCGCTCGGTTGGTGCGGGCGCGCCAGCTCCAACCTGACCACCAGGCTTCACGTACCATGTTTACGGGAAATAAATTTCCGCGCCGTGTAATGATAGACATGGGTGGATCCAACATGTTGTCAAAGGGGACAGCTGCCCCCACTCAAGTGCTTATTCTCCTTGTAATAGCACTCTTAAAGAGTGATTTTCCCCCGCTTAAACCAGAAAACACAATTTTGCCCCCTCTCAATTTCAATCCTTGGTCCGCCCCTGATGGTTCTTCTTTCAGAACAATGCTTCCAGGTGCTAGTGTATGGTTGGTCGAGCTTTTTGTGTTCGAGAAATAATATATTTTCACAAACATTCAGATCAGATACTTGAAAATCATACGTGTGATTTTTTTTCTTGTAAAATATTTTTGGATTTATAAATGTATTTTAAGGAAATTAATGGTCAAGTTGTATTTTGAAGATTGTGCCAGCGCCCAAAATGACAGCATTTGAGGACCAGAGGGATTAGTTCCTAACATTTAACATTCTCAGTTTATCACTACCTAGAGATGATGAACTTATAACATCCGCCATGGTTTCCACTTTCCACCTCAAATGGTGGTAGGATCAGGCAGTATTCTAACGTTTGATATTTTGCAGTGTCATGTACATACTTTGCAATGAGGAGCCTCTCTGGATGAGTAAATATCTTTCAGTTGGTGGTCATCTTGAGTATAAAGGGTCTTGGAAGAAAACAACTTTGTCTAGGTATATGACCACTCTATCTTGTCATATTACATTTTATATTTTAAAAATAGTTCTAACTAATTAATTATTAATATATTGCCATCGAAAAGATTGGACACTGATTGTTTCATTTTCAGGCTTAGTCTTTGCTCTGAAAATAGTGAGAATGAGCACAAGGCTCGTCATTTTGATGGTAAGATACATCAAGCTTTGTTGCGTTTGTTTATTTTATCTTCCTGTAATACTTATTTTCATGCAGGGTTCAATTCCTTGTACTTATACAGGAGATGGTATAGATGTTTTACTACTTTGAGTAGTTATTCCTTTGACACTGGACATGTGGAAAGGAAAGATGACCTTTCTTTGGATCAATTCCGTTCTCAGTACGATGGAAATTGCCCAGTAAGCATTGAGTTAGCTTTACAACATGTGGGTATCTTACATAGTTGTTTTCAATGATTTTTTTCTGAAATCTTATTATTTGTAAACTAGGTTGTGCTTGGTAAGCTGGTTGAAACCTGGCCAGCAAGGACTAAATGGACAATGCAGCAGCTGGTGCATGATTACGGTGACGTTACATTTAGAATATCACAAAGAAGCCCTCAGAAGATAATAATGAAACTAAAAGACTATGTTTCTTACATGGAACTTCAGCATGACGAAGATCCTCTTTACATATTTGATGATAAGGTAACTATAACCTCCTTTCATTTGCTACAAAATTTATGCAAAGGAAAAGAAACTTAGTTTAGAAATTGTTACAGTTTGGAGAATCAACACCAGCACTATTGGAAGATTACAGAGTCCCTCATTTATTTCAAGAAGATCTTTTTGATGTCTTGGACTATGAACAACGGCCAGCTTTCAGATGGCTTATTATTGGACCAGAAAGATCAGGTGCCTCTTGGCATGTTGATCCAGGATTGACCAGCGCGTGGAATACTCTTCTTTGTGGCCGGAAAAGGTTAGATTCACGTGTGTTCTATATATTATGCATAGGTGTATAGTGTGTGCACCCAAACTGTGGTACTTATCATGTAGTTCCAAATTTGGAAGCTAGTAGCAGTTAAATGAACATGCACAGAACTGGTGCAATTTCTCTCTTCAATGTCATAGCAGTGCTTTCTCTTTAGAGGCATCTTGTGGTTCATGTTTTGTGCGTTGCTTATTTTAAAATCTGCTGTGACGGAACAGCTGCGGAAAAAAAATCAGACAGCTTGGTGAATCAAATTAAAAGTATCCAAATTTAGTAGAATGGCCCTAGTACGTGTATTTGGGAGTGAGGGAGAATATTGTGCTGGAATATTACCCATATTGATAGATGTTGAAGAGAAACATGAGATAACTGAGGGCATAAGAGAGATGTGATTCTACTCAGCGCACGCCTTATATCTTAAACTGAAACTGGAAAAAAAAACGTAGGCCTCTATTTTAAAATTTGTGCGAGGATATGTGGTCCAACCTCATCTTGTACTGGTTTTGCACCGTTAAGGCTGATTATCCCATGCTCTAAAATGCTGAAAATTTGGAATGGGCAAGAATTTGTGTTTTCACTAATAATGTCCACCTTATTTTATAGATGGGCTTTGTACCCACCAGGAAGAGTGCCTGGTGGTGTCACAGTACATGTAAGTGATGAAGATGGTGATGTTGACATCGACACTCCAACATCTTTGCAGGTAAGACACTTACTACTTTTTTTTCGAACTTTAGCCCATATCAGTATATCACTTTAACATTATTTTGATCATTTGCAGTGGTGGCTTGATATCTATCCTCATCTTGCTGAACATGAGAAGCCACTGGAATGTACACAATTACCAGGAGAGACCATATATGTTCCAAGTGGATGGTGGCATTGTGTTTTGAACCTTGAGACGACAGTTGCAGTTACACAAAACTTTGTCAATCAATCAAATTTTGAGCATGTATGTCTGGACATGGCACCTGGTCACTGTCACAAAGGAGTTTGTCGTGCTGGCTTACTTGCTGTTCCAGGAAAATTTATTAGAGATGCTGAGAATCATCCACCTGGGACAATGAGTAGATGGAACCACAGTGACATGACCCGGACAGAAAAAAGACTGAAAGGTTCAGGGCCTGTTAGAGCTTCAAACTGTGTAAATCAGTGTTCTTCATTTGAGTTCTCAGACGTCCATGAAAGTTTGGAGGACCAAGTTTTCTCGTATGATATAGGTTTCTTATCCCAGTTTCTTGAGAAAGAAAAAGATCACTATACTTCTGTCTGGAGTCCTACTAATCCAATTGGGCAGAGAGAAGCAAGAGAATGGTTGCGAAGGCTATGGGTTCTTAAACCTGAGCTGAGAGGACTAATATGGAAGGTGAGCTTGTTCCATGATTTACATAAAATTTTGTTCCGTCAATCTTAATACGAAATTACCATGTTACTTTATGTTATCTATTTCTGGAGAATGCTCTGTTCCTTGTTCTAATATATATGTTTATTCTTGTAGGGTGCATGCCTAGCAATAAATGTGGACAAATGGTATGCATGCTTAGAAGAAATAAGTGCATGCCATAGTTTACCACCACCGTCAGAGGATGAGAAGCTTCCTGTTGGCACAGGTAGCAACCCAGTAAGTATGCACTTCCTTTTAATGAATGTCGCAGAGTAAAAAGATGTCAATAAACAATTCTGGCATGTTAGCTTGGTAGTTCCTAAGTTCATAAACAACAATGAAAGGAATATTTATCATATTGTGTAACTGTGTTGGTCCCAAGTACTTCACATGTTAGGGATATCATATCACTTGCAGAAACTGATTCGTATAGAATATACTGCTTTACTTGTGACTGCATCTGTGACTTAGCCTGGCAAGGTTCTGACATCAGAAGATCTGTAAATGTTGCATAGTTGCTCACTGCTATACGCCAGCACCAAGATTAAACAGATTTCATATTCTAAGATTATATTTTGAATTTTATTAAGATGCCAGATAATGTCAAATTGTGATATACATTCGTTGGTTTGTGGTATGTATATATAACCTGCATAACGAATTTGCAGGTTTTCATTGTCTCTGACAATGTGATTAAAATTTATGCCGAAGGAGGGTTGGGTTATTCTGCCCATGGTTTAGGCACAGAGGTATTGCATTGCCTTCTGGTATTGACCACTTTCCTGAATGCGATGCTTGTAATATTGATCAATTTCTTGATGCAGCTAGAGTTTTATGAGCTTCTGCGAAAAGTTGACTCACCTTTGATCAACCACATACCTGAGATCATAGCAAGTGGATTTCTTGTGTACGAGGATGGCGTCTACAGGACAGTCCCATGGGATGGAAAAGGAATGCCAGATGTTTTGGCTAAATACTATCCCCTGGAGCTCTCTTTTGCAAACAACTGTTTTCCTCTTGGGTTATGGAGCAAGCAACAGTTTGGAATGGATAGTTCCACTGATGTTTCAAACAAACCTATTTGGCCTTACATGGTTACCAGAAAATGCAGAGGGGATATCTTTGCTCATGTGTAAGCTTTCTTCATTTCGCAAATGCAAAATGACGATAACTGATTAATTAGTTAATTATGTAAATATGTTCTCACTTTGTTCTTTGTTTTTTAGACGTGATACATTGTCCAAGACTGACATTTTCAATCTTGCATCATCCTTGGGAGTTCAAATGCGAAATATCCATTTATTGCCCCTTCCATGTGTGGAATCATTACCCGAATCTGAGGACAATAATGTGAAAAACAGTGTTCCACGTGAATGGAAACAAGAGATTTCTACTCTAGATAGAAGAAAGAACAATATAAAGAAGCACCTAGCTAACTGGTAAGTGAAATTTTTGTAAATCAGGTTTGTTCAGCATAGTTTCTATGAGTTGTACTAAAACATGACATTTTCTTCGCTCTGATTTTTATTTTATCGTGAACATGTGTGTTTATGCTTCAATCATTGAGGACCTACAAGTCAACTTTGTATTTTCCAAAGAATCGCTATGTGGTGAATAAGAAGAATATGTATTAAGAAAAGTCCACTGCAGCTGAAAATTCTGTATTTCATGTGCTTTGAGTAGAACCATGGTATACAGGCATTCAATAAATAAACATTCCATTATTTATGCTTTTAACACTTCAACATCCACAAAATTTAAATTGCAACTGACTATGCATTGATTTGGTATTGACCTCTTTTTAGGCTGATATGCTACGAGTCTACCAGAACATTATCCCATTCCATACACTATCTGATACCTCAACATTGTTTACATATTTGTGAAGGGGGGGCACCGTCCCAACAATTCTAATTGAGAAGGCTGAAGATTATCTCCCTCCTGATATGACCTCCCTAATCAAGTTTGTAAAGGTAACTTTTCAATTTCTTCTTCTTTATATGCATCCTGTGTGGAACTTTGTGTTTAATCATCTGATTGAACAATCAGGATGTTGATGGTGAACCGGTGTACACATCACCTTCTTGGATACATTCAGATATTATGGACGATAACATTCTTACTGAGAGGACCCCGAAAATGGGTTCCTTCACTGATGCCAAAAGCACTGGTGACAGAGAGCTGGAGGAGAATGCAATCCATATCATTGATTTCAGTGATCTGACCATTGGTAAGCAGCCAATTTACTTTCTTTTCTTGAAACCTGTCATTGATTAAGTCTGATGTGAATATTTAGAATTAGTTTGTGTGATGTATCACTGCCATCTGAATCTGAAGATGGGATAACTATCTGTAAGAGATGCTTAAGTTGAGCTGCTCAGGTCTACGAGTTTGCAATCTTGAAAGTTCCCGTTGGATTGTAAATAATTGTTTGAGAACTAATGCTTTATGTCTTAACAGGGGATCCTTTATTCGACTTAATTCCGCTGCACCTGGACGTTTTTCGTGGTGATATTGATCTTCTCAGGGAGTACCTACGAAGCTATCAGCTTCCTTTCCTGAGAGGGATATCAAATGCTGATATTTCAAAGTCAGTGCAAAATTCGAAGTTCAGCAAGGCATCATATCGCGCAATGTAAGTGCACTTGCTTGTTTTAGAAATCAAAGTAATTCACATTGGCCATGTTTTATCCTTTTCTCTGCATTTTATCTTATACTAATCTAGATAAGCCTTTCTAGTTGAGTTTGGAACTGTTACCAAAAGTCTCTTGCTCGATCCTCTCTGGGATAGTTCTATAAAGAACCTAAAAATTGAAGCATCTATCCATTCATATATAATGAATGTTTGCCGCAAGTTGCAAAACGTAAATAGCCATTGATTATCATTATAAATGCCACATGCCATGCATCCATGCAGTTCTAGCATTTGCAATACCAGTATCTTCATTAAACAGTGCCTGACAGGTTAAAGTATGCTCAAATCACATCTGTTGTTTGGGGAGATAAGCCTGGGCAATATAAATCATCAAATATTGAGTCAGTTTACTATAGTCCCAAACAGTGTTAATCTGCGAGTGATTACTGTGACCCACTAGGATTAAACCTTAGCCAAACCTTGACGATGTTATAGCTCATGGTAAGTCACATTTTAAAAACTGAGGGGTGTTCCTTCTCTTAATGCCGACATCAGTGTAGGATTATTATCACAACCAGCAGCCAACGTGTTCTTCATCTGCTCTACAACAGAGTTTGCCGAATCAAAGATAACTGCTGAACCAGTTCCCTACAAGTTCTTCCTGCATTTGCAATACCTATGCTTAGCGATACTTGAACACTTTTCATCCTTGTTGATTTGTCACTTAGCAAGGGAAAAACATGTCTGATTTGCGCTGCTTACAGGTGCTATTGCATACTACACGACGACAACGTCTTGGCAGCTATATTTGGCCTGTGGAAGGAGCTGAGGACCGCAACATCGTGGGAGGATGTTGAGCACTTGGTCTGGGATGAGCTG
Source organism: Lolium rigidum (assembly GCF_022539505.1). Taxonomy (NCBI): domain Eukaryota; kingdom Viridiplantae; phylum Streptophyta; class Magnoliopsida; order Poales; family Poaceae; genus Lolium; species Lolium rigidum. The sequence continues at coordinate 367,191,049 of NC_061510.1, forward strand.
AACCGATACCAGCAATTGCCACCTACACTCTCGTGCTGACTGGCCACAACTACCACAGCACGTTTTAAAGACTCGATTCCTTAAGTCCAACAAATTCCCCAGCTTCGCTGAAGAGCAAAAGATAATAAAGTTAAAACTTTTGTTTGTTTTCGTTCCTGGCAGCTACCCTGGTGTGTAGCAGCATTCTTGTTCAGTGGGTCATGAAGCGTGCAATTTTACCGAAAAGCGCAATATGGTGCATATTTTTGCAATAACTCCCACGGAAATATATGGCTTTTGTGTCAGTTTTGATGCTCCGTTGATGGGATAGGTAGTTTTGATAAAAAAAATCCACGCTGCAATTACGTGTGGTTAATTTGAAAACAAAAGAGTTCACATTAAGCACTATTGCTCTGGTTGAATTTTAGCTTTATTTGGTTATCAAAACGTTCCACCATCGCTAGCTCAACAGGAAGGTGACAGAGGTCAACAGCAACACCCCAAATTGAGGATAGAAAAAACATTTGAACCAAACCTAACGTAGATGAGCTGCTCAGTGTGAGATGCTACGAGTGGCCGATCTATCTTGCTCAGCGATAGAACTTCGATTCCACGCAATAACTTATTCTGTACACTTCTTTTTATAGAGTAAGCCCACATCGTGTAGAAGACTAAAGAAATTGTTAGGCTAGAGAGTGGTTGGTAGGCTGCACCGATTTTGATCTTTCCTGTGGCCTGTTGTTGTTTCGCTGCATGCACTGCATTTTCTTCCATGAGAGCAGGACTGGGAACTCGGTGTTTGGTTGCATGCATGAGTGTTAGTGATGCAATGTTTGTGTGTTTGGCTGTGTGCGTAGTTCTTGCATCTTCTCTACTAGGTAGACTAGTTCTTGCATCTTCTCTACTAGGTGGACTTACCTCGTACGCCACCACACTTGCAAATAACTTTAAATACCACGTTGTTTATGAGTTGAGACAAAAACGTGCAACATGCAGAGTTGTGGTGAGCCTGTTTGATAAAACTAGTGGTCAAATAAAATTTGGAACGATGGACTGTGTGCATGAATTTGATAAAATTGGTCTAAAATGGTACAAACATGAACACCAAATTGAAGGTTGCAGTTACCAAATTTTAAAATCGAATACCTTTTTAGTGTAGACTTCATCACAAAGTGGATGGAAAGACAAAAAGGTTAACTACAAGAGTAAGGTACAAAGAGACACTACGAAGACACTACAAAGGAAAACTACAAAAGAATCATGAAACACTATAATTGGTACAATGAGCCTTGAAATTGAACAACATAAGAGTTGTGTCAAATGACGATACAAGGATAGTGGTCAAAGGAATTTTGAAAACATGGATTATGCGCGATATAATTGAAATAATAGATTAGAAACTTAAAATATAAACTTAAAATTAAAAATTAGCAGTTAACGAAACGTAAATCCTGTCACGGAAATGGTAGTGGAAGTGCATTTTTTTCGTGTAACCCTTAGCTTGACGAGGTGGAATAGATCAAAGAGTGCAGCACTGGGTTGGGTCTACCAACCAGCCCCCCCTAGGAAATCTCTCTTGCCAATGCCCTGCATTAGGCTGTCCTTCCATCATATAAATCCTCCAAATTAGTTCCACTAAGCCATCTCTGTTGCCAATACCCAGACGGTGATCTTTTAAATATTGTTCTGAAGGAGGGTTCATCCTTCACATGGCAGAGTATAATGTCTGAGCTGAAAACTTTCAACGTGGATGTATCTGGAGAGTAGGGGATGGATCAACCATCAATGTATGGACGATCAGTGGGTACCATCCAACCCAAACCGTCAGGATATGTCACCAAGAGAAAATTGTCTACTCTCTACTATCCAGGAATTCATAAATCTTGTGACAGGGTTTTGGATGAAGAATTGCTGCGAGAGAACCTATGTCCGATTGATGTGGAGAGGATCCTACAAATTCCCCTTCCAAATCACGGTCAGCCTGACTTCATCGCTTGGCATCTTAACAAGTTAGGATGTTTTTCTGTTAAATCGGCTTACCATGAAGAATGGAGAGCAATGTATAGTCGAAGACTAGAAAGGGGTGACGTACAAACAGAGCATCACCACATGAGGTTTGGAAGAAGATCTGGAATGCTAAAGTACCAAGAAAAAATCAGATTTTTAACTGGCAGCATTATTCCTTGTCATTGCTAACAAACACATAAATAATGTTGTTAAGTGCCCAAGTATGTAATGTTGATCCTGAGGATTCGAAGCATATGCTTTTTCGTTGTGATAAGGCAGTGGAAGTATGGAGACAGCTAGGGCTTCAAGAATTAATTCGGAAGGCCTTAGGAGTTGACTTTGTTGGGTGACTGTTTTGAAAGAGATTCTTTGTTCTAAAATCATGTTGAAAGTATGATGGTCTCATGCGGGTAATGAAGCAACGCCAACTCCACGAAGAGCAGTAATGAGTATTAAGCACAATCGTGGAACGGGAGCAACAAGATCGATCATCTGAGATTCGGGGGGGACTTCATTGCAGCTTCATGTGAGTATAATGAGCATGCAATTGATGCTTCTTAAAAACAATGGAGGCCATTGCTTCACTTGCTGGGTTACAACTAACTGAAGCGATTGGAGCAAGATCAATGATGGTAGAATCAGATTCTATGAAAGTAGTAGAAGCAGTGGCGAAGGACGAAAAAAATTTAAGGTAGGGCGAACCTTGAATGATGCAAATATCAAAATAGTCCTAAAAATAGTAATGATACGTTAATATAATAAAAATAAAAACATATTTGATTATAAGTAGAACCTAAAAAACATACCAATAATGTTAACTCAACGGCAAAGCTTTACATCTTTTTAAAAAATATAAGTAATTCGAACAATCAAGATGTTTGATTATCCCTCATCCGCGCAACTCGGTTTTGATTATATTTTTTGCTGGAAATTCCTTACAATTTTTTATGTCACCACAGGTAAACCCAATATCATCTTAATGGGGTAATAATGTGGTCAGAGAAAGTATGACATGCATTTCAAATATCTGAAAATCTT
>NC_061510.1:367194172-367207472 GCF_022539505.1 Lolium rigidum
TGAAGTCTTCAATTCTACAAGTATGTATAATAAATAACTCAAGCTTATCTTGTATATAGTAGGGTACATTCAATGATAAATCTATGTAATAAAAGCAATGTTATTTACATTGAACCTAGAATACGAGTTGATGTTTGTAGGTAAAAATAGTCTATGTTTTTTTTTTTGGTTTGTAATCGATTTTACGCATTGTTCACCGAAACATGCATAACTTTCTCATATAGAGTCCGTTTTCGACGTATGACCACTCAAAATGTTCAGAAAAAACACGCGTATCCAAATATATTCATCAAACATCAAGGTATGGCGGCTGCCCTACCTTGCCCTACTGGGAGCTTCGCCCCTGAGTAGAAGGATCCCTTTGAATACAAAGGTACTGTGAGGCTGTGATGATTTGAAGCATTGTCCGCAAGAACCCAACGGAGTGGCACATGAGCTGACTCACCTTTACTCTTGATTTGCGCAAGAGTGCTCGTCAGTGATCTCCATCCAAAAAAGTGGAAAGGAATGTTCCATTGCCACGAACAATATGGGCTTTCTCATGGATTCCCCTTTTTCTTCTACACATTATACTAATTAATTGGATTGGGAATTCGCAGGAATGGGTATTGGGAGGAGGATCACCATGGCCAAAACAGCTCTTGTCAGCGACAAACTCTATGATTTGCCAATTCCAATCGATTTGCATATCAGCAAGCAGGGATAAGCACATCTGGAAACCTTGACTTCCTCTGGATGCGGACCAATATATGCATAAACCTTCGTTGGCTGGGTTCTCGTTTCTCATCGAGAGTGTTGAGACTATCTTTCAAGGAAGCATGACCTTTCCCTGAATTGGCGTATAGTGAGGTGAGTATCCGGGTATCATGACAACTCCAGTCAAGCACTGGGCAATACCGGCACTTAGATGGATTAGATGACTTTTGATGATCAGCCTTTTCCTTTACCCGCGGTTAGCCACTTATAGAACCTATACATTTCCAAATAGGAGATGAGAGAGCCCTTGATCTGGCGCATGACTCTCACGACTTACCACTGAAATTCCATGACGGACTTCACCGATACCTAGCTTGAGAGATGTGGCGTATATTTCCGAGAGAAAGAGGACTGAAATTCACCTTTACCCCTTCTATCACAGGTCTCACTCTAGAAGTAAAGTTCGATGAGCTCTTAACGGAGCTATGCCTACTTAAGTATAAGTGTGTGTGAGCACAAAGCATAGGGAGTTCGGATAAATAGGACCTGCCAGTTACATTCATATTGCAAAAAACAACAAAAATCATATGAATGTTTTGTTCGACAGTTCGGTTTGTTTTAAAAAGTGCACAAGTAACTATAACACTCAGTGGCTGACATAGGGCTTCGGCTGCTGAGCCTGCACAATATTAGTTTCCAAAACCACAACCTACATAACATGAAAACCAACACAAGCACAGTACCAACGGCAAAAAGGAAGAGTAACAACAGTATAAACGCAAGTTGAAAGGCAGAAAACACAAACAGCATATGCAAACCAAGTAAATAGTTGGCTCAAGTTATAGCTTCAGGAATAACATAACAGCAACGAGTACTCAAAAATTTCAGACGACATCTTGGTTCATGGAAAACGGCGCATTTTAAAGAAGAAAGCTAACGGTAGCAGGTCTATCCATCCCAATGACAAGCGGTTCTCATCTATATCTTGGTAGGCACGGCAGCAATCTTAAGCGGTGGTAGCTGGGGCAGCCTTGGCGGTGGAAAGCCTGGACCTCTTCTTGGCCAAGCTCTCGCTCCGGCGGTCCCTCTGCTCCTTGAGCCTCTGGGCAAGAAGCTTCTGGTAGTCAGCAGCCTCGGACTTCTTCTTGACAATCCTCTGCTTCTTCTGGGCAATTCTCGCCCTCTTCCTCTGAAGGGTCAATGGAGTCACGAGCCTCTGGATCTTGGGAGCCTTGCTCACCTTCTTGCCTACAAAGCAGAAAGTTCAGTTAGATATATGCCATACACTGTTAGAATTGATCAAATCCTAACTAGCATAATTCTACAGCAGCAAGAATAGTATTCAATATAACAAGTAAACACAGCAAGATGGATGGACACAAATGTAACATAAGATGATCAAAAGATTAGCTATGCTCACCCTTCTTGTTGGTGAAGGTTCTGCGGTAGGTGTTGACATACTTGCGGACATCATCATCCTTAGCAAGGTTGAAAAGCTTCCTGATCTTGGATGCCCTCTTGGGTCCCCTCATCCTGGGCTTCTCAGTGTCGGTCAAGCCAGGGAGGTCATTCTCACCCTTCTTAACAATCACCAAGTTGATGACAGAGAGGTCCTGGCTGACAATGCAACCACGGACAGATTTCCTCCTGCGCTCACCATCACGCCTTCCGAATCCACGGAAGCATGGGGTGCCTGCAACCAATATTAATTTGGATTGTAAGAACTACTGTACAGTTGAAACTATTGGATGACTGTAAGATCCAGATTATAACACATACCCCTGTGTAGCAACAGGCGGACACGTCCAGAGGTAAGGACACCCTGCTTCATGGGGAAACCCTGCTTGTCACAGCCTCCCATGATCTTGAAGACATAGCCCTTGAATTCCTATAAGAGCACAACCAACTTTAGAAATCTAGTTTTCACCTAGCAATACTTTGAAGAATCGAACAGTATGTTAGAAAAATTACTTCGCCAAGGTGATCACCAAGAACTTCCTGGGAAATCCTCTTGTCATAGAAGACACGACTGCACAAGAGAAAAGACGAATTAGTTACAAACGAAAAGGAGTTAAATAAATGAGCATGACACACAAATGGGTGCAGATTAATTGACATGACTAAATCACCAAACATAATAATATGACTAAAGCACAAATCAGTATGCCACAAGTGGGTAAAGATTAGTCGACATCTGCCATCCAAGTAATTCAAACCTAAGCATTTTCTTATAACTAAATCAATAAGCATAACAATATAACTAAAGCAGGCATATAACCACTTCAGAGAGTAAGCAAAGATCCATCAAACAAAACAAACCAAGGGTGGCAAAACATTGCACGGGATATTACGTTTATGACATAATTTGATGTTAATCCACGGCTGCTAATCCCTTTCCTAGATTACCCTCAACCTCAACCTAACTAGTAGAAGTCTTCAAGATCTAAACAAAAGTATGTACGATTACTATTTTAGCAACAGACCTTCACTAAAACAGGACGCATGCATGTTTCCCCGTCTTCCGCTGATAAATCAGAGAACAAAGACTAAGCTCACTTATCTACCGCGTATAGAGACTATCGACCTCGGCAATGAATAGGGGCGAATGAACGCTAAATTAACAGGACAGGTAAGGGATTTCGACACATCTAAGCACAGATCGGTCATCTAAACACAAGATACAGAGAGAGGTCGGTAAGAGCACTCACAGCTTCTGGTCGTCATCGATCTCCAGCTTCTTCTGGCACCCGGTGGTCGGGTTGGCGATGTTGAACTGCGAAAATACGAGTAACCAGGTCAGACCAAATCGCGTCAGGGATCGAGGGATTTGCCGTGGTTAAGAAATGGGTACCTTCATGGCGGCGGCGCGGCGGGAGCTCGAGCGGTCGAGGCGCCCGGGCTCGGGGTGGCGGCGGCGGCGGCGGCTTCGGAAGGGTTAGGGTTTTCGACGAAGAGGCTGGATGGGAAGTGGCGGATGGAGCTTTATATAATACCGCGTGGGGCTAGGGGTTTGCAAGCGGGCGCGAGAGTCGATCTCAGCCGTTGATGGAATTGTCGGGTGACCTGGGCCGTGAGAAGAGCGGCCATGGGTTTGGATCCGCATGCTGTGTCCTGGAAAGTGGCCCATTTGTGGCCCGCTCCGTTGGACTTTCTTCTGGTAATAACCCAATTAAATTAAAGCACAGAAAGAGCCCAAAAGGGCTAGGCCTTGATGAGGTTTCATAGGTGCTGGAGCCCTCTGGTCAATATACCGTCAGTTTCTTTTTGGGCAAACCTGGGGATATAAATGTCATTTGCTGTTCTTATTTCTGATATGATAGGTTTCATCGAGGCAAGACTTGTTTATGAGGGCATCTCCAGCGGCGCGACGCATTTTGGACGTCCAAATTGTCCGCGGGCGTCCGTTTGCGTCGCCTGGCGGACGTGAAAATGGTCGTGCGTCCGTTTGCGTCTGGGGTTGGCTCCAGCGGGGCGACGCATTTTCGGCGCAGGCCAGAATTCAAAAAAAGATGAAATAGCGTCGACTTTGCACGAAAATACAGCCGCAAATTGAGGGCTGAAACAAGTTCATCACACTTTGCAGCTCGTACGGCGCAAAGTGGAGCAAAAGGGGCACAACAAGGCCTGAACAGCAATTAAAAAAGTCCAAAAGGAGGCCAAGGTGTTGGGCGCATGGCGTCGGCGATCAGGCGTCTCGCGCGCGGATTTCGGCGCGCCTCTTCATGAACCATGCCCTGGTGTCGTCGTCGACGGCGCTCAAGTCGGCAAGCATGATCCTTGTGTCTTCTGCACGCAATTTGGCCTCGGCGTCTGCCTTTTTGGCTCGATGTCCAGCCTTTGGAAATCGAGGACCTCCTTGGCGAGGTTCCGGTAGATGGCGGATGCGGCCTCTTTTCCGGACGCCTCTTCTCGTCCCTAGCAGCCATGGCGGCATCGGTTGTCGGCCATTATCTTCTCCATGCTCCGCATGAACGCAATGGCTCGCGCTCCCGGACAAGATCGGCCTTGGTAGCCTTATGGCCTCGTGGACGAGGTGGAAGGACTGGACGGCCTTGATCGTCGTCTTCGCCGTCGAGGGTGACTGTTGTCCCATTCTTCACAGCTTCTTGGTAGGACGCAAAGCTTATCATCCACTTGTTGTTGTCTTTGAGCACCTCCCAACAATGGACCATATGGAAGCCCTTCTTGTGCGTCGCCCTGAACTTCTCCAAGGCGCGGGATACCTGCAATCATAGCTGCCAACGATGTACAATGACGTAAATTGACGCAATGACGCAAATTGTGTAGAATGATGATGGTTGTATCGTGTTTACCACTGTCATGACGCCAGTGCCGCTTACGGGGTTGTTAATAGCATGTTCGACCGCCGAGCAGAACTTGCTTGTCTCTTGTTTGATGTAGTTCCGTCTTTTCCGGAGGGACTCTTCCGTCCGAGGGCCTGTGATATGGTAGGGCGGGTGCATCCTCGTCTCGTTGTACCGCTGCAAGACCTTGGCCCAATAGACCTTGCCCTTTGCTCGGGCGCCATTGATACAATCATGGGTCGTTGCCGACCATGCTTCACACAAACACTTATCCTCGTCGTCGACGAAGCCTTGTGTCCTCAAGCTCTTGCCCTTCTTCTTCGTCGCAATGTCCGTGGGGATAGGCTGTGTTGGCGCGTCGTCGAAGTCGTCGACGGACACGGGTGTTGGTTGTGTCTGCTGGGTGGCGAACAGTCGTGCGGTCTCGATGTCCTCCGCATCTTGCGTTGGTGGCCAGTCATCATGCGCGCATGTCCCGGCCCGATCATCGCGAACGAAGCCGCCGCCGTAGATAATTTCCTGGATGTCTGAATCAATGGCGCATGATACACGGCACTCGCACACATTGACAGAGCTCACGTACCGGGTCGTCCATCGTCGGGGCAGGTGGCGCCATTTCGTCGAACAGGATGCGAGGCTGCGGCATGCTCTCCTCCGGCACCTGGCGCGTCTTCTGTGTCGCGCCCGGGCAGGAGTCACCGCTTCTAGGCGTCCGGTTGAGGTCGGGAACCGTCGCCCCAGTCAATTTCACCGGCGGCAGGCCGGAGGCGAACCGCGACACCGCGTGGCCCTGCAAGGGAGCGGGAGTTCCAGGGCGCAGCTGGGAACTTACCGAGCTCACCGACGAGGCCGGAGGCGCGATGCCGGCCATCCCCTCTTTCTTGATGAGCATGTAGTCCTCCGCTAAGCTCGGATGGAGGGCTACTTGCGCGACGCCGGCTTTGATCTGCATCTGCCAGGCCTGCTGGTTGGCGGCCGCGGCAGTCTTGATCTTCTGGTTCTTGCGCCGCCCGCGATGTTTCGCGGCCTCCACGATTTTCTCCTCCGCGGAGAGCACCTTCTTTGCCGCCTTCGGCTTTGCCTCCCGGCCGCCGCCGGTGGCGGCCCGCTTTGCTTCCGCCGGAGCCGCAGCCGTCCATTCTGGCTATGGCCGTGGCTACGGGGGAGTGTGGGGCGGCGGCAGGTGCGAGGGTTTGCTCCGCATCCATGGCGGTAGCTGCGGCGGCGAGGACGTCCATCGCTTCTGGACTGCTCGCGCCAGTCTAGTTTCCAATTTCGCGTGGGGGAATGGCTGGGAATAATATCGCCTTCCAGCCACTGACGCGCGGGTCCTACGTCTTTTTCGGCGGACACTCGGCACGACCGCCGAGCATCCGCGGAGACGCAAACCTGGCGCATATTTGGGCCAGGTTTGCGTCTCCGCGGACGGCCCGGTTGAAAGAACATCTCTCATATTATGTTTTGAGTGTTTGATGTCAATGTATGTGATACACTAATGGTTGTTTAAGTGGTACAGGGATTACATAGATACATTTGTATGTGTGTTGGATGTGGTGAGTGCTGTCAAAAAGCATTTGCAAAAATGTTCATCAGGCCGGATAATCCGGGCCGGATATTTCCAAAATATACGGCCCCCAGAATTTCGGCTAAGGACTTGAGGAAATGCTGCTCAGTATAGGGGCCGGACATTTGCCCGGATATTGTCCCGGTTTTGTCCCAGGGCCGGATTATCCGGGCCGGATATTTCAAGAATATCCGGCCCCCTCGAAAATGGCTAAGGACCCGTGAATTGCTTCTCCGGATAGGGGCCGGACAATTGCCCGGACATTGTCATGGTTTTGTACCAGGAGGCCGGATTATCCGGGGGTGATACGTCTCCAACGTATCGATAATTTCTTGTGTTCCATGCCACATTATTGATGTTATCTACATGTTATATGCACACTTTATGTCATATTCGTGCATTTTCTGGAACTAACCTATTAACAAGATGCCGAAGTGCCGCTCCTCGTTTTCTGCTGTTTTTGGTTTCGAAATCCTAGTAACGAAATATTCTCTGAATCGGACGAAATCAACGCCAAAGTTCCTATTTTCATCGGAAGCATCCGAACACCCGGGAAGGACCGCAGGGGGGCCACGGGGCCACCAAACCCTAGGCCGGCGCGGCCGAGGGGGGCCGCGCCGCCCTATGGTGTGGCCCCCCGTCGGCCCTCTCCGCGCCGCCTCTTCGCCTATATAAAGCCCCCGGATCGGAAAACCCGATACCAATTGACGAAAACCACGAAAACCTTCCGGAGCCGCCACCATCGCGAAGCCAAGATCCGGGGACAGGATCTCTCGTTCCGCACCCTGCCGGAGCGGGGAAGTGCCCCCGAAGGCTTCTCCATCAACACCGCTGCCATCTCCACCGCCATCTTCATCACCGCCGCTGCTCCCATGAGGAGGGAGTAGTTCTCCATCGAGGCTCGGGGCCGTACCGCGTAGCTATGTGGTTCATCTCTCTCCTATGTAGTTCAATACAATAATCTCATGAGCTGCCTTACATGATTGAGATTCATATGATGATGTTTGTAATCTAGATGTCATTATGCTAGTCAAGTGGGTTTTACTTATGTGATCTCCGGAGACTCCTCGTCCCACGTGTGTAAAGGTGACAGATGTGTGCACCGTGTGGGTCTCTTAGGCTAGATTTCACGAATACTTACTCATTGAATGGTATAGTGAGGTGCTTATTTATATCTCTTTATGATTGCAGCATGTTGTATCACAATTTATCCATGTGCTACTCTAGTGATTTGTTATTAAAGTAGTTTATTCCTCCCTGCATGTGTGCAAAGGTGACAGATGCGTGCACCGTGTTAGTACTTGGTTTATGCTATGATCATGATCTCTTGTAGATTATGGAGTTAACTATTGCTATGATAATATTGATGTGATCTATTCCTCCTACATATGCATGAAGGTGACAAGTGTGCATGCTATGCTAGTACTTGGTTTAGTAGCGTTGATCTATCTTACACTAAAGGTTACTTAAACATGAGCATTATTGTGGAGCTTGTTAACTCCGGCATTGAGGGTTCGTGTAATCCTACGCAATGTGTTCATCATCCAACAAAAGTGTAGAGTATGCATTTATCCGTTCGTTATGTGATCGATGTTGAGAGTGTCCACTAGTGAAAGTCTATTCCCTAGGCCTTGTTCCTAAATACCGCCGAGTTACTACCGCTTGTTTACTACTACTCGCGTTACTACCGCTCGAGTTACTATCGCTTGTTTATCGTTCTATCGCGTTACTATCGCTGCAATACCACCACCATCAACTACACGCCAAGCACTTTTCTCGGCACCGTTGCTACCGCTCATACTTATTCATACCACCCGTATTTCACTATCTCTTCGCCGAACTAGTGCACCTATTAGGTGTGTTGGGGACACAAGAGACTTCTTGCTTTGTGGTTGCAGGGTTGCATGAGAGGGATATCTTTGACCTCTTCCTCCCCGAGTTCGATAAACCTTGGGTATCCACTTAAGGGAAACTTGTCTGCCGTTCTACAAACCTCTCGCTCTTGGAGGCCCAACACCTGTCTACAAGAATAGAAGCTCCCGTAGACATCAAGCACTTTTCCGGCGCCGTTGCTTGGGAGGAAAGGTAAAAGGCTCTCATACTACGGTCTCGTGTAAAGTATTTTTCCGTGCGCCGTTGTGTGTGTGCTCAAAGCTATTTCCTTTAGATCCCGCAATTGCATCTTGTTGTTTCTTGTTTACACTAGTTTGGCATAATGTACAAGAGTGAGCTTCTTATTCTATTTCCGATTTAAAACATGGATTGTTTGATGCGAAAATTAAAAAACCTATGAAATCTTATTTGCATGCCGGTAGTAATATTAGTATGAACGCTTTGAACACCATTGTTGATAATGATATAGAAAGTTCTAAGCTTGGGGAAGCTGGTTTTCATGATATTTTTAGTCCCCCAAGCATTGAGGAGAAAATTTTCTTTGATGATACTTTGCCTCCTATTTGTGATGATTATAATAGTGGTCTTTTGGCGCCACCTACTATGGAGAGTAAATTTTGTTGTGATTATACTATGCCTCCTACACTTGATGAGAATAATAATGATAGCTACTTTGTTGAATTTGCTCCCACTACAACTAATAAAATTGATTATGCCTATGTGGAGAGTAATAATTTTATGCATGAGACTCATGATAAGAATGCTTTATGTGATAGCTATATTGTTGAGTTTGCTCATGTTGCTACTGAAAGTTATTATGAGAGAGGAAAATATGGTTGTAGAAATTTTCATGTTACTAAAACACCTCTCTATGTGCTGAAATTTTTGAAGCTATACTTGTTTTATCTTCCTATGCTTGTTACTTTGCTCTTCATGAACTTGTTTATTTACAAGATTCCTATGCATAGGAAGCATGTTAGACTTAAATGTGTTTTGAATTTGCCTCTTGATGCTCTCTTTTGCTTCAACTACTATTTCTTGCGAGTGCATCATTAAAACTGCTTGAGCCCATCTTAATGGCTAAAAAGAAAGAACTTCTTGGGAGATAACCCATGTGTTATTTTGCTACAGTACTTTGTTTTATATTTGTGTCTTGGAAGTTGTTTACTACTGTAGCAACCTCTCCTTATCTTAGTTTTGTGTTTTGTTGTGCCAAGTAAAGTCTTTGATAGTAAAGTAAGTACTAGATTTGGATTACTGCGCAGTTCCAGATTTCTTTGCTGTCACGAATCTGAGCCCACTGCCCTGCAGGAAGCTCAGAAAATTATGCCAATTTACGAGCATGATCCTCAGATATGTACGCAACTTTCATTCAATTTGAGCATTTTCATTTGAGCATGTCTGGTGGCCTAATAAAATCCATCTTTACGGACTGTTCTGTTTTGACAGATTCTGCCTTTTATTTCGCATTGCCTCTTTTGCTATGTTGGATGAATTCCTTTGATCCATTAATGTCCAGTAGCTTTATGCAATGTCCAGAAGTGTTAAGAATGATTGTGTCACCTCTGAACATGTGAATTTTTATTATGTACTAACCCTCTAATGAGTTGTTTCGAGTTTGGTGTGGAGGAAGTTTTCAAGGGTCAAGAGAGGAGGATGATATACTATGATCAAGGAGAGTGAAAGCTCTAAGCTTGGGGATGCACCCGGTGGTTCACCCCTGCATATATCAAGAAGACTCAAGCTGTCTAAGCTTGGGGATGCCCAAGGCATCCCCTTCTTCATCGACAAATTATCGAGTTCCTCCCCCGAAACTATATTTTTATTCGGCCACATCTTATGAGCTTTTTCTTGGAGCGTCTCGTTTGTTTGCTTTTGTTTTTGTTTGTGTTTGAATAAATTGGATTACATCATGCTTGTGTGGGAGAGAGACACGCTCCGCTGGTTCGTATGAACACATGTGTTCTTAGCTCATAATATTCATGGCGAAGTTTCCTCTTCGTTAAATTGTTATATGGTTGGAATTGGAAAATGATACATGTAGTAATTGCTATAATGTCTTGGGTAATGTGATACTTGGCAATTGTTGTGCTCATGTTTAAGCTCTTGCATCATATACTTTGCACCTATTAGTGAAGAAATACATAGAGCATGCTAAAATTTGGTTTGCATAATTGGTCTCTCTAAGGTCTAGATAATTTCTAGTAAGGTGTTTGAACAACAAGGAAGACGATGTATAGTCTTATAATACTTGTAATATGTCTTTTATGTGAGTTTTGCTGTACTAGTTCATCCTTGTGTTTGCCTCAAACAACCTTGCTAGCCTAAACCTTGTATCGAGAGGGAATACTTCTCATGCATCCAAATACTTGAGCCAACACTATGCCATTTGTGTCCACCATACCTACCTACTACATGGTATTTCTCCGCCATTCCAAAGTAAATTGCTTGAGTGCTACCTTTAAACAATTCAAAATTTATTACCTCTTATTTGTGTCAATGTTTTATAGCTCATGAGGAAGTATGTGGTGTTTATCTTTCAATCTTGTTGGGCAACTTTCACCAATGGACTAGTGGCTTCATCCGCTTATCCAATAATTTTGCAAAAAGAGCCGGCAATGGGATTCCCAGATCCCAAATTAACAAACTAAAAATAGACACTCCTTCATGGTATGAGATTGTTAGCGTGCACCCGAGGATTCGGTTAGCCATGGTTTGTGAAAGAAAGGTTGGAAGGAGTGCCACCCAAAAATAAAATAAAATGGGAGCCGCTCTTTGAAGGTTTGTCTCGGCAAGGGGTTAGAGTACCCGCTACCATTCGTTGACAACAACATACACCTCTCAAAACTTTACTTTTATGCTCTCTTTATGTTTTCAAAATCAAAGCTCTAGCACAAATATAGCAATCGATGCTTTCCTCTTTGAAGGACCATTCTTTTACTTTTATTGTTGAGTCAGTTCACCTATTTCTCTCCACCTCAAGAAGCAAACACTTGTGTGAACTGTGCATTGATTCTTACATATTAGCATATTGCATTTGTTATATTGCTTTGCATTGACAATTATCCATGAGATATACATGTTACAGGTTGAAAGCAACCGCTGAAACTTAATCTTCTTTTGTGTTGCTTCAATACCTTTACTTTGAATTATTGCTTTATGAGTTAACTCTTATGCAAGACTTATTGATGCTTGTCTTGAAGTGCTATTCATGAAAAGTCTTTGCTATATGATTCAGCTTGTTTACCCATGTCATATACATTGTTTTGATCGCTGCATTCACTACATATGCTTTACAAATAGTATGATCAAGTTTATGATGGCATGTCACTCCGCAAATTATCTTTGTTATCGTTTTACTCCGCCGGACGAGCGTAACTAAGCTTAGGGATGCCGATACGTCTCCAACGTATCGATAATTTCTTGTGTTCCATGCCACATTATTGATGTTATCTACATGTTATATGCACACTTTATGTCATATTCGTGCATTTTCTCGGAACTAACCTATTAACAAGATGCCGAAGTGCCGCTCTCGTTTTCTCGCTGTTTTTGGTTTCGAAATCCTAGTAACGAAATATTCTCGGAATCGGACGAAATCAACGCCAAAGTTCCTATTTTCATCTGAAGCATCCGAACACCGGGAAGGACCGCAGGGGGCCACAGGGCCACCAAACCCTAGGCCTGGCGCGGCCGCAGGGGGGCCGCGCCGCCCTATGGTGTGGCCCCCGTCGGCCCTCCTCGCGCCGCCTCTTCGCCTATATAAAGCCCCCGGATCGAAAACCCGATACCAATTGACGAAAACCACGAAAACCTTCCGGAGCCGCCGCCATCGCGAAGCCAAGATCCGGGGGACAGGATCTCCGTTCCGCACCCCGCCGGAGCGGGGAAGTGCCCCCGGAAGGCTTCTCCATCAACACCGCTGCCATCTCCACCGCCATCTTCATCACCGCTCGTCGCTCCCATGAGGAGGGAGTAGTTCTCCATCGAGGCTCGGGCCGTACCTGGTAGCTATGTGGTTCATCTCTCTCCTATGTAGTTCAATACAATAATCTCATGAGCTGCCTTACATGATTGAGATTCATATGATGATGTTTGTAATCTAGATGTCATTATGCTAGTCAAGTGGGTTTTACTTATGTGATCTCCAGGAGACTCCTCGTCCCACGTGTGTAAAGGTGACAGTGTGTGCACCGTGTGGGTCTCTTAGGCTAGATTTCACAGAATACTTACTCATTGAATGGTATAGTGAGGTGCTTATTTATATCTCTTTATGATTGCAGCATGTTGTATCACAATTTATCCATGTGCTACTCTAGTGATTTGTTATTAAAGTAGTTTATTCCTCCCGCATGTGTGCAAAGGTGACAGGCATGGCACCGTGTTAGTACTTGGTTTATGCTATGATCATGATCTCTTGTAGATTATGGAGTTAACTATTGCTATGATAATATTGATGTGATCTATTCCTCCTACATATGCATGAAGGTGACAAGTGTGCATGCTATGCTAGTACTTGGTTTAGTAGCGTTGATCTATCTTACACTAAAGGTTACTTAAACATGAGCATTATTGTGGAGCTTGTTAACTCCGGCATTGAGGGTTCGTGTAATCCTACGCAATGTGTTCATCATCCAACAAAAGTGTAGAGTATGCATTTATCCGTTCCGTTATGTGATCGATGTTGAGAGTGTCCACTAGTGAAAGTCTATTCCCTAGGCCTTGTTCCTAAATACTGCGTTACTACTGCTTGTTTACTACTACCGTTACTATCGCCGAGTTACTACCGCTTGTTTATCGTTTACTAGGTGCTGCTCACGAGGTTTTAAAGCTGTTCTTTAAC
>NC_061510.1:367207572-367288884 GCF_022539505.1 Lolium rigidum
CCCCGCGAGGCGGCTGTGGCTCTTCGCGACGTACCCCTTCTGGCTTCCTTCGTCATTTGGAAAAATAGGATTTTCCGTGTAACTCCCGTCAATTGTTGATCTTCCAAAATATTGCATTCTGACGGTGCTTTTTCCAGCAGAATCCTGGCTCCGGTGCGCGATCCTCCAATAATCATGAATCATGCAAAATAGATGAAATAACATAAGTATTATCTCCAAATATGAAATATATCAATGAATAACAGCAAGTTATGATATAAAATAGTGATGCAAATTGGACGTATCAGCAGCTCACAAGATCGATACATGAAGCACAAAGTGGAGAAGACAACCATATAGCTACTGCTATGGACCCATAGTTCAGGGATGAACTACTCACGTATCACTTCGGAGACGGGCATGGCGATGTAGATGCCTCCGGTGATGATTTCCCCCTCCGGCAGGGTGCCTGGAAGAGCTTCAGAATCCCCCGAGATGGGTTCTGCGATGGCGGCCGCGACAGAACTTTTCGTGGATGGAGGCTCGGGTATCCAGGGTTTTCCCGAGAAGATGTATAAATAGGCAGAGGATTTAGGTCGGTGGGGCGTCTGGTGGCCCCACACCTACCCTAGGCGCGGGCCAGGTCCATGTCGCGCCTAGGGGTGGCATGGGCGCCCTGGTGCGCCTCTTCGTCCCCCCTCCGGACTTTGTCTTTGTTTCGGTAAAATATTTACTTTGACTTTTATTTCGTCCAATTTCAAGAATATTTCCTGTACAACTTTTCTGAAATACAAAAACAACAGAAAATAGGGAACTGGCACTGTGGCACCTTGTTAATAGGTTAGTGCCAAAAATCATGTTAGAGTGCAACGAAGTGTAAGCAAAACGTATATGAATTGGTGTTCACACTCTTGCGAGTGCTAATCTCCGGTGGAGAGGTGCGGTGGCTTAGTGCTCCCGAACGCCACAAGAGGCTCACCTTGAGGTGTGGTTGCTCGATGCACACCAACGCCACAAAGGCCTCACCCCAAGATGCGGTACTCACACCACACACCGAGCGTCACGAAGGCGCCTCACCTAAATCTCCGGTGACCCTCGCCACAAAGGCCTAGGTTACGGTTCCACTAAGGGATTTCCTTCGAGGCGGAAACCGGGCCTTACACAACGGTTGGGGCACACATCCACAACTTAATTGGAGGCTCCCAACAAATCACCACTAAGGTCTATAATCCGTCTAGGGTTCCAAGAACCCAAGAGTAACAACCTTCTTGCTTTCACCACCACGAATCACCGTGGAGAACTCAAAACGATGCACCAAATGCAATGGCAAGTCCCTCACTCTCAAATTCCACCAAAGCTACAAAAGCTATTGGGATAATAAGAGAGGAAGCACAAAGGAATTCACAAAGAACACGAAGATCAAGATCTAGAGGATTCCACTCACAAAGAGATGGATTTGATTGGTAGAAATGTAGATCTAGATCTCCTCTCTCTTTTCCCTCAAATGGGGGCAAGAATCATGGAGGGATTGAGAGATAGTTCAACAATGGAGGAGAGAGAGTGTGTGAGAGAAGCAACATCCCAAGGAGGAAGAAGGGGGTATTTATACCCCCCAAGAAAATCGAGCCGTTGGGGCTTCTCGAAGGCCGGATTATCCGGTGTAAGTGAGGGCCGGATAATCCGGCACCCCTGAAATATCCGGCCCTGGGAAAATCCGGCCAAATGTCCGGCCAAAAATCTTGCCCCTATCCAGGGTATCACTGAGCCACTCGCCAGAAAATCCTTAGCCGATTTTCAGGGGCCGGATATTTTGCAAATATCCGGCCCGGAAAATCTGGCATAGCAAACTTGTAAAATTAATATCTGAAGTTTGGTAGCTCCGAATAGAGGGAAACCAATTTTGTTGGAAAGAGGACGACAAGAGCTTACACCTCAACATGAGAAACCGAGAAAATCACCAAACTCGAAAACGCAACAAGTGATCTATGCGAAATCCGTTTTGGATGAACTAGAGCTTGTCATGAGAATAAGCACAAGCTCTAAAACAACACATGGATAAGATCCAAATAACAACCAAGAAAGATGATGCAAGGATGCAAAGGTTTGAGCTCTCCGGAGGATACGATCGAGTTACTCACTCGAGAGCCCTCTTGATAGTACGGTAACTAAACTATAAACCGGTCTCCAACTACACCATGAGACCGGTGAGAAAGAAACCCTATCAAGAGCAAACCTTAACCTTGCGCATTCCACTTGAGCTTGATGATGACGGTCTTGACCGCAACAAGATGGAACGCCTTTCTTGATTGTGCTTGCTTGATGAAGTCATGCGAAATGCTCCCCCATACTCCACTATGGGAGAGCTTCTTCTTTGGCGCATCTTCACATATCCATGATCACCATAAGGATGGCAAGCTTCAAGCATATGATCTCTTCGAGTTTGGCTCATCTTGAACTTGCACTTCATTTCTTCATTCTTCATCATGTTGATGTCTTGAAGTAACTTGAGGGCTCACTTCATCTTCATCTTCAAGACTCACTTCATCTTCATCTTCAAGACATACTTGACACTTGATATCCTTCATCAATTTCTTCTTATTGCAACCTTGAAGCCAACATATGGTTCAAGAATTCCCTATGGACAACACCTACAAATATAACTCAATGCAAACATTAGTCCATAGGGATTGTCATTAATTACCAAAACCACACATGGGGGCTCCATGCACTTTCAATAGGCATGATAGATATATTTCAATATAACTTAACAGCTATGTTATAACATGAAGAGTAACTGAAACAAAGGATCATGAATAATAGTGCATTGAAAGCAACTATGTGTTTATGATCATAGAGTAAAAATAATAAAGTGGTACTCAACATGTCCTTATGGAATAGGAAAACATAAATGCAAGGACACCTTCAAAGTTTAAGAGGTGACTAGATACAAGTAATTTAAGAGCAAGCAATATCACAATCATGAATCAATCAATAATAATTTTGGGACTATGCACATTGCACTTAGAATGACAACTATGCTCTCTTAATCGATGCATAAGGTAGAAGATGAAGACTCAACATAATAGTAAAAGACAGGCCCTTCGCAGAGGGAAGCAGGGATTACCCATGTGCTAGAGCTTTTTATTATGAAAGCAATAGGAGTGTTGAAAATATTTATTTTGAGAGGTGCTACTCATGTCAACGGTAGTGATAAATAGTATGACGTATGCATAATTAATTCATATAAGTTTGATTGCCTCATGCATAATATACTAATAGTGCTCACACCTTGTCCTAATTAGCTTGGACTTCCATGGATTTTCATCACATACATATGCTTTAACCAAGTGTCACAAAGGGGTACCTCCTTGCCTCCTGTACAAAGGTCCTTAGGAGATGAATCTCATTTGATTTCTCAATTTTGATGAATCTCAACTTTTTGGACATCCATACCGGGAAAACAAGAACAACATATATTTGGACTTTTGCCCAGCTAAAACTTCCACCATGTGAACATGGCTTTAGTTGGCGGCCCAATGTTCCTCTCTAACAATATGCATACCCCAATCTTTGCAACTCATGGTAAATCTTCCTTACTTCAAACAAGATGAGCATGCATAGTATCTCACATGATATTCAACAAAGGCATATTGATGGTATTCCCCATGACAGCATGGTTATCACACAACAAGCAACTTATAAGAACTAAAAATGCATAAAACATAGTACTTGCCACAATAGTTTTTTTAGACTACTTTCCCATGAGCTATAAATTACACAAAAACAGGTGATTATTTTTGAAAGTTTAAAGGTAGTACACAAGCAATTTACTTTGGAGTGGTGGTGAAATACCACATATAGGTAGATATGGTGGACACAATTGGCAACTTTGGTTTTTTGGTGGTTGTATGCACGAGTAGAGCTCATACTCAGTACCGGTGAAGGCTAGCAAAAGACTAGGAGCGACTAAGAGAGCAATAATAGCCAGAATCATGCATAACGACAAAACATTATCAATCAAAGCATAAAGTGATATTATAAATCAAAAACTAAATGACCATCGAGGCTTTAGTTGATTGGTTATAGTCATAACATGGTATAAGCATGTGCCAAGTCAACCCTATAAAGCATCAAAGAAGAATACCACAATATCATGCTTTTATGATAGAAACAACACATGATTCTTTCAATGACACATTATGCACTCTCAGTCATTTGAAACAAGTCATGCTAAAAAATAAATACTAAGCATATGACAATAATTCAACATGACATGCCAAAAGTCTATGCCACAGTCTAGACAAGCTTCCTTTTGCATCACTATAGTCATGAAATATTTTACTCGTATCTAACACCAATCAACTTATTTGAAATAACTCTCAGAGATGAAATACAATATGGAACAGAGAGCTAATCATACACAAATAAAGAATACTAACGTGCAACAAAATTGAAGTGAAAGAAAAAGAGCTAAACGCAGTACCAGAAAACTAGAACACTCGCAGAACAATAAGCGCGAAAACTAGAGCGTTCTATGCAATTAAAAAGGAGCGGGTCTTCCTCCAAAACAAATGTGTCAGGATCCAACATATGCTACAGCAAAAAACTAAACTAAACTAAAAACAAAAATAAACAACACATAGCGTATGAAGCAATAAAATATAGCATCCCCAAGTTTTGACGCTTGTACCTCTTGAATATGTCTTTTGGGTACAGGGACATCCCCAAGCTTGAGCTTTTATCCATTCTTCATCTCATCACATCATTCTTCTCTCCCTACACTTGAAAACTTCCTTCATACAAAAACTTCACACAATTCTTTATTAGCATCATTAGTACAATCAAAATAAACAAATCCACTTGTGTTCAGTACTAACATATATCAAACATCTATTAAAGCATAAGCTACTGTACCAACCTTTAAAAAAGCTATTTGATCAAAAGAACTAAAAAAGAAAGAGATTTAAGAGGCACTCCCGATAGAAATAGAGCACAACTCTCCTCGAGTCGTGGAATATGATGAAGATACTTCGCGAAAGGCGCTCGAAGATGATGTCGATGCACTCGACGAAGCCAGGGATGTGGTATTATCGAGAGTAACTTCGTATCAGCAAAATCTCAAAAACTACCACAACCGATGTCTGTGGCCCAGGTCATTCGAAGTTGGCGATCTAGTCCTTCAACTCAAGCAAGACAGCCACGAAAAATCTGAATCTCCATGGGTAGGGCCATTCATTGTTACTGAAGTGATTCTAGGAGGAGCTTACCGACTGAAGGACAAGAAGTCAGGCAAAGACTAGCCAAACCCGTGGAACGTTGCGCAACTGCGACGTTTCTACGCCTAGAAGGAAGCCAACATAGTACAATCCATGTAAACATACATTGTATCTGAAGTGCTCGCAAGTTTTCAGATGCACTCTTTTCCTTTCAAGGTACCGAGTGGGACTCAAAGGTTTTTAATGAGGTGGGCTTGCGATGCTGCAATATAGCATGGTTGAAACAAAAATTGTGATGAAAACTATTTCTCCTTTCTTTTCCTCAAGCAACGCTCGGGGGCTTGAACCCGACAAACTTACAATATATTCGACTTCATCATACTCATCAAATATACACACCTTGGTTACATAAAAACCTCGCGAAAAATAAACATATTATGCCAAACAAAGTACTCGGGGGCTGAAGGAAAGATAGTAACAAACTCAGAACTTGCCTCGACTTTACACAGGTTACACAAGAAGTTTACAATATATACGACAGATAAACGTATACAGCCTTGCGTTCTGGTCCAACCCAATACATTGCCAAAAAGAAAAAATCCTATATCAAGTTGTCTATGTTTACGTTTTCTCTTGTAGCAGGGCCACTTTGAGTGGAAACGTCGTATCGAAACTCCTTGAAGAAACCGGTATCTACCCGAAGAAGCTCATCGACCATTACTTCGGCAACAGGAGATACAGTTGCGTCACGTTTGTCGACTTTTATTTTCTTCTTCGACGCCTTGAGGTAAAAAGTCTCGATGACCGAGTTAAAATCCAACTTCGAGTGGCAAATCTTCAACTAGATCAAAGCTAGTTTAGCACCAACAATCATCTGAGCCTTCATGAAGCCGTGGATACTGCGCACGTCCCTGAATTTACCCATAAGTTCAGGAAGATTATCGAGCTAAGGATTCCGAGGGAACATGGCATTATACACCATGGCCAAAGTGCTATTACAGAAGTCGAGAAATCCCCGAGTTTGGGTAGCTCGATCCTGAAACTGAACAATACGGCAAGTGCGACCCTCATCCGCCCAAAAGTTAACGTCATGGGTCTTAGAAAGGCGGAGAAGAGTTTCAACCCGCGCATTTACCCGCTGTTCTTCAGCGGCAGCATCTACAAAGGCACCTATGAAAAGAAGAAAAGAGAACTGAAGCACAAGGAAGGACAAAGAAAAGATAGCAAGGAAACAATAGAATAACAACAACATACCAGCCATGTCGTGACTCCCATCAGTCATCAAGTCAAGCATATAAATCTCGCATTGAGCAGACCGCGCAGCATCAGCAGTCGTAGATTCTTTCAACTCAAGGGCTTCCTGCGCTTGCTGAAGGGCGGCTCGCTCCCGATCCAAAGATTTCCGGGATTGGTCCAGGACAATTACAATTTGTCTTTTCGTCGACTGCAATTGTTGTCGCAACTCAGCTATCTCGTGACTCACCGAGTCGGAACCCGACGAAACCTCTAAGGAAACGTCGACAGGCACTTTCGCATAATGAGAAGTAGCAGGAGAAACGTTGGAAGGACCAACCCCAGTATAGTTGTCAAAAATCAACTAGAACAAGAAAAAATTGACATCAATCATTTGGCAAGGCACACTTTTCATTCATAGTCAAAGGATATTACATTGGCGTCCTTACAAAATACGGCTTATAAGAAGCCCATACTAATGATTGGTAGCAGCAAAAGGTGATACTATCTACAAAAGAGAAAAGCAAGGGAAGTTCAAGTTGGTCTACTTGACCTCCGGGCGAGCAGCACTAGCAGAAGCCGTAGAATTCGGGTCGAGGAAGGAGATAAGCTTCTTCGAGTAAATCTTGTTGCCCTTGACAAAAGCCTTCCACTTTTCAGCGTTCAGACCCTTGGGAGTCGCAAATTGCACCCAGTCAACGTTTTGGCCGCTGGCCGCCACCAAAGCAATGGTCCCTTCGACTCCGATCTTCAAGCTAGCTTGACGATAGGCCAAAGATGGATCATCCTCCGCCTAGAAAATGATGGGCAAGCTAAGTGAAAACCTCGGGTTGAGCATCCTTCGGGAAGAAGTGCGGGAAGACGCGCTTCAGCGCACTCCGCGCAGATGCTAGGCATTTTTGCGCCAAGTCACAGTTCAGCTCAAGAATGTCAAGAGTGTCCAGAAGACGATCCTTCGTTTCTTGGCTCAAGGTGTACTGCTCACCCATTATACCTGCTGGAGAAAAGCAGGACTTCGTCAACGTCAAAGAATAAGGTTAGCACAAGGAAAAATTGAAAGACAAGGGAAAGATAGTAGTACTTGAAAATCTTCGAGACTGTGTCTCGAGGTGCTTGACTATAGCGTTTTCGCGCTCAACTTGCTTGGCCCCCTTATCGCTCAAAGCGTCCTCAGTAGCCTGGAGCCTTTGGCGCAAGTCTTCGACTTGGGAACCATCCTTTTCAGCTTTCTTACGGGGCTCCTCGCTAGCCTTGAGCTTGGCTCCTAAATCATCGGCTTTGAGCTTGACCTCCTTAATAACTTTAACCTTGGCCTCCTCGCTGATCTTGAGCTTAACCTCCAGGGCATCAGCGCGCTCCTCAGCACGACGAAGCGCCTCTGAAAAGAAAAAGTAAGAGAATGTGTAAAAACAAGAGAAGGAGACATAGGAGACAAAAGAGTCGAAGTTTTTACCTTTCAAAGTTGCAGCCTCATCACGGAACCCGATGAAATGAGAGCCTATGTCGATCAACCTCTTCATCAAGGGCTGCATAAAATCCGATAAGAAAAAACATAAGTTACAAGTACAAAATACTTCGAGTTGAAAAAATAAAGGGCGACAAGCAGGAAAAAGAAACTTACATCTTCAAGGGGAGGACCCGACGTACTCCCAGTGGCAAGCTCATGTGTGCTACCAGCCCCGGTTTTAGCTTTCTTCGGCTTTGGCGCTCGGGGGCTGGGCACTGGAGTTGGTGTTTCTGAGTTGTGCTGCGGGGGAGGTGAAGCTTCCGAAGTAACACGACGTTCCTCAGATAGAACCAGCGTGTTGGAAGTGCTCATAGGAGCTGGCCCATGAGCTTCGGGTTCTTCTGCTTCTTCTCCCTCATCAGCTCTGTCAACATAGCAGAAAATCAAAAAGTAAGGCAACCGAAAGACAAAGAGATAGGAAAAGGCAAAAGAAAAGAACAACTTACGAGCTAACAGCGCCGGTCATGGCGAAGGGGTCGAAGGCCTCTTGGTCGTCCGGAGAAGATTCTTTGGCAGTTGGTTCGGCGAGTTTGGACGCGCCAGAATCTTCGTCATCATTCCTCTTCCTCTTGCGACCATCTGGAGACGCAGCAGGAGGAGGAGAAACGGAATGAGCAGATTCAGAGCGTTGCTCCAATTCCGCCTTGATACGTCTCAAACGTATCTATAATTTCTTATGTTCCATGCTACTTTTATGATGATACTCACATGTTTTATACACACTTTATGTCATTATTATGCATTTTCCGGAACTAACCTATTAACGAGATGCCGAAGTGCCGGTTCCTGTTTTCTGCTGTTTTTGGTTTTAGAAATCCTAGTAAGGAAATATTCTCGGAATTGGACGAAATCAAGGCCCACGATCTTATATTTCCACGAAGCTTCCAGAACACCGGAGAGGCACTAGAGGGGAGGCCCAGGGCCTCCACACATGGTGGCGGCGCGGCCAAAGGGGGGGCGCCCCCTGGTGTGTGGGACCCCCAGACCCCTTTGGACTCCGTTTCTTCGCCTATATAAGTCGTCGTGACCTAAAACTTCGACACCAATAAGCCACGGGACGAGAAAAGTTACGCAGCCGCCGCCATCGCGAAGGCAAGATTCGGGGGACATAAGTCTCTGTTCCGGCACGCCGCCAGGACGGGGAAGTGCCCCCGGAAGGCATCTCCATCGACATCACCGCCATCTTCATCGCCGCTGCTGTCTCCCATGATGAGGAGGGAGTAGTTCTCCATCGAGGCTGAGGGCTCTACCGGTAGCTATGTGGTTAATCTCTCTCTCATGTATCTCAATACAATGATCTCATGAACTGCCTAACATGATTGAGATCCATATGATGAGCTTTGTATCACTATTAATCTATGTGCTACTCTAGTGATGTTATTAAAGTAGTCTATTCCTCCTTCATGATGTAAAGGTGACGGTGTGTGCATCATGTAGTACTTGGCGTAGGTTATGATTGTAATCTCTTGTAGATTATGGAGTTAACTATTACTATGATAGTATTGATGCGATCTATTCCCCCTTTCATAGCTTAAAGGTGATAGCGTGTATGCTATGTTAGTACTCGGTCTAAATTGCAACGGTCTATTATGCTCTAGAGGTTACTTAAATATGAACACCGAATGTTGTGGCGCTTGTTAACTCCGGCTTGAGGGAGCTCTTGTAGCCCTACACAATGAATGGTGTTTGTTATCAAACAAGAGTATATGTAGCACAAGTGAGGAGAAGTTATTTATTTATTATGTGATCAATGTTGAGAGTGTCCACTAGTGAAAGTAGGATCCCTAGGCCTTGTTTCCGAATAGAAAGTTACACCACAGAGAATTGCTTCCCACGCTAGCAAGCTATTTTCTGGCATCGCTTGTTTACTGTTTTACTGCATCTTTACTTCCTGCAATATTACCACCATATATACCACCTGTGTTTTACTATCTCTTCGCCGAACTAGTGCACCTATACATCTGACAAGTGTATTAGGTGTGTTGGGGACACAAGAGACTTCTTGTATCTTAATTGCAGGGTTGCTTGAGAGGAATATCTCCGACCTCTACCTCCCTGAGTTCGATAAACCTTGGGTGATTCACTTAAGGGAAACTTGCTGCTGTTCTACAAACCTCTGCTCTTGGAGGCCCAACACTGTCTACAGGAATAGAAGCGTGCGTAGACATCACGCCTCTTCATCAGAGGAACACGCAGTTTTGTGGGATTCGGCGGGTTCGCCCTCAAGAACAGAGGAATCTGCGAGTCGTCGTGGATAACGGCTCGCTCATCCACTTCACCACCTTCAGGCAGTGGGGGAAGAGAGGAAAGAACTCGGTGTTTCTACATGCAAAATGTACGGGAAGGAAAAACAAAATTTTCAACAAACAAAAGAAAAAAAGTCAAGGAACAAGAACTTAACTCGAAGAAAACTACTTACTTCGGGAAGGGAATGGCTGCCACTGAAGGGCTCCACGCGGAGGAAGAAGGAACTTCCTGATTCTTGCTCAGCGAAGTGAAACGGCGGACAAGTTTCTCCAAGTCCTTCAGAGGAAGCTCGGCAGAGACCCTGTCGGGATCTTCAGCACCCGAATACATCCACATAGGATTTTTTCGGCTTGGAGAGGCTGGATTCGGATGCGCAAGAAGTAGGCGATAATATGCACACCCGACAATTCAGCCCCATCTGTATTCTGAAGCTTTCAGATGCGTGCAAGCAGAGTATCAGTAGCTGCCTTTTCTTCGGCTGAAGCTTCTGCATCCCAAGATGGGCGCCTCTCAATATCCTCGGTAGCTTCAAAAGGCGCAAGCCCATATTCTTGAGCAGGCGTGGATTCATCCTTGACATAGAGCCACTTCCGATGCCAGCCCTGGACGGAGTCGGCGAACTTCACGTCGAAATATCCGATTTCCGGACGGACGCAGATGCAAACGCCACCTATGTTGTAGACGACGTTCTTCGAGTTGCTGCGCCGGAGATAGAAGATGCATTTCCAAAGACCCCAGTGTGAGTGGATGCCCAAGAAGCACTCGCAAAGTGTGATGAAGATAAAAATGTGAAGGAGAGAGTTTGGGGTCAGCTGGTGTAGCTGGATCCCATAAACAAAAAGAAGGCCACGAAGAAATTCGTGGACAGAGACAGAGAGGCCGCGAATGAGGAAATCGACAAGATTACCCGAAAATTGATCGGAGGTTGGGGAGAACTCTCGTCTCCAGGGATCTGCATGGCTTCATTGTTGAACAATCCCATCCTCTTCATCATCTTGTGGTCCATCTTGCGGATAGCTTCGACCTCTCCAATCCAGAGATCTTGGGCTTCTCCATATGCTCGTCGGCGCTTGGAGCACGAGACGAGCGGCATTTGGTGTGTGGCGGCATGGTGCAGAGTGCGGAGGAGAGAGGCGAGAACGAGAGCAGAGAGTGGGCGCGAGGTGCTCGAGGAAGAAGATGAACAGGGGAGAAGATGTGCGGCACAGCGAAGAGGAAAAAAGAGGAGTAGGTTATGGCTTTATAGAGGAAGACGATGAAGCTACGCCGTTGGATGGGAGAAGAGGAGATCCTGAGCCGCCACGTCTTCGAGGGGTAAAAGGTCTTTTCACAATAAATTTAATGGAGGGAAGTTACTGCACGCGTGCCGGGAATTCCGGATGACGTGTGCGGCCCACTTGCGCGACGTGTCGAAGGTGCAGAGTTTTGGACACACGCAACAGTGGATTGACAGGAGTCGTGGCTTCCCAAGGTGGACGTACGTGGTTGTCGTCAGCAACCACGTCATTCAGAAAAACTTCGAGTGGTGAAACAAAATATGGCGATGATACGTCTCAAACGTATCTATAATTTCTTATGTTCCATGCTACTTTTATGATGATACTCACATGTTTTATACGCACTTTACATCATTTATATGCATTTTCCGGCACTAACCTATTGACGAGATGCCGAAGAGCCAGTTGTTGTTTTCTGCTGTTTTTGGTTTCAGAAATCCTACAAAGGAAATATTCTCGGAATTGGACGAAATCAACGCCCAGGGTCTTATTTTTCCACGGAGCTTCCATAAGACCGAAGGGGATACGAAGTGGGGCCACGAGGGCCCGTAACCATAGGGCGGCGCGGCCTGCATGGGGCCCGCGCCAGCCTATGGTGTGGGGCCCCCGCGCCGCCTCCAACTCTGCCCTTCCGCCTACTTATAGCCTTCGTCGCGAAAACCCTGTACCGAGAGCCACGATACGGAAAACCTTCCAGAGACGCCGCCGCCGCCAATCCCATCTCGGGGGATTCAGGAGATCGCCTCCGGCACCCAGCCGGAGAGGGGAATCATCTCCCGAGAGGACTCTTCATCACCATGATCGCCTCCGGATTGATGTGTGAGTAGTTCACCCCTGGACTATGGGTCCATAGCAGTAGCTAGATGGTTGTCTTCTCCTCATTGTGCTATCATGTTAGATCTTGTGAGCTGCCTATCATGATCAAGATCATCTATTTGTAATGCTACATGTTGTGGTTGTTGGGATCCGATGAATATGGAATAGGGCTATGTCAAGTTGATTATCAATCTATCATATATGTTGTTTATGTTCTTGCATGCTCTCCGTTGCTAGTAGAGGCTCTGGCCAAGTTGATACTTGTAACTCCAAGAGGGAGTATTTATGCTCGATAGTGGGTTCATGCCTCCATTGAATGCGGGACGATGTGACGAAAAGTTCTAAGGTTGTGGATGTGCTTGTTGCCACTAGGGATAAAACATCAATGCTTTGTCTAAGGATATTTGTGTTGATTACATTACGCACCATACTTAATGCAATTGTCTGTTGTTTGAAACTTAATACTGGAAGGGGTGCGGATGCTAACTTGAAGGTGGACTTTTTAGGCATAGATGCATGTTGGATAGCGGTCTATGTACTTTGTCGTAATGTCCTGATTAAATCTCATAGTAGTCATCGTGACATGTATGTGCATTGTTATGCCCTCTCTATTTGTCAATTGCCCAACTGTAATTTGTTCACCCAACATGCTATTTATCTTATGGGAGAGACACCACTAGTGAATTGTGGACCCCGGTCCACTCTTTTACATCTGAAATACAATCTATCGCAAACTCGTTTCTTTCTTGTTCTTCGCAAACAAACATCATTTTCCACACAATAAGTTTAATCCTTTGTTTTCAGCAAGCCGGTGAGATTGACAACCTCACCGTTACGTTGGGGCAAAGTACTTTGATTGTGTTGTGCAGGTTCCACGTTGGCGTCGGAATCCCTGGTGTTGCGCCGCACTACACTCCGTCACCAACAACCTTCACGTGTTCCTTGACTCCTACTGGTTCGATAACCTTGGTTTCATACTGAGGGAAAACTCGCTGCTGTACGCATCACACCTTCCTCTTGGGGTTCCCAACGGACGTGTGTCAACTGCACGCAAGCAAGGATTTTTCTGGCGCCGTTGCCGAGGAGATCAAGACACGCTGTAAGGGGAGTCTCCCACATCCAATCTCTTTACTTTGTTTTTGTCTTGCTTTACTTTATTTTATTTACTGCTTTGTTTGTTCTCTATATCAAAAATACAAAAAAATTAGTTACTAGTTTTACTTTATTTACTGTCTTGTTTGCGTTCTCTATATTAAAAACACAAAAAAAATTAGTTACTTGCATTTACTTTGTTTAGTTTGCTTTATTTACTACTGCTAAAATGGCTACTCCTGAGAATACTAAGTTGTGTGACTTCACTAGCACAAATAATAATGATTTCCTATGCACACCTATTGCTCCACTTGCTACTACAGCAAACGCCATACAAGTTCGAATTAATGAAAATATTAGATTAATGGCTGAACTGCATGCTAGGTGGGAAAGAGAAGAAAACGAAAAACTTGCTAAAGAGAATAATGTAGCTAAAGTTTGGACTATTACCACCACTAGTAATGATGATGCTTCACATGTTGCTAAACCTCCTACTATCAATGGTAAAATAATTGGTGTTGGCAATGTTTCTACTCCTAGTGCAAAGCGTGCAAAACTGCCTGAAACTACTAAAACTGCTGAAACTGTTTGTGAAACTGCTGAAATTTTTCAAAATATTGGGGACAATGATCCCATTGTTGTAGATCATAATGGTTTAGATTTTGATGATTGTCACATCTCTGAAGTTATAAAGTTCTTACAAAAACTTGCTAGAAGTCCTATTGCTAGTGCTATAAATTTGGCCTTTACAAAACATATTACAAATGCTCTCATAAAAGCTAGAGAAGAGAAATTAAAACTTGAAACTTCTATTCCTAGGAAGTTAGAAGATGGTTGGGAGCCCATCATTAAAATGAGGGTCAATGATTTTGATTGTAATGCTTTATGTGATATCGGTGCAAGTATTTCTGTTATGCCATAAGAAAATCTATGATATGCTTGACTTGCCACCATTGAAAAATTGTTATTTGGATGTTAATCTTGCTGATAATGCTATAAAGAAACCTTTGGGGAGGATTGATAATGTTCGCATTATGGTTAACAATAACCTTGTCCCCGTTGATTTTGTTGTCTTGGATATTGAATGCAATGCATCTTGTCCCATTATATTGGGAAGACCTTTTCTTCGAACTGTTGGTGCTACTATTGATATGAAGGAAGGTAATATTAAGTATCAATTTCCTCTCAAGAAAGGTATGGAACACTTCCCTAGAAAGAGAATGAAGTTACCTTATGATTCTATTATTAGAAAAAATTATGATGTTGATGCTTTATCTCTTGATGTTACTTGATTCACACTTTCTGCGCCTAGCTGAAAGGCGTTAAAGAAAAGCGCTTATGGGAGACAACCCATTATTTTACTTCTGCACTTTTGTTTTATATTTGAGTCTTGGAAGTTGTTACTACTGTAGCAACCTCTCCTTATCTTTATTTTATTGCATTGTTGTGCCAAGTAAATTCTTTGATAGTAATGTTGATACTAGATTTGGATTACTGCGTAGAAATAGATTTCTTACTGTCACGAAATTGAGCAGCCCCGCCTGTAGGTAACTCAGAATATTCTGCCAATTTACGTGTGTGATCCTCAGATATGTACGCAACTTTCATTAAATTTGAGCTTTTTCATCTGAGCAAGTTAAGTGCCCCAGAAAAATTCGTCTTTACGGACTGTTCTTTTTTGACAGATTCTGCCTTTTATTTCGCATTGCCTGTTTTGCTATGCTTGATGGATTTCTTTGTTCCATTAACTTTCAGTAGCTTTGTGCAATGTCCAGAAGTGTTAAGAATGATTATGTCACCTCTGAATATATGAATTTTCAATTATGCACTAACCCTCTAATGAGTTTGTTTTGAGTTTGGTGTGGAGGAAGTTTTCAAGGGTCAAGAGAGGAGGATGATACAATATGATCAAGAAGAGTGAAAAGTCTAAGCTTGGGGATGCCCCCGTGGTTCATCCCTGCATATTTCAAGAAGACTCAAGCATCTAAGCTTGGGGATGCCCAAGGCATCCCCTTCTTCATCGACAACTTATCGAGGTCACCTCTAGTGAAACTATATTTTTATTCGAGTCACATCTTATGTGCTTTACTTGGAGCGTCTGTTTGTTTTTATTTTTGTTTTTATTTGAATAAAATCGGATCCTAGCATTCTTTGTATGGGAGAGAGACACGCTCCGCTGTTGCATATGAACACATGTGTTCTTAGTGTTACTTTTAATGTTCATGGCGAAGGTTGAAACTGCTTCGTTCATTGTTATATGGTTGGAAACAGAAAATGCTTCATGTGGTAATTGGTATAATGTCTTGAATAATTTGATACTTGCCAATTGTTGTGCTCATATAGATCATGTTTAAGCTCTTGCATCATGTACTTTGCACCTATTAATGAAGAACTACATAGAGCTTGTTAAAATTTGGCTTGCATGATTGGTCTCTCTGAGTCTAGATATTTTCTGGTTAAGATGTTTGAACAAAAAGGAAGACAGTGTAGAGTCTTATAATGCTTGCAATATGTTCTTATGTAAGTTTTGCTGTACCGGTTTATACTTGAGTTTGCTTCAAACAACCTTGCTAGCCTAAGCCTTGTACTGAGAGGAAATACTTCTCGTGCATCCAAATCCTTGAGCCAAAAACTATGCCATTTGTGTCCACCATACCTACCTACTACATGGTATTTCTCTGCCATTCCATAGTACATTACTTGAGTGCTACCTTTAAAATTTCATTCCTTGTCTTTGCAATATATAGCTCATGGGAAAATAGCCTTAAAAACTATTGTGGTATTCAATATGCTGTTATGTATCTTATTTCTTATAAGTTGCTTGTTGAGCGGTAACCATGTTTCTGGGGACGCCATCAACTTTTACACCTTTGTTGAATATCATGTGAGTTGCTATGCATGTTCGTCTTGTCTGAAGTAAGGGCGATTTTCATGATCAAATGGTTTGAGTATGCATATTGTTAGAGAAGAACATTGGGCCGCTAACTAAAGCCATGAATCATGGTGGAAGTTTCAGTTTGGACATCAATCCTCAATCTCTTATGAGAATATTATCCGTTGTTGAATGCTTAAGCATTAAAAGAGGAGTCCATTATCTGTTTTCTATGTTGTCCCGGTATGGATGTCTAAGTTGAGAATAATCAAAAGCGAGAAATCCAATGCGAACTTTCTCCTTAGACCTTTGTACGAAGCGGCATAGAGGTACCCCTTTGTGACACTTGGTTGAAACATATGTTATGCAATGATAATCCATGTTAATCCAAGCTAATTAGGACAAGGTGCGAGCACTATTGGTATTCTATGCATGAGGCTTGCAACTTATAGGATGTCTTATACATAACACATATGATTTATTACTACCGTTGACAAAATTGTTTCTATGTTTTCAAAATGAAAAGCTCTAGCACAAAAATAGTAATCCATGCTTCCCTCTGCGAAGGGCCATTCTTTTACTTTATGTTGAGTCAGTTTACCTACTTCTTTCTATCTTAGAAGCAAACACTTGTGTCAACTGTGTGCATTGATTCTTACATGTTTACCTATTGCACTTGTTATATTGCTTTATGTTGACAATTATCCATGAGATATATATGTTGAAGTTGAAAGCAACCGCTGAAACTTATATCTTCCTTTGTGTTGCTTCAAAGCTTTCTACTAAGAATTTATTGCTTTATGAGTTAACTCTTATGCAAGTCTTATTGATGCTTGTCTTGAAAGTACTATTCATGAAAAGTCTTTTCTATATGATTCAGTTGTTTAATCATTGTCTTTACCATTGCTTTGAATCACTGCATTCATCTCATATGCTTTACAATAGTATTGATCAAGATTATGATAGCATGTCACTTCAGAAATTATCCTTGTTATCGTTTACCTACTCGAGGGCGAGTAGGAACTAAGCTTGGGGATGCTTGATACGTCGCAAACGTATCTATAATTTCTTATGTTCCATGCTACTTTTATGATGATACTCACATGTTTTATACGCACTTTACATCATTTATATGCATTTTCCGGCACTAACCTATTGACGAGATGCCGAAGAGCCAGTTGTTGTTTTCTGCTGTTTTTGGTTTCAGAAATCCTACAAAGGAAATATTCTCGAAATTGGACGAAATCAACGCCCAGGGTCTTATTTTTCCACGGAGCTTCCAGAAGACCGAAGGGGATACGAAGTGGGGCCACGAGGGCCCGTAACCATAGGGCGGCGCGGCCTGCATGGGGCCCACGCCGGCCTATGGTGTGGGGCCCCCGCGCCGCCTCCAACTCTGCCCTTCCGCCTACTTATAGCCTTCGTCGCGAAAACCCCTGTACCGAGAGCCACGATACGGAAAACCTTCCAGAGACGCCGCCGCCGCCAATCCCATCTCGGGGGATTCAGGAGATTGCCTCCGGCACCCTGCCGGAGAGGGGAATCATCTCCCGGAGGACTCTTCATCACCATGATCGCCTCCGGATTGATGTGTGAGTAGTTCACCCCTGGACTATGGGTCCATAGCAGTAGCTAGATGGTTGTCTTCTCCTCATTGTGCTATCATGTTAGATCTTGTGAGCTGCCTATCATGATCAAGATCATCTATTTGTAATGCTACATGTTGTGTTTGTTGGGATCCGATGAATATGGAATACTATGTCAAGTTGATTATCAATCTATCATATATGTTGTTTATGTTCTTGCATGCTCTCCTTTGCTAGTAGAGGCTCTGGCCAAGTTGATACTTGTAACTCCAAGAGGGAGTATTTATGCTCGATAGTGGGTTCATGCCTCCATTGAATCTGGGACAAGTGGCGAGAAAGTTCTAAGGTTGTGGATGTGTTGTTGCCACTAGGGATAAAACATCAATGCTTTGTCCAAGGATATTTGTGTTGATTACATTACGCACCATACTTAATACAATTGTCTGTTGTTTGCAACTTAATACTGGAAGGGGTGCGGATGCTAACTTGAAGGTGGACTTTTTAGGCATAGATGCATGTTGGATAGCGGTCTATGTACTTTGTCGTAATGCCCTGATTAAATCTCATAGTAGTCATCGTGACATGTATGTGCATTGTTATGCCCTCTCTATTTGTCAATTGCCCAACTGTAATTTGTTCACCCAACATGCTATTTATCTTATGGGAGAGACACCACTAGTGAACTGTGGACCCCGGTCCACTCTTTTACATCTGAAATACAATCTACTGCAAACTCTGTTCTTTACTGTTCTTCGCAAACAAACATCATTTTCCACACAATACGTTTAATCCTTTGTTTACAGCAAGCCGGTGAGATTGACAACCTCACTGTTACGTTGGGGCAAAGTACTTTGATTGTGTTGTGCAGGTTCCACGTTGGCGTCGGAATCCCTGATGTTGCGCCGCACTACACTCCGTCACCAACAACCTTCACGTGTTCCTTGACTCCTACTGGTTCGATAATCTTGGTTTCATACTGAGGGAAAACTCGCTGCTGTACGCATCACACCTTCCTCTTGGGGTTTCCAACGGACGTGTGTCAACTGCACGCAAGCAGGCGACAACAAAAACTTCGGGATCTGAAGAAGCGCACGGTTAAAAAGAAACTTCGAGAGCCTATGCCCAGATGCAAGCATCTGTTCATATGCTCGGGGGTTACTCTTATCAGAAGTATTGTCTATACTCCTGATAAGATGACGTGGCGAAAGGAAAAATACAGAGTCGATGAAAATAATAAAAGCTGAGCCTACAACCAAGTGCAAACACTCGACTATAGCATTGCAGACGAAGAATTTTCATCGGGAGTGCTGGTCGCGCACCCGGTGAAATACGAGGAAGAAGAAAGAAGAGAATAACAAGACAATATAGAATTGCAGAAGAAGAATTTTCATCATACATCTTCGAGTTACACATAACTCGTCATGTACTCGACAATATATTCTCAGAGCGCGTTCGTCGCAGTAAAAACTCTGAATGTCGTGACTCGAAAGAGATTATGAAGGTAAGTGCCCAGGATCTAGCCTGTGTGGCGTGGTATCGCACCCGAATGCGCTCTTCCACTTTATCCGTATCAACAGATACGAAGAGAAATCCTAACTTACGCATTAGGTACTTGATAAAACATAACTGGGATTCGATTCACGATAAGTCCTTAAGCGGCACGTGTCGAATTACGCCAGTATCCCGAGTTCGAGTCTAGGGACTCGAGCTTGAAGTAGGTTTTTGTGGGTTTGCCACAAGAGCAGTTAACTGGTACCTGATCCGTTAGATGAACCAGCCCCATCTACCATCATCCCTGTACAATATAGACATTGCGCAAAATATTTATGGTAATTCGAAGTTTTATAAACATACGACTTGGTTGTACGATGGAGATTTTACTCGACTCTATGATTCAAGCAAAATCTCAGGGGCAACTGACATAGGCATACCGAATAGGTCTGCCGAATAAAGTACCTTAGGTTGTCTGGAGGCCCACGACCTGAAGCATTGAAGGCCCAGAAGCCCATAGATCCTCGATAAG
This sequence comes from Lolium rigidum, assembly GCF_022539505.1. Classification (NCBI taxonomy): domain Eukaryota; kingdom Viridiplantae; phylum Streptophyta; class Magnoliopsida; order Poales; family Poaceae; genus Lolium; species Lolium rigidum. The sequence continues at coordinate 367,227,421 of NC_061510.1, forward strand.
GAAAATAGAGTTGTATTAGGAATCATGTAGCAAAATAGGAAAGGCCCCATATGCCTCTCAACAGTTTGTAACTTACTCGACACGGAAAGCCTCGGCTCTACCTCCTATATAAAGGGGAGCCAAGGGAGAAAGAAAGAATCGAATCTATTGTCAACACACACCATATTTTCTAAGTCGAGCACCTTTTCGGCTGAACCTTCGAGATCTACTTGCCCTCTACTTTCTACGAAACCCTAAGTCTACAATCTGTAGGCATTGACAAGTTAATCCCTTATCACTAAGCTCTGATACCATGTTGGGAATGAGCAACTATCATTCACAGAGGGCCAAAGGCCAGTACATGTACATGTGTGTCAAAGTACAAAAAAGCCCTTATAGAATGGGGATATACAACAAATAAGACTATACATCTCTAACAGGGATGTCACCTTTTCCAACCACATTTTGCACGCTCTCTTCGTCCTTGTATGATCATTGCCTTCTTTTTTAGTTGGAGAAATGAACAACAACATCCAACTATGAGCAAGCTCAATGCCTTCTTTTGCAATGAAGCTTGGGACGTCACCTTTTCCAACCACATTTTGCATGATCTATTCGTCCTTGTATGATCGTTGCCCTCTCCTTGCAAATGAAAGTGGCCCAAAGAAGCCTAAATCCTTTCGCTTTGAAAACTTTTGAATTAAAATGCCGGGCTTTGCGGATGTGGTCAATGAAGCTTGGAATGATAATATCAATCGTTTGGAGCCTTGCCAACACCTTCTCCACAAACTGAAGAAAACAAGTGGAGCTGCCTTGGAAATCATTCTACATCGTGCTATGGCGCAAGAAAATACAATACTTATCAATTAAGAGAGGGACCTTAGAACAAGATTTAAAATAAGAGTCATTTGGTTGGCGGCCCTTGAGAGATTGAAGAAGAGACAAGCCTCAAGGATAGCAATCCTAAAAGAGGGAGATGCAAACACTAGATTTTTACACCTTGGAATACGAAAAAATCACATCCTACGCCTCAAGCACAACAATGGTTGGGTCACGGATCATGACCAAAAGAAGAGCACAACCACTTAAAAAATATCATCAAGAAGGGCCTTCCGCGTTCCCAAAACTTCAGTTGGGCGAAAATTCCTTCTCCACAATGTGATATTTTGAGCCTCAGTGTGGTGTTCACGGAGGAAGAGGTTAAAGCCACGGTGGATAATACTTCTAGCGACAAGGCCATGAGTTCAGATGGCTAGATGGGTGCTTTCTTTAAAGCTTGTTGGAACAGGATCAAGGTGGATGTCATGGCGGTCATCAAACAATTCTCAAACTTTTGCGCGCCAACAACGTTCATTGGCTCAACTCCACAAATATTTCCCTCATCCCACAGAAAGAAGGAGCCAAGGAGATCACTGTCTTTCGCCCAATAAGTCCCATCCATGCCATTGAAAAACTGATCTCCATGATGATGGCCACTAGACTCATGCCTTAGATGAATATGCTTGTTTCCAATGCCCAAAGCACCTTCATCAAGAAAAGGAGTATACACAACTACTTTTTGTCTCTTAGAAACTTTGCAAGAAAGTTGCATAAGTACAAAATGCCAACGCTTTTATTCAAGCTTGATATCAAAAAAGCCTTCTATTCAAGCCTTTGATATCAAATGTCAGGATTCGATTTCTGCTCTACTATCAACCTCCTCTTCAAGAATGATCCTAAATGACATTGTCGGAGACCCCATTAAGCATCATAGATGGCTTCGACAAGGGGACCCATTATCACCTCTTCTCTTTGTGTTGGTCGTTGACCCTCTTCATCACATCCTTTGAAAGGCCACTAAGGAAGGACACCTCCATAAGTTGCGTGGGAGGTCACCCACGATACACACCTCCCTCGATGACAATGATGCCACTATTTTAATGGTGCCCAACAAGGATGACATCAACTACCTTTCATCCACCTTGCAACAATTTGGATATGCAACTGGGCTTGTGACAAATTGCACAAAAACTCAACTGGTGGCTATTAGATGTACATACCTTGATCTTAATCACATCCTTCAAGCTTTACCGACTTCTCCTAAACGCTTCCCATTGAAGTATCTCGTCCTTCCTCTTTTGGTCACAAGATAAAAGAGAATCCACTTTCAACCACTTGAAGATAAAGTACGCCATACTTTTGTCGTGGATTGGGAAGCATGCAACCATTGTCAGCCGCGCCACTCCCATGAAGTCGGTCCTCAGTAGCATTGTTATCTACTTCATTACCGTGCTGAATGTTCCAATGGAGTGCTCATCAAAATTCATAGCATAATAAGATCCTTCCTTGGGCGGCGTGTGATAAAGTCACCGGAGGAAAAATGTGAAATAAATCGGGAAATGGTGTGCAAGCCAAAACAAAAGGGAGGCCTTGGGAAAATCAACCTTACAAAATTCGCTTTGGCCATTTGCATGAGGTGGCTATGGCATGAATGTTATGACGAGACAAGACCATGGGTGGGCCTTGGAAATCCATGCACCAATCAAGACAAAGAGCTCTTTGCCGGAGCTATAAAAGTATACATCAAAAATGGAAAGAAGGTGCTATTTTGGGAGGCTCCTTGGCTAGATGCAAGAAGGCCTAAAGACACACACCCCCCCCCCCCCCCCCAAATTTCAAAGGCTCGCAATGAAAATGCTCCGTCAGCAAGGCTTTGGAAGACAATTTTTGGGTCACAAAAATCAACACCCAAGGTGTCCTCTCGTAATTTGCCAATCTTCGGGAAATACTACAACCGGTGCAATTAGACCCCAACATCCAGACTCTATACCTTGGAAGCTCACCAACAGTGGATGCTGTTCGACAAAGTCGTCATACAACATGCAATTCTTAGGTCATCCTAAATATTCCATGCTTTCTCTTATTTGGAGACTATGGGCTCCCCCCAAATGCAGAATCTTTGCTTGGTTGATTATCCAAGATAGAGTTTGGACGGCGGATAGGCTTGATAAGAGAGGATGGCAAAATTGTGGAAGGTGCAAGCTTTGCAAAAAAAAGTCCAAGAATCTGCCCCCCACTTGCTTTTCAAATGTCGGTTCGCCATTCGTGTATGGTCAAGTGTGAAGAGTTGGCTAATGGCGTTGATCCAAGTATTTGGCCTGCTAGGGGCTCCGTCAAAGAGTGGTGGATGGAGGCGATCCACAAATATAGACAAGGAAGGAACGCCATGGCTTTACTTGCGATGTTGATATCTTGAGAAATATGGAAGGAGCGAAATGTGGGTGTCTTCCAAAACAAAGCTTCCACCGTGATCATGATAATTGCGAAGATCAAAGAATAAGTTGCTATGTGGACTATGGCAGGGCAAAAGCTTTGAGTAATATAATGCCACGAGAGTAGGCATTGTTTTGGCTTGACCTATAGGTCACGTGTGGAACTGTAAAATCTCTAAAAACTTCTTCATTAATGGAAATTGCAAATCTTTGCCTCAGTTAAATAAAAAAAAAGTGACAGTTTGCAGATGCCTGGGTTAGAACAGAAAAACATGAATCGGGCAGTCATATGTTGAATACAAAATAAATATAACATTAATTTTCAGGATATTCGTCTCACCAGATTGTCCTTAGAACAACATTCTGGATGGAGAAAAGGAGCTTCGCAAACTACCTTGGCACGTTAGGCCACCTGACATTTCACTAAGTGCGCTATGTTTTCTCATTTGCAACAAAGCTCATAGGTTTATTTAGATTTGATCTTCAAACATTGTGCTTTATTTTTTCTTTATTGTAACTAGCACAGTGGCCCTCGCAAATGCGAGGGCATCCAACTAAAACCACGACCTTTATTATGGATCGAAGGAAGTATTATTAATTATGTTATAAAAATTAAATGTTCTCTTACCCTCTTTGTGCAAAATAGAAGATGGTTTCGAAATTTGGATATCGTTTACTTATGTAATTATTTATTTGTGAACAAAATATACAAATTTGTATGGAAAAATATGTGGAGAGTTATATGTGCTATTATCTTTAATATGGCTCTAGTGATGACAAATTCCTGGTCAATAAAAACACGGAAAACTTAATTTAATCATCTTTAATTGGCGAATAATTACTACAACATCACGCCAACCATTTCAATACTAATTGTGAAATGGACATATCTAACAGTAAATACTAACATGCATTACCACCCTATAGTTCTCTAAATTAAACTTATAATCTTGAAAGATAATACTAAATTTAAAAAGAGTATGTGTTTTAATTTTGTTTCGATGGTGTACATGGTAGGAATATACACCATTTAGAAAAAAATTGTACTCAACTGTAATATACGTAGTGAAATTTATGAATAAAATAATGATTTCAGGAATTTATTGACTTCAACGAAGCTTGATGCAGTGTTTTTTTATCGGGATTGCTCCAAAATATATTATTTCCTTACCTGAATGATTTATGCCTTATAACATCTTCCCTAAAATAGTTTCTAAATTACTCTTATCAATCCTTGTTCTGTCCGATGAAGCTTCTTTTTTTACTTTTCTTATGTTCTCAAATTTATTTCCATATTTTTCCCTTATAAAATATTGTAGTTACAGACTTTTGTTGATTAGAAATCTTAGAAGTGTCCATTTTCATGCACACTCGCCACAAATTGTTCATTTTAACCGATCGCTATGCTTGGAAAATCTGAAACAACATAAATTGCATATTTTGGAGGATTTGTTTTTTCAAGAACATATTTTTCACATTTTTACGTACGCATATGATTAAACTCATATCTCAATGTTATAGAAGAGACTACTCTTTTAACCTAGCTATCACTTATGTTTTGTATCGAGTTTTCCAACATGCAAATGTCTCATTTGTATCTTAGGAAACTCAAATGCTTTATCCTTACGTGCTAAAATTTTCTCTTATTTTCTTTCACATTAGCAGAAATTCTTTTTTATTTCTCTGATTCAGAAGTCCTTTCATTCTACCAAACCCATTTGATCCACACACACCACGTTTTTGTTCAAGTTCTAGCTAGAGAATAGGTGGTTTTTGTCCCTTCGGGGACATCCGATAGAGAATAAGTGGTTTCCTTTTTTATCGGTCGTGGCTAGGTTTTTTTGGAGATAAGTTTTGCAATTTTATTTAAAATATGAGTTCTATCTTGAGACCCTACTATGACTTGAACACAAACAACATGATCTGTATTTTTTTCTTCAAACTGTAACATCGGCTTTGCTTTGCATGTCCCGTGAAATACTGGAGTCCAATCAGGTTTTGGTTATAGGTTCCCCGATCGTATTTCTTCCAATCTTTACTTTGCACGCCCATGTCGCATGAAATACGGGAGTGCTCGGGTCAGTTTTTTCTTGCAGGTTTCGGTCAGATTTATTTCAATCTTTGTTTTACATGCCTAATTTTTTTATACCTACGCGAGGTACTCATGCGTACATATTTATTATTGTATGTACCATTTATTATCTTTTTAATCTCAGCCGTTAATTAAACTTGTTTTAATTTTATTAATATAAGATTTTAGAATATATTTGAAATGTACATATATAATTAATTATGTATATGGTGAAACAAATTTGGTAGAAAATTCACATATGTGATCGGCAAATTTGATACAGACGGCATGCACATAAATTGTGATATCGATCACCTTATTCTTTTTTATGCGCACATAATACACATAGATTGAAAACGTGGAGAACAATGTACATGAATATCATTGCCTTCACGTGTAATATAAATGGATATTGTCTCTTTGTCCGCTTAAACAACACATACGTGATATATTGTTTTTTTTTTTTCAAAATCAATACGTACGTGAGAGGGTCTCTATCTCTATGTTTGTTTAAACTACACGCACGTGAGATATTTTTTGTGTGGTTACCTCCTGGTGCACCACTTGACCAATCGTACGTCTAGTTTCTGTCGCGTTTATCTAATATATATGTTAGTTTCCTTTCACAATTAATCGTGTCAGACTGAATAAATTGAACTGCTTTTCAGTTACGTAACTATTAATACTCTGTCAAATCCTAGCCATAAATTTTAGATCTAACTATTAAAATAATTTCAGTGATGTGGATTAACGTGGTGTCTCTATTTTAGTTCCGTATTTTGCTTTTAGTATATAATAGATAACATAAATCACAAGTTTCAAATGAACAGTCTAAAGGAAACTCCCCTTCCCAAAAAAAGTGTAACTTACTGGTCGGATAACTATATAGGCAGCTTACAATCGGTGTAAGTTTAATCAGGTTCTGGAGTACCCATGTTCCAAAAATGAAGGACGTCGAGCTCCAAGCTCAAATTGAAGTGGCATAGCAGCCACCAGAGCTCCGTGGCAGCACCAAGCGTGCCCTGGATGTCCAGGTACGCTTATCCAACGATATTCCCAGAAGAAGGTTGAGTTTCCGTCGTTCACATTTCTCTCGGTGGGGTTGCAGAAGATGTTCTTGACCTCCCTACCATGGTTGATCAACAAGGCACTCCAAGGCCTCGAGGTATCTGTCTTCTAGAGCCATTACCGGTGAGGCGACACCGAGTGGCACCAAGTCCCGCACACCAAGACCAACCAGATAGATCGGGCGGCAGAATGTCAATTCACCATGCAATTCCCACCATACGCCTCTTTCTTGCCTTTCCAGAAAAAAGCCACGGCGGATCTTATTAATCCTCTTAAGCACCTTCCCCTGAATGAACAAGCCTGAACACTGCATCTTGCCCACTGAAGATGTAATAAAGGTGAGAAAAGTAACTTCAACGGTTCACTACCATGACCTCTTGACAAAAACTAGTGTTTATACCATAACCAACATGTACTTTTTTATCGTTCAGGTAGATGACTGTTACTCTGAGACTTTCCAAACAAAGCGAGTCAGTGGCTTTGGTCTTAATCTGAGGGCAGATATTATATTTCTATCTCGCAACTTCTCAGTTCTCAGCTTTTTTTTTCTCAACCAAGCACCTAACTCAATAGACACTTCCATTTCTTGTGAAATAATTAATTGGTTATTTTTTATCTAGTGATTTGAACAGGATGATCCCAAGCCAAAGAGGGCCAGTCAAATATTAATCTACCAAGTGTGTTGTGCTGAACTTATCTTATATTTTATATTGCGAAAAAATAGCCAGGAGATCAGGAAAAAGTATGGATTGCCAAACGGTAAAATAGGCCAAAGTTAGTTAGACAAACGAGATTATCATAACACACCACATTGCCAAATGGAGGTAGGCATGAAATGCTCCGGCCAGTAGTAATTATCTATATTAATCTGGGGGGTGGCCTGTCGGTGCCATGCACTTAACTCACATACCATCTACATTATTGTTCTCAGAACCAAAAAAGAATGACAAGTGTTGTAGCTAAAGACAGTGAAGTGGTCAACCTTCTACAATTAGCAAATCAAACCACAAGAAATAACTAATTGACAAATCATGCCCACGACACACCACCTACTTCCACTGAGTTATTTCTTGCTGCAGATATATGCCCCTCTTGCAATATGCAAATCCCTTAACCAAGCCATTCTTCTCCCTATATATCCCTTCTTCCTCACTTCCGTCCCCAGCCCTGGTCTCTTGGCTCTCATATCTACTGTATGGCTTTCTTGCTAGATCTAGCTTTCCAAACACCACAGCTCAGTGCTAGATGGCATATTGATTGGTCATGTTCTTCCTCATGGGCTAGATCTCATGACTGAAATTTTAGACTTTGCAGAACTTAATAAAGCAAAAGAGAGGGATTTGTTTGGTGTATTTCTCTTTATCTATTTATGCATGCGCTTGGCTCATTTCTCTGTAGGTTTCATTTGTTCCCTTCTATCTAGAAGATCACTGGGTTAACTGCATGCGATATGGGCATGCGTGCATAGCCCACAGCTGTTTGTCTATGTGTCTCCATCTAGCTTTCCTGTCTCTACTGATTTCATTACAGATTCATGGGAAATGGAATGGATCAACCTCAGGAGAAGCATAGGTCCGCCTTCCAATATACATGTATGCCTATTGTTCTTTCTTTTTCTCCTGTGTTTTTTGGTTGTGCTGATCTGAGCATGAGACTAGGTTTTTCGACTTTAATCGGATTTCTGCTGGGAAGATTACCAGCTGAGTGAGCTCACTCACTGATCTATCTTTTAGAACTTTGAATGCTCAGATGATGATCGATATATCAGGTTAAGTTTTTGCAGGATCTGCATCTATTTTGAATACCTATCTTCTGTAGAAACTAGCGGTAGTACATAATGGCTTTGAGGGAACTTTATTATCAGGCATTGAGGGTATCAATAGCTTTCCTAACGCTACAATTGCTACAATCAATAAATTTTATTAGATTTTATTTTCTGAGAACTGGTTCCTGCTGAGAGGAGATATTAAGCTAGCTGCTATTTGGCAATTATGTTTATGCATTCTATTTTTTCTGTCCATGTATGCATATCTAGCTTTAGCTAATTTATTGTTTCATAAACCCAATCTTATTTTGTCTGTGCACTTTGATTGAATTCATTCACTAATCAGTCATTTTGTTATTTCTTTGGGGAACTCATTTTGCTTGAAGATTTCTAAATATAGATCATGTTTATTCAGGACACTAAGTTAACTATTTCTAGCTAGCACACATACATAGATCACTTATTGGCCATCCAAGACTGAACGAGCTAATGTAATAAGTAAGGCACCTGATTTTATGAGTACATGCATGATCATGTTGTTAACCTACCAAGCGTACCTGTTAATGATATATGATTTCTCCTGGACATTTCCTCTGTGCAGTAGTATCAGTGGCTAGATCTCTCTGTAGATGCAGTTTCTTCTCAAACACTCTGTGTGGATGCAGTTATATGCTGCACGCCTGCACCATTTATTACTTGTAGTTCATCACCTAACCAAGCAATAAAGCTTATAATTATCTTGTACTAATTATTTATTGAGTCATAAGCTAGTTTTTAGTTGGAAAAATGCAGCAGCTGGGGGATGATGATGATGAGGAGGAGGTTCGATTTAAAAAATGACGAGGAGGATGATGTATCAATTTGAGGGAGCTCACTTCATTCCACTCATGGGAGGTAGCGGGGATTGAACAAGCTGCCGACTCATTCACTCAAACACACAGTGGATATGAGATTTGTTCAAGGCATAGTAGTATATAACAACATTTACTGTGTGAATGAGCGAATGCAGCGGGAGATTGTTCTCTCTTTCCTCCTCCATGCTTGGACTGAAGGGAGCTCCCTCAGCTCTCAGCAGCTTCATCAGGAATATGATCAGATCGTCAAGAACAATCCAGATTCAGGTACTATTTCCCTGCACATGAATCTATTTCCCGAATATTCAGCTAAGATGCTAGATCAAGTCTGGCCCAGCATGTCCTAACAGTAGTTACCACCACTAAATTTGGTTCAGTGTGATGTTTTAATTCCTTCTGATCATTATTGTCATAAATCAGCTTACTTATATATATCTGGTTAATGTAACAGAAAATCCATTTTCTTCAAAATACTTGATACGGAAATGATATCTCTATTCGGCAAACCCATTATATACTATGTCAATATAACTGCTACAGTGTGTATTATGATGTGTTAGCATTTTTTTCTGGCATGTAAAAAGGCAGGCAGAAGCACAGTTTTTATTTCTGTGCTGCAAGCACGAACAAGTTACACCTTTTAGGGTGGCACTCCTGATGAAATGGTGTTAGAGCCGTTTTCTTGTGCTGGCTTTCATGATTAATTCAGAGGCTTGCTAATCTGCATGCATGACCTACTAATCATCGTCAGCATATTGCAAGGGCTCTCTTAGGGCTTAATTAGGGCATCATCGCCTTGCTAGCTCTTCAGGATATACAGGCTACGGTTTGTAGAAAATATGCCTAGGGTCATAGGCTTTCCATTTAGGTCAACATACAACGTTAAATTATCCCCTAAAAGCAATCACCAAGATACTTGGAACTTGTTATGCCTCCCTACTTTGTGATCCTCACCATCATTTTATATTGTCCCAATTGCATGTTCTGTCGTTTTGGCAGAAATTACTTAAATATTCAACCTGCTATTATGCTTAAGTTTTTAACAAAAAAATTCGGAGAGTACAATGTGGTTAAGTCTAATTAACTGCTGCACATATCTTGTTCTAATTTTCTTAATTAGCAAATGAGACCACTGCAAGCATGTTAGTGGCCATCAGAATATCAGATACACTAATACAATGCATTACTACTAGCAACATCTTACACCATCAACATATTGCAGGTTTAATAGAGTGGGAGGAACTGACCTCACAATATATGTGTGGGCGTCTGCAAATTAATGGCAAAGAAAAGCAATAATAGCCGTTTCACATGCCGGTGATGGCGGCCTGGAAGAAAGGAAGCCCTTAAAAGAAGATATCAGGCCTCCTGTAGTCCTGTTCCTCTCAAGTGCTTATGAACAGCACTGATGCTTCCCTCGTGCAAGGTGCATTGTATATGCCATCCAAGTACAGCAGCAAGCCAGCAAGTGCATCTGTTGCTCTACTTTTGATATGCTAGTATGCTACCGTTCCCCATATGTTTCCTCTCCCATCTCTGTTCTGATGTTAAAGTACAATATGTTCAGGTATCGCAATGCGTGTCCCATGCTTAATTTAGTGTCATATGTTCCGATGATGAAGTACAATCCAGCCCTTTCTTTATGCCTGAATACATGAAATCTCAGACCTATCAATGGACGTCTTTCTATTTCTTCAGAGTATAGTGTCATCCTTCCTAGAGAGAATATTGGCGGGTGTAAATCAAGGCTGCCCGTGCCAATAAAGGTTGATATATATGAGCCCCATGTGGAGTCTTGTTTTAAAAAAAGTTTGATATGTTTCCGGAAGATTTTACAGATGTTGGTCTCTTTTTTAGGCTATTATACTGAAAATTCTGGCATACCAATTAGATCCAATTAGCGGGCATTCAGATAACTGCTGGGTCTTAGAACTCCCTTCACTGGCAGCACTATTCTTAAGCAGCAGCGGCGAACCCCGGAAAACGAGCTATCAATATCATCATAGTTTGCACTGAATATCATCTGCAGCAATACAGTTTGTGCGTGTTTCTGGTGTAAATCATAGTTGTGGAACCCATAACCTCAATGCTACTTGGTTAGGTACCGGACCTGAAGCTGTCTTTCAGGCTCTTGACCTTGATCGACTTGTAATCCCTCCTGCTTAATAAAGTTCCTATTTTACCCGCAAAAAAAAAAAAAAAGAGGACCTGCAAAAAAGACGATGCCACAAAAAGAGTGCATATCATATGGTATGTCAAAATAGTACAGAAGGGCGTTCACGGGGTCTATAAAATTAGATAAGAATACGTAGACCTCTTTGTCCCAGTACATACTGCATAAACACAATAAATATTTTTGCTGTCCTGCAGAAACTGTTCTGGCAACGGGCATATTAGATGATGCTTGGAATTTGAACAAGACATCAACTTGCCATTTTCCAAAGATAACAAGCATATGTACTCAAGTATTTCCCATAGCATATTAGCCTGTTAACCTAAGATTACTTGATCCAGCAATATATTGATCATGGGGGTTGATTATGGGGCCAGAGAAATAAAAAAGGCCGTGGACAAAAACAGAAACAATGACAAATATCACCCGTTAATATGTGTCCCAAGCATGCTTTGCTACGAATAAACTCCCAACTTAATGTTGCATCAATCCAAGCAAGTGTGCATCACTTTTTCCCCTTATTTCTTTAATAATAAAAGGGTTGCATCTACTGGCCAAACTTTCCTTCTTACATAATCCCAACCAGACAAGTCCAATTCCATATAGAACTCTCAACAAGATGAATTAAGCTCCGAGTACAAAAAGAGAGTTGCAGTTGCTTTCTCAAATACATGCTCTTCGGATCAGCATACTCTCCCGGGATACACCCCTCCCGAGTCGCTCCTCTCCTGAGCGACTCCGGGGAACCCTAGTCCGCCGCCGCCCGCCGCCGTCCGCCGCCATCCTGGCCGTCGCTGCTGCCCTCCCTGGCGGCGGTGGCGGCGCCCATCCTCTCGACTGATGGTGGGTAGGGGAGGCGTATCCCGGCAGCTCCTCACGGGAGGAGGTGGGAGGTTGACCCCGAGGCGCAGGGCGGCGCGGCTCTTCCTGGCCGGCGCCTGAGGATCTCCGGCGGGAGGCATTGAGGAGGAGCAGTGTGGCGCCCATGGAGGTGCCCTGGTCTGCGAGATCCGGTGGAGGCTGCGGCCCGATCTAGTAATCGTGGGGTTAGGCCGGTGCTCTGCACTGGATCCCCTTGTTCCTCTTCTGCCTTCTCAGCTTTGGAGACGACCAGCGGTGTGGGGACCTGCTAGTCTTGCGAATAATGGGGTGGTCCTTAGATTTCTTCTCGCGCCAAAATGCATATCTGTCGGTGCCTGACCTCATCGATCTGGCGGATGTGTCGTGTTCCGGAAGGCTCCGTCGGCGCTCCATTGGGCGAATCAAGCCTGAAGGTTGCCGGATCGGGTGCAATTCGGTCGAGCGCACCCATGTTTTTTCTCTGTCCGTTTGGTTACAGAGGGAGCGCTTCGAAGCTCTGCTGGCGGTTATTATCATGCAGCACGTTTTCATTCCGTGGTGCTGGCGGAGAATGACAAGGAAGCCGAGATCTGTGGTCTTGCAATGGTGACTCGGGTCTGGGTGGCGAGGAGGAATTGGCTTTGTGATCGGTGTCTTTGGAGCAGCGGCATGCGAGTGGGGACGACTGCAGGGTCTGGCCTTAATTGGTTGTGCCTGACAATGTCCTTGTTGAAGGCATTGCTTTGAGAGTGAGGATTTTCTTCAGGGTGAAATCCTAAGATCTATGATCGGGTGACGACAGCGGTGGTGCACTGTTACCTTCTTGGAGGCGTTGCTTTTGGAGAAGCTGAACTTCTGGTGCTGTCATGGTGGTGTTAGTGCTGTTGTTTAAAGGATTTGATCACTGGCTTTTCTTTTATGGTAATTCTTCTTTTTTTTTTAGCTGTGTGCATCCGTAATGTCGCTAGGGCAGTGCGTTGTTGCAGATGTTAGGTGTAATTGGTATCTCTGTGATATTAATAATTTAATATATACTCTTTGTCGGGGAAAAAAAATGCATGCTCTTCGAAAGAGAATGTAGCGCCCAAAGCGAAATGCAATTGAGGAAGTGCCTATCTATCGATCAGGTTATCCAGAACATAAAATTAAATTTCGATTCGCGCGGTGTACCACGGCGAAGAAAAAAGGAGACGAGAGAAGAGAAAATTACCACGGCGCCATGAACGGAGGAGCTGAGCCCTAGCTACGGCGGAGACGGCCCGCCGGAAGCCGACAAGACGCACCGCCCCTCCGACCTCCAGCATCTAACAAACTGGCGCTGCAGAATACGGGCACACGCCTCGAGGAGTCTGCTCCTGCTGCCCGCGATGGCGCCGCGGAGGTCGACGCGCTCCGGCAGGTCGGCGGTGGCAGAAGGAGTCGAATTGGCGCCGTCGACCATGAGGCCTTGGAGCTGGGCCTGATCTCGCACAGAGTGGGCCTGGTCATCTCTTATGGGCCGAAGCAGGCACGCGTTTCGTTTTTGTTGCTTCCTCAGTCAGAAACAAAAATAAATAGAACTGCTCATTCCTTTTTTTTGAGAAACACAGTACAAACGTAGGCGCTCACAAACACGCGCATACACTCACCCCTATGAACGCACACACGCACACCCTACCCCTATGAGCACCTTCGGAAGACTGAACCGGCGGATTGGATCTTGAAATTGACGAAGTCACCACAGGCGCCTCGCTGTCGACGGGAACGTCGCCTCCCACTGAATGAATATTCCGCCTTTATGAGACACACAGATGTCAAACCTGGGGTTTGAACTCTGGTGGGCTGGGGGTACAACCACCCTCCTAACCACCCAACATCAGGTTGGTTCTCGAACTGCTCATTCCTTTCCGCCGTCTTCTTCGTTTCTTCCTCCGGCCAACGGCCAGCCAGGATCTAGTCGACTGGACTGATTCCGTTGCCATTGTTAGCTGATAAGGGAGCTCCACCACCCCAGCCGTGCACCAGATTTTCAGCGTAAACTTCGTCAGCTCCTTTTGTGGAGCGGACTCTGTCTCGATGCTTCCGCTGTTTAACTAGTGTAGCTTTACATTTTGTTTTTTCCTTTTCGGAACTATTGGTCCGTATATTATAAAAAAAACTGCTGAATCGACGAGGAAAGCCTAGGAAGGGAGGGGCTGGGGTTTGGCATAGGGTTTACATTTAGTTTGATTTGTGTGACTAGATGCTTATCCGATTAGATCCAATCTCCATGATCTGATTATTATAGCCATCTGGTTTAGGGTATTATAATAACTAGCAAAAGTGCCCATGCGTTGCACCGGGAGAAAGAAATTCTCAGATATTATCGTGTTTGTTACATGTTTTTCTATTCACCAAGTCCGGTGGCGGGCGGTGCGGCCAAACTGTTTTCTCGGGTGACCAGCAATGGCGACGGCGCTGGGGATGGCGGCGACGGCGCTGGGATGACGGCGACGGCGGCAGGTGGTGCTGGGCGGCCAGAGATGCCGCCATGGCGGCGCGGGCTTGCTGGCTCGAGTCTGGGCCCTTCGGGCCCGATGGCCCGATCTAGGTTTGATGGGGCCATGCCGTTCTGCCCTCCTGCGCCTGGGTGCGGCCAGGCACCTCCTCCTTGTCCGTCCTCCTCGGCTCCGAGCGCATGGTGCTGCTGCTCTGGCCGGGTTGAGCGGAACCCTACGCCATCTTGGTGTGGCGGCTCGTGGCGTCCGTGCGGCACTGGCGATAAGGTGGACAGTGCTGGGTGGCCGGCGATGCTCTCTGAGGTGGATGTGTGCAGACCCGCAGCGACCCACCCCATGGTGGCACCTGTGCTGCTTGCGGCTGGTGGTGCCCCTCTTAGGCGGCCTGTCCCTTTGTGGGCATGGCTGCCCCCGACCTGGCGCGCTGGACATGCTGCCGGCGGGTTGCGCTGCCAAGGCTAGCGCTTTGAGAGAAAGGGTCAGCGCAGGAGGTCTTGGCGAAGAATGGGTAGTGACTGCAGTGGTGTGCAGTGGTGAGGTACCATGCTCTGGGCGAAAGCCCTGCCTTTCGGGGCCGGTGACGGCGACGCCTGAGGGTGCCGTTTCCTCCGTGGCGTCATCGAGGAGTTTCGGCACCTCCCTTGCGTAGGGTCTCATGTTCCGGGTGAAAACCTCAAATTTGGCTAGCCAAATCGAGCGACGACGGCGTCTTTGACGTCGTACCCTCCTTGGAGGCGTCGTCTTGGAACTTGAGTTCGGGTCGTAGTTCTTTCTCGGGTATCTCAGCGCTGACCACATGGTACGTGTCTTGCGATGCAGGTAGCGCGCCGGCCTCTCGAGTGGTATCGCGGTGGCTTGCGCGACGAGGATCTCGAACAGCGCGAGCATGCCCCTGGATGAGCAGTGGTGGGCTGGCCTCTGTGTTTGTTGGCGGGCCGCTGAAGACTGCACACTTGCACGTCGTCGAGGTTGCCGGGAGCTAGCCGCTACGCCGACGACGTTCCTTGGATTTGGGTCGAGGCCGGAGCAGCAATGCTCCCAGCTGAGCCGTGGTGGGCTCGCGGGATTCAGGTGAGCCGTGGTGGGCTCGCGGGATTCAGGTGGTACGCGTCTTGGCTGCGGCTGGCAGGCTCTTGGTAATTTCGACGATGCTGCGACTTTCGTCGGCAAGGATTCTGTCTTGCGGAGGAGCTCACTCTGCAGCGCCTTGGAGGAGCACTGACGGGTTTCGGCCTTTTTGTCGTAGTCTAGTTTTGAGTGTTGGATGTGTAATGTGGGTGTTCGGCCTTTTCTTAGGCTTGTAATGTAAACTCCTTTTTTATCAATGGATCGAAACGCAAAGCTTTTTGTGTTTTCGCGAAAAAATTGATACGAGAAGCAGATCACTAGGATTCAGATGACTTTTAGACAAAAGGCTCAAGCAGGGCCCGGCTTTTAATTAATAAAGCCACAACAGCGGCGTCACAACAGGTTCAAGGTTCCAACATAAATAGCAAAGTAGAGAAAGATACAAGGGTCTGACAAGCAAAAAAGAGAGAGACATCGATAAGCTCAAGTCGGAGAGTCCCTAATGGTGCCGTGGAGAGTGCGAATCTTGCTAATCGTAGTCTCCAGCGCGTCTCTGTCCTCCTGCTTAGCCACTATCAGTTTAACAGAGAAGGTGGATCCTAACTGAGTATAGTCGACTATATTTGCCACCGCTTTGCAAGTTCATCAAAGCATGCACTGATGCTTATTGTTGAACTTTGGTATATGTTACATTACCTTCTGAAGTTCTGCTAGCATGTGGTTCCTCAACAACTCTTCCACCTGATGACTCCACCTGCCTCCAGTTTGCTTCATTTTAGGAAATTAGCCAGAGTCTATCTTCAGGTCTTTTAGCATTATTTATTTTTCCCTCCTTTTTTGAAATTGTGTAACTAAAATGGGAGATGGTCAATTAATATAGACCACCTTGCACTGAAAGACATAGTAAAACTAACCCGATAAACAATCACTGAATGCAGAAGACAAACAGAAAGCTACTAGAGTACACAGGTGTAGTAGTTGGACATAAATTAGTACCCACTTCTCCTGTATATTTGACAAGTAGCCTCCTCCCTCTCCCTCACCGTCTCAAGGAGAAACTTCATCTGCTAGTTCTGATTCTTTCCATCCTTCTTCGGTTAGCTCTATACATCTGTGACATCCTATGGCTTAGGCCAGAGAGGATAAGAAGGAGATGGAGGAAGCAGGGTGTAAGGGAATTTGCTCTATGGAAACACCCAGGAGATGAAGAGGATTCGACAAGACCTCACGCATGCGCACAAGACACCAGTAACTACATATACACCCTCTTCCCTCACCTGCTTCTCTGGAGAGAAAGATATGGTATGTATTGATCCAGAACTTCCATCCATGTGTTTTCTCATGTATTTGTATGCTAGTGTGCCAATCAGATTCATGTGTGATTGTAATCATCTAATAATGATTCAAGTTTTAGGGAGTTTTTCCTGATACTGTAGACCTTTACACTGAAGGGTAGCTTGGAGAAGCAGCTCCAAAAATGTTATTGCTTCGGCAAAAGGCTTATTTTGTATGAGAAAGGTGTAAATATCAACATTTTTATTAATCTAGTTTTCTTTGGCCGAGCAGGTCCAAAGAAAATTTGCACAATGACCGTCAAACCATACCCTGATGGATTAGATGGCTCACGGATGTCTCCTGGTCCAAAGATGTTGGAATTTTCTCTTAAACATTGGAACCCTGATGATGTAACCTCTTTTCTACACCCTAAATATGTTCCTATAATACTAGTGGTTAATTGTGGTTGTTTTGTACTACATCCTGAACTATTGCACTTGAGTGGTTCCCAACCCACCAAATGGAGCGCCATAGCAGCGATTCCACAACTCCAGCGAGCACTGTGCCGACTTAACGGTAATACTGTCCAGAGAATCACAGACAATTTGATCCTCCATGTTAGGCACCAAGGTGGTGGCGTTGACAATCTCAAATAAATGAATGAACTCAATGATCCATTGAACATTGAGTACAGTACTAGTGTTAATCTGAAGATGCTGTTCATCTAACACTTAGCAAAATGTGTGATAGTGATTGGTCATTTTTTATTAATCTGCTCAATGATTCTTCATTTGTTATTCCATTTTGTGTACAACTACCCTGAATTTCCCAGCTAATTATATATTATGGAAATTTGGTACAGTATAAAGTTTTTTAGAAGATTCCCAGATCTATTTGCTCACAGATATTTAATATGCAACTATAAGTTTAGTCTAAGCAGTATCCGCAATATGTTTCTGTGGTATATTCCCTATGTGTGTCCATTCTTCTTATGGCGAAGCTATTGAATTGTGATTTTTGCATTGGGCCGGTGTTCCTCTATTCAACAGGAGCTGTAGAATTTTTTATGTTTCTGACCCTGGGATGATCATGGACATGAGCCACTGTACATCATCAGAGCTCGGGAAGCCTATTTATCTTCAGAAATCTCGCAAACCACTCTTTCGCGGAGGCATCTTGAAATCAAATGGCGCTATATGGGCCTATGAGAGGAAGAACATTGCACCAGAGCTCTTCATGGAGAAGATTAAGGTGATATCAGTTGCCCAACACAATGCTTAAACATGGGTTGGAAAACTAAAAACATGGTTAACCATCATAGTTGCATATCTGAAGAACATTACAGTTGGATGGAACGATATTTGCAGGTCATGGTAGGACTAATCGTGGAGGCTTCTGTCCCATTGTTGGAAGCATGGGAGAGCATGCTTGACAACTCGGGAGGAAGTAGAGACATAGATGCTGATGAATATTTGCGGAGCTTCTCAGCTGATGTAATCGTCAGGGACTGTTTTGGGAGTGATTTCGCAACAGGGCAAGAAATACTCTGCAAGCTCAGGCAGCTTCAGAAGTCCATTTCTCAGCAAGATACACTTGTTGGACTATCTGTACTGTGGTAAGTAACTAAGTATATGATATTCAACGTAATTAAAACAAAATTTCAATTGCGATCCTTCCGTTGGGAATATCTAATGCAAGTCTTGATTTGGATAGATAAGAAACACAGGACCCTACTGCCATACTTGCGAAATCACCAAAATCGAGATGCACACATGTTCAAAAGATCTCCAAAAAATAGTCTGGTTGCTTAAATAAAGATACTGTAAAGTTCTGCCACATATGGCAAAGTCTAGTCTGGTTGCTGTGATAATTTTTTTGTGTTATTACAGGAAGTATTTACCAACCAAGAGCAATAAAGAAATACGAGAGCTGGAGCTAGAGGCCAGTTTACACATCCTGGATATTGCAAGCCGCGGAAGCAGCAACAATAACAATAGCGGTTGCGTTCACACTACCCACAATGACCTTCTGCGCTCGACTGTTGAGGGCTCTAGCGAGTGGCCCGACTATCCTGGTGTTGCTCAGGACTTCATCGTTGACAACTACAAGAACATCTGCTTCGGCGGCCACGAGACCATGGCGATCACCGGCTGCCACCTGGTGCCTAATGTTACTCGCCAGTCGCCACGCACCCGGCGTGGCATGATTGTGGCCATGCCGAGGCTCTAGACGTGTGCCGTGGAAGCACACCTATCGTATTTTGACGTCCTCCGGCGCCTGAAGATGGTAAGAAATCACCCCTCTGTGCAACCACCAGTTTTTAGCAACTGGCGCCCAATTGGCATAACCATTACATTCCTTTTTTTTCTTTTCTTCTTCAGATCACCATGGTGATCCAGGAGACTATCAGACTGTACTCTCTGGCGTCATTGATGATGCGTGAAGCCTTGAAGGACGTAAAGCCTGGGTCAAGATCCCGCAGGGAACAATCATCCAGATATATAGCCATTGTGGTACTGCACCTTGACAGGAACATCTGGGTGCCGCTGCCGTGGGGAGATCCGGCCAGACCGGTTCGTAAACGGTGCCGCTGCCGCCTGCAAGGCGGCACACATGTATATGCCATCTAGGCACAGGCCAAGGAATAGGATGTGTCCAGGGCGGCACCTGACGTTGTTGGTGGAGCTCAAGGTGGTGCTCCTGCGCCTGCTGAGCAAGTACACCTTCTATCACCAGGATACAGGCACGTGCCTCTGTTCATCCTCACCATCGAGCCTGGGTTTGGCATGCCGCTCGTGGTCACAAGGCTTCCATGATCTCTGGCTGTCATCTGCAGCAAGAATGTACCGCGCCTGATGTGTTCGTAATCAGCAAGGCGGTGGCTGCGTGCATCTTAGATACAGAGGCCGTGAGTGAACTCTTACCTTTGAACACAAAGTACTTCCTCAGTCCGAAAATCTAGATAAATTCAAGTCACTTATTTCCGGACGGAGGGAGTACAATTGTTGGTGTTGGTGAAACTTGGTATGCTCTACGCATGTAATATAATGTTCTGTATGATGAGATGGTATCTCCCAAAATGTCATGTATTTTGCCCCTGGACAAACGGTGATTGCAGTGGCACTCATGTTGAACATTCAGAAGGCAAATCTTTGCTCAAACTGAATAATCGGAAGGCGATGCTACACATAGTTTGTGATGTCATCCGTCATCACAAACTGTGCAAAACACTGATGTAGTATTTTATATATATATGCATGACAACACATAATTATCAATAGTTTGGATAAATTGACATCACAGGAAAGTCTAGCACCGTCATTCTTGACACACAGAGACAAGCAGGTCTCTGTGGTTCTATTGCCAATAGTCCTGGTTGTATTGCCAATAGTCCCTTGCTGGTTCCATTTACTCGGTACATTTGGAAACTACCACAAACATGCTCTCCAATTGCCGGTTCAGGCTTCAAGCTAAAATGGTTGTCATATATACTCGATCGAATACTATTACGCAAAATATGTGCACTGAGATGGACCACAGAAGCCTGGGAATGGCTTGCTATTTTCTCGTATTAGATGACATTTGGACAAGAGATCACAAAACCTTCTTCCATGATTGTAGGATTCGTTCGATAGTTGCAAGTTCTTTATGAGGCAGGAAATATAACGAAGAAAATGAAAACGAACATTACGCCCTAACTTATCCAAATTATAAATTGCAAGTACTCTTTCAGTCGAACACGACGAGCTTCTCGTATTCCGGCCCGGAGATTGCCTTATCCATGACGTCCCTCGGCGTTGGGATGTTTGGGACGGCCTCCTTGCGTGGGATGTTTGGCATAGCCTCCTTGCCTGAGATGTCTGCGTTGGCCTCCTCCTCGCCTGGGGTGTTTGAGATGGCCTCCTCCTCGTCTGGGATGGCTTCCTCCTCGCCGCCGAGGAATATCTTGAGCATGTTCTTGGAGAAGCCGCTGACCAGCGCCACCCCCTTCTGCTCCGCCGTCACCGGCACCGAGTACGAGTAGCGCAGGTTCCAAAAGACAATCTGCGGCACGGCCTCTCCGTACCCGGCCTCGGAGTACTTCCTCGTGATCGCCTCGTAGTCCGTCTCCCACGGCCTGGAGGACGCCTGGTCGAACTCCATGTCGCTGAAAACGAAGAGCTTCTTCACCATGCGCTCCGGAGGCAGGTTGCCGGCGACCGCTACCTGTAGGAGCTGGTCGAACACCGCCTGGAAGTCGGTGTTCATGTTCCAGTCCATCTGACGGATAAACTGGCACTTCTCCCAAAGGGTCTCCCCCTCGACGTGGTGCAGCTGTGGCCGGCTGCTGAAGGTAATGACGCGGTGGCGCCACGGTTCGTCACAGAGCTCCGAGAGCAGGAGGCCGAGCGCGACGCAGACGTCCATCGGCTCGCCGCGCATGCTGCCCGACACGTCGCACACGGCAAGGCAGTTGTTGAGCTCTCCAAAGGCCAACAGATCATCCACAGTACGCTGCCACTGCAGCTCGGACACTTCATTGTCTATGTGGGCAGTGGCCAGGATCTCGTGCGGCAGCAGGCCGCCCGCCGCAATCTTCACCTTACCGGACTTGACGTCGGCGAGGTATTGGCTGAAGCGGGCGTTGTCGTGCTCGAGGAAGAGGTCCTTGTAGTTCTTCATGGCGATGGAGGCCACGCGCGTGTACACCACTTTCCCCCATTCGCGAGCCGAGATGAAGATCTCGGGGAGCTTGAGGGCGTGGCGCAGCGGCACGTACGCCTCCTTGCGGAGGAGCTCGCGCGCGCGGTAGGCGTAGTGCGCATCCGGCAAGTCCTCTGGGAGCTGGGGCGCCGAGCCCTTGGGGAAGAGGCGGCGAGCGATGGCCTCGCAGAGCAGTGTGGAGTAGTCGTAGCAGGTGTCGACCGACGGGCACCACTTGGAGGCGAGCGAGAGATCGAGATTGCCCTCCGATAGCTTCTTCATGTCCTCGGCGAGGAGGTCGGCGAACAGATCCGCCGTCATGTCGTGCAGAAGGCGGTAGTTGGGGTCCCGGGCGTACCTCTCGACGGCTCTGGCCGCGGCGTCCGCGCGCTTCTTGTGACGCTCGACGGCGGCCTGGGCGGAGATCTCCTGGTCGCGCCTATTACTCGCAGCGACGCGCGCGTCACTAGTGCTCGCGGGGAGGCTCGGCTTCCAGCGATGCGGCGTACCTGATGATGGTGAGCGGTGTAAGCCAGCGACGATCCCACCTTTCTGGGCGGCCTGCTTTCCGGGGGTCCTGGTGGAGACGCCGCCGTGAATGATGCGGTGGAGGAGCTCGGGGAGGTCCTTGAGGTATCCGAACTCGGCGACGGAGCGCGCGTTGAGGGCGAGTGTGGCCGGGTGGCAGGTGTGCATCCAGAGCGCGGCGGCGTAGAAGCCCTCCCTGTCGGACTTGCCCGTGCCTCCGACGCCGCGAAGGTTGCAGGCGAGGCGGAGTGCGGTGGTCGGCTCTTTGGCCCAGGCGTCGGCGAGAAGGGAGGACACGGACTCCGGCGGGGTGCCGGGGACGACGTGGAAGAAGAAGTCCAGGCAGGGGTCCCCTGAGGTGGAGAACGTCGGTGAGTTGTTCTCGGTGCGCGTCTTCGCCGGTGGCGTCGGGGGCGGCTTGTTGAAGTTGGCGTCGAGCAGGTCAACGAACTGATCGCCAGTAGCGGGCGCAGCCGCGGTGGCCGCCGCAGCTGCAGCGCAGAGGCTCTCAGCAGGCGGTCCGAGGAGGGTGTACGAGACGGCCCTGCGGCACGCCGCCCCTGCCGCCGCCGCCGCCACCGCCGCCATGAGTGATCGTTTTGGGCGAGGGTTTTGGCTGATTGGCTCTCGGGTTTTCAGGACTAGTCGCACACCGTTAGATTTGTTTATTCTTGTATGGAGCCTGGAAATGGGCTAATAAAACGTGGGTGCTGTGCAGTTAGTAGGGCCCTAGCAGTTAGCATGCATGGAGAGATTTGCGTTATTTGTGATGTTTTTTTTTTCTAACCGGTCTTCTTATCCACACGGATTTGGTGGAAATGGGTGTAGGCTCACCCGTTTTAAAAATGCAAAAAATGCCATTTCAAAGTTTCGGAAAATTTTGAAATAAAATTTGCATTTACATATTATATTTATACTTACTTGTGCTAATTCTCAAGTGAAAATACGACCACATGTGATCTACACGCAAAAGAAAAAATCAAAATTTGTATTTCTTTTTTGAACAGTACAAATATAATAATTCTAGTGTCATTTGTGTACTTAACACAACTAAGTATCAAGATAATATGACACGACTAAGTACATGCAAAAAAATAGTATAATGAAGCAAACAAAAACGAACATTACGCCTCAACTTACCAAATTATAAATTGCAAGTACTCTTTCAATCGAACACGGCGAGCTTCTCGTATTCCGGCCCGGAGATTGCCTTATCCATGACATCCCTCGCCGTTGGGATGTTTGGGATGGCCTCCTTCCCTGAGATGTCTGCGTTGGCCTCCTCCTCGGCTAGGGTATCTGAATTAAATGACATTTTTAAGTTTTGAATAAACGGGTGAGCCTTCACCCATGTTCCACTAGCTACTTCCAGCCTTTTACCTCTTTTCATTTCGTGACAAGATGGAAAAGTCAACTCATATATATACTCGACCGCCAAAGAAAGGGGTAGGAAGAAGATTAAGAAGTGAGTTGGAGCATCAACGAGAAACCCAATCTCGAACACTAGTATGGGCCAAAACATGTTAACACCTAACCAAGAGCTTCACCTAATATTTTGACCAAACCATAAAACCAGTTAAGGCCTCTGTTCCGTAGGCGTGTGTTACAGAGTTTTAATCAAAGTGTTTTGGGTGATTGAGGCGTGTATTAGCGTGTTTAGGTGATTGAAGCTTGGTTACATATGTACGCTCGGTAAATGGCTAGTAGAAGAAAGAAAATGGTGTGAATCTTAACATCTGATCCACATATTGGGTACACGATTTAATCGGGAGCAACCATCTCCTAATCCGTTGAAGCAACGAGAAATTTAGATCCAAAAAACGCAAGGTAGGCGGCGTGGGGTTGTGATTCATGTGGACCTGAGGAGTATTCAGCGAACGGTGTTGAATTGATGACGCTCAATGTAATTCAAAACAATCCTAGCGCACAATGTATGGAGTGTTTCACTATGTTACATAGGGTGACCTGGAGAATTGCACCATAAAACCGTTGAAAGAGATACCATATCCAGTAAACTACAACCAAAAACCAACCGACCAAAGAAACACAGCATATCGGTGATCAACAAGCTTCAGAAAAGACAACACAGCTTCAAGAAACAACAAAAAATCAGACGCCAATCATTGCTCCATCACGACCCACATCGATCTAGGCGCGCTTCTAAACATCATCATCGATCTTCATGGGTTTCTTGGTCCCCTGGATCAGCTTCTCCTTGACCTCACCAGTTTGAAGACCCGCCCAATATGGAAAGGAGCACACAATGAAAACTGCCTCCATCGAAGATCTCATAATATGCCCATCGAAGGTTACTTTATTTATCACTAACCACATGTAGAAAATGTAGAAGTTGTCTCCCATACATCCTTCATCTTTCTATGGAATGTTCTCCACGTACATCTCGGCATCCAATTAAGATCTTCACATATTCTGCACGATGAATTTTGGATTTGTCAATATCCGGAGCAACACTAACTAACGAACATGCATAAGTAGCATGCACCTCATTTCTTTTCTCACTGGGAATGCTTCGAACATGCACCCATGCTTTATGTAATTTGGTGCTAGCACCCACATCATCGACCAAGGAGACAAACTCATCACAACATCCTTTTGTCCTCATTTTCATTCTTTTCCCCAATAGCAAGCACGTTCAACCTCTCCAGGATTAGGAAATATCATACAAAATTGCAATGGGCTCAAGGATCTAGTTGTGCATCCCTACCTAGATCCAAAACCCCTCCCTCATTGAATTCCTTTTCAATATTCCTCGCATTCACATCACCTTCAACAACATATATGATCAAAGTGTTAGCTTTTTCTTCAATTTGTTGAAGACTAATGTTGTCCGAAAATAGAAAAACCCCATCAGAGGGATTCGAATCCACATATTGTTCCAATAAACTGTAAAGAAAGGAGAAGTTGGAAGATATGCAAGTTGTGGCCCAGTTTTCCACATCGAGCGCATCTAATAGGAGGAGAATTCACAACGAGGTGACTATTGACATTGCAATTCACACACGGATCGGATAGTGATACTCACGACCATCATGCCACACGCCCTGTAGGATAACGTTGCATAGAAAACAAAAAATTTCCTACCGCGAACACGCAATCCAAGCCAAGATGCAATCTAGAAGACGGTAGCAACGAGGGGGTATCGAGTCTCACCCTTGAAGAGATTCCAAAGCCTACAAGATGAGGCTCTTGTTGCTGCGGTAGACGTTCACTTGCCGCTTGCAAAAGCGCGTAGAAGATCTTGATCACGATCGGTTCCGGCGCCACGAACGGGCAGCACCTCCGTACTCGGTCACACGTTCGGTTGTTGATGAAGATGACGTCCACCTCCCGTTCCGGCGGGCAGCGGAAGTAGTAGCTCCTCTTGAATCCGACAGGCACGACGGCGTGGTGTCGGTGGCGGTGGAGAACTCCGGCGGAGCTTCGCTAAAGCACGCGGGAGCTATGGAGGAGAGGGGGCGGCTAGGGTTTGGGAGGGGTGGCCGGCCTCAAGGGGGTGCGGCCAACTTGTGGCTTTGGTGTGGCCGGCCCCCTCCCCTATGCCCCTCATTATATAGGTGGATCCCCAAGAGTTGGTCTCCAAGTCTTCGAATAAGACCCGAACCAAAAACCTTCCATAGAGAGGGGGAAACCTAGCCTAGCTAGGACTCCCACCAAGGTGGGAGTTCCACCTCCCATATGGGGGTGGCCGGCCCCCTAAGGGGGAGTCCACTTGGGACTCCTCCCCCACTAGGGTTGGCCGGCCATGGAGGTGGAGTCCCATGTGGACTCCACCTTCCTTGGTGGTTTTTTCCGGACTTTTCTAGAACCTTCTAGAACCTTCCATAGAACCTTCCGCGACATTTTATTCACATAAAATGACATCCTATATATGAATCTTATTCTCCGGACCATTCCGGAACTCCTCGTGATGTCCGGGATCTCATCCGGGACTCCGAACAAATATTCGAACTCCATTCCATATTCAAATACTACCATTTCAACATCCAACTTTAAGTGTGTCACCCTACGGTTCGTGAACTATGCGGACATGGTTGAGTACTCACTCCGACCAATAACCAATAGCGGGATCTGGAGATCCATAATGGCTCCCACATATTCAACGATGACTTTAGTGATCGAATGAACCATTCACATACAGTACCAATTCCCTTTGTCTCGCGATATTTAACTTGTCTGAGGTTTGATCTTCGGTATCACTCTATACCTTGTTCAACCTCGTCTCCTGACAAGTAATCTTTACTCGTACCGTGGTATGTGGTCTCTTATGAACTTATTCATATGCTTGCAAGACATTAGACGACATTCCACCGAGAGGGCCCGGAGTATATCTATCCGTCATCGGGATGGACAAATCCCACTGTTGATCCATATGCCTCAACTCATACTTTCCGGATACTTAATCCCACCTTTATAACCACCCATTTACGCAGATGGCGTTTGGTGTAATCAAAGTACCTTTCCGGTATAAGTGATTTACATGATCTCATGGTCATAAGGACTAGGTAACTATGTATTGAAAGCTTATAGCAAATAACTTAATGACGAGATCTTATGCTACGCTTAATTGGGTGTGTCCATTACATCATTCATATAATGATATAACCTTGTTATTAATAACATCCAATGTTCATGATTATGAAACTAATCATCCATTAATCAACAAGCTAGTTTAAGAGGCATACTAGGGACTCTTTGTTGTTTACATATCACACATGTATCAATGTTTCGGTTAATACAATTATAGCATGGTATATAAACATTTATCATAAACATAAAGATATATAATAACCACTTTTATTATTGCCTCTTGGGCATATCTCCAACGAGTCTCCCACTTGCACTAGAGTCAATAATCTAGATTACATTGTAAGGAACCTAACACCCATGGCATTCCGGTGTTGGTCATGCTTTGCCCTAGGGAGAGCTTTAGTCAACGGATCTGCTACATTCAAATCGAGTGTGTACTTTGCAAATCTTTACTTCTCCATCTTCGATGTACTCGCGAATCGAGTGGTAACGCAGCTTGATATGCTTCAGCCTCTTGTGTGACCTTGGTTCTTGTGCATTGGCGATGGCACCCATGTTGTCACGAGTATATGACTAGTGGGTCCAATGCACTAGGAACCACACCGAGCTCTACAATGAACCTCTTCATCCATACCGCTTCCGATGAAGCCTCCGAAGCCGCTATGTACTCCGATTCCGTTGAAGACTTCGCCACCGTGCACCGCTTCGAGCTTGCCCAGCCTATCGCAGCACCATTCAATATAAACACGTACCCGGACCGTGACTTAGAGTCATCGGGATCAGTGTTCCAACTTGCATCGGTGTAACTTGTTACAACGAGCTCTTGGTCACCTCCATAACAAAGAAACATATCCTTAGTTCTTTTCAAGTACTTCAGGATATTCTTGACCGCTGTCCAGTGTTCCATTCCTGGATCACTTTGATATCTCGCTAGTCAAACTAACGGCATGCGCTATATCCGGTCTTGTACATAGCATGGCATACATAATAGAGCCTACTCGCGAAGCATAAGGGATTTGATTCATCCTTTCTCTTTCTTCTGCCGTAGCCGGTCCTTGAGTCTTACTCAAGACCTTTCCTGGTAACATAGGTAAAAACCCTTTCTTACTTTCGTCCATTCTAAACTTCTTTAGAATCTTGTCCAGGTATGTACTCTGTGATAGCCCTATTAGGCGTTTTGATCTATCTCTATAAATCTTGATGCCTAATATATATGATGCTTCACCAAGGTCTTTCATTGAAAAACTGTTATTCAAATAACCTTTTACACTGCTTAATAGTTCTATATCATTCCCAATCAATAATATGTCATCTACATATAATATCGGGAATGCTACGAGCTCCCACTCACTTTCTTGTAAATACGAGGCCTCTCCATGACATCGTATAAACCCGAAGTCTTTGATCACCTTATCAAAGCGTCGGTTCCAACTTCTTGATGCTTGCTTCAGTCCATAGATTGAACGCTGAAGTTTGCATACTTTGTCAGCATTTTTAGGATCGACAAAACCTTTGGGTTGTACCATATACAACTCTTCCTCAATGTCTCCATTAAGGAACGCCGTTTTGACATCCATCTGCCAAATCTCATAATAGAAAAATGCAGCTATTGCTAACAAAATCCTCACAGATTTTAGCTTCGCTACGGGTGAGAAAGTCTCATCGTAGTCAACTCCTTGAATTTGTCGGAAACCCTTTGCAACAAGTCGAGCTTTATAGACAGTAATATTACCATCAGCATCTGTTTTTCTTTTGAAGATCCATTTATTCTCGACAGCCTTTCGGCTATCAGGTAAGTCTACCAAAGTCCATACTTTGTTATCATACATGGATCCCATTTCGGATTTCATGGCTTCTTGCCATTTGTTGGAATACGGGCTCATCATCGCTTCTTCATACGTCGCAGGGTCCTCATCATTGTTATCCACAATCATGACATTTAGACAAGGATCATACCAATCAGGAGTGGCACGTTCCCTTGTCGATCCGCGAGGTTCGGTAGTTTCCTCGTTCGAAGTTTCATGATCATTATCATTAGCTTCCTCTCGTTGCCGGTGTAGGCGGTACAGTACAACTTCCGTATCTGCGCTACTACGATCAACGAGTATAGATTCATCAATCTCATCGAGTTCTACTTTTCTTCCAGTCACTTCTTTAGTGAGAAATTCTTTCTCAAGAAAGGTTCCGTTCTTAGCAACAAAGATTTTGCCTTCGGATCTGTGATAGAAAGTGTACCCTATAGTTTCCTTAGGGTATCCTATGAAGACGCATTTCTCCGCTTTGGGTTCTAGCTTGTCCGGTTGTAACTTTTTTTACATAAGCTTCGCAACCCCAAACTTTAAGGAACGACAGCTTAGGTTTCTTATTAAACCATAATTCATACGGTGTCGTTTCTACGGATTTTGATGGTGCTCTATTTAAAGTGAATGCGGCTGTCTCTAATGCATAACTCCAAAATGATAACGGCAAATCGAGTAAGAGACATCATAGAACGAACCATATCTAAGAGAGTTCGATTACGACGTTCGGACACACCGTTTCGTTGTGGTGTTCCCGGCGGTGTGAATTGTGAAAGTATTCCGCATTTCTTTAAATGCATGCCAAACTCATAACTCAGATATTCACCTCCACGATCAGATCGTAGAAATTTAATCTTCTTGTTACGTTGATTTTCTACTTCACTTTGGAATTCCTTAAACTTCTCGAAAGTTTCGGATTTATGTTTCATGAAATAGATATACCCATATCTACTCGGATCATCTCGTGAAGGTTAGAACATAACGATAACCACCGCGCGATGCTATGCTCATTGGTCCGCATACATCGGTATGTATGATTTCCAATAAGTCAGTAGGTCGCTCCATCATACCAGAAAATGGAGTCTTAGTCATTTTTCCCATTAGACATGCTTCGCATCTATCAAGTGACTCAAAGTCAAGTGATTCAAGTAATCCATCAGTATGGAGTTTCTTCATGCGCTTCACTCCAATATGACCAAGACGACGAGTGCCACATATAAGTAGAATTATCATTCAATTTAATTCGCTTAGCATCAATGTTATGTATATGCGTATCACTACTATCGAGATCTAACGAAAATAAGCCATTCTTTTCAGGTGCTCGACCATAAAAGATATTATTCATAAAAATAGAACAACCATTATTCTCAGACTTGAATGAATAACCGTCTTGCATTAAACAAGATCCAGATATAATGTTCATGCTCAACGCGGGTACAAAATAACAATTATTTAGGCTTAAAACTAATCCCGAAGGTAGATGTAGAGGAAGTGTGCCGACAGCGATCACATCGACTTTGGATCCGTTTCCAACGCGCATCGTCACTTCATCTTTCGGTAGTCTTCGTTTATTCCTTAGTTCTGTTTCGAGTTACAAATATGAGCAACCGAACCGGTATCAAATACCCAGGTACTAGAACGAGAACCGATGAGATAAACATCTATAACATGTATATCAGATATACCTTCTTTCTTCTTCTTGACAAGGCCGCTCTTCGGATCCGCCAAATACTTGGAGCAATTACGCTTCCGGTGTCCCTTCTCCTTGCGGTAATAGCACTCAGCATCGGGCTTAGGGCCGTTCTTAGGTTTCATAGGAGGCGTGGCAGCTTTCTTGCCACCCTTCTTGAATTTTCCCTTAGACTTGCCCTGTTTCTTGAAACTGGTGGTCTTGTTGACCATCAACACTTGGTGCTCTTTCTTGATCTCAATCTCAGCAGCTTTTAGCATGCCAAAAAGTTCAGGTAACTCCTTGTTCATGTTCTGCATATTGTAGTTCATCACAAAGTTCTTGTAACTTGGTGGCGGTGATTGAAGGACACGATTAATCCCCGATCTGTTAGGAATCACTATTCCCAAGTCACCGAGTTTCTTCGCATGCCCGGTCATGGCGAGCATGTGCTCACTAATGGAGCTGCCTTCTTCCATCATACGAGCTGAAGAAATGTTTCGATGCTTCATAGCATTCCACGGCCGCATGAGTCTCAAAAATAGCTTTCAGCTCATTCATCAACTCATGAGGATCGTGGTGCTCAAAACGTTTTTGAAGATCGGATTCCGGATCGCACGGGATGGCACACCGAACTTGAGAGTACCGAGTTTTCCGAGTCTCGTAAACAGCTTTTACTTCATCGGTTTCAGTTTCTGCAGGAGGGTCACCTAGCGGTGCATCAAGCACATATTGCAGATTTCCGCCGGAGAGGAAGATCCTCACATGACGTAACCGATCGGTGAAGTTGCTACCGTTGCTCTTAAGCTTTTCTTTCTTTAGGAACTGGTTAAAATTGATTGGGGACGCCATCTCTACAACATATATTTGCAATAGTTTAGACTAAGTTTATGACAAATTGAGTTCAAATTTTAATTCAACATAATTAAAAATCTAGGTGAACTCCCACTCAAAACAATATCCCTCGCATTGTCTTAGTGATCACACGAACCAAATCCACCACACCATAGTCCGATCATCACGAGACAAGGTGTAATTTCAATGGCGAACACTCAAAGTGTTCATCATATCAATCATATGATTCATGCTCTACCTTTCGGTATCACGTGTTCCGAGACCATGTCTGTACATGCTAGGCTCGTCAAGGCCACCTTAGTATCCGCATGTGCAAAACTGGCTTGCACCCGTTGTATGCACTTGTTGATTCTATCACACCCGATCATCACGAGATGCTTCGAAACGACAAGTCTTGGCAACGGTGCTACTAAGGATGAACATTTTATTATCTTGAGATTTTAGTGAGGGATCATCTTATAATGCTACCGTCGCGAACTAAGCAAAATAAGATGCATAAAAGGATTAACATCACATGCGGTTCATATGTGATATGATATGGCCCTTTTGTCTTTGCGCCTTTGATCTTCATCTCCAAAGCACGGACATGATCTCCATCATCTTCGGGCATGATCTTCATCATCGTCGGCGTAGCGTCAAGGTCAATGGCGCCGTCTTCATGATTGTCCTCCATGTAGCAACTATTACAACTACCTTGAAATACTACTCAACATGAAATTTAAAGACAACCATAAGGCTCCTGCCGGTTGCCACAATACAATAATGATCATCTCATACATATTCATCATCACATTATGGCCATATCACATCACCAAACCCTGCAAAAACAAGTTAGACGCTCTCTAATTTGGTTTGCATATTTTACGTGGTTTAGGGTTTTCGATATAGATCTAATCTACCTACGAACATGAACCACAACGTTGATACTAATGTTGTCAATAGAAGAGTAAATTGAATCTTTACTATAGTAGGAGAGACAGACACCCGCAAAGCCTCTTATGCAATACAAGTTGCATGTCGAACGAGGAACAAGTCTCATGAACGCGGTCATGTAAAGTTAGTCCGAGCCGCTTCATCCCACTATGCCATAAAGATGCAAAGTACTCAACTCAAGATAACAAGAGCATCAACGCCCACAAAACCATTGTGTTCTACTCGTGCAACCATCTATGCATAGACACGGCTCGATACCACTCGTAGGATAACGTTGCATAGAAAACAAAAATTTCCTACCGCGAACACGCAATCCAAGCCAAGATGCAATCTAGAAGACGGTAGCAACGAGGGGGTATCGAGTCTCACCCTTGAAGAGATTCCAAAGCCTACAAGATGAGGCTCTTGTTGCTGCGGTAGACGTTCACTTGCCGCTTGCAAAAGCGCGTAGAAGATCTTGATCACGATCGGTTCCGGCGCCACGAACGGGCAGCACCTCCATACTCGGTCACACGTTCGGTTGTTGATGAAGACGACGTCCACCTCCCGTTCCAGCGGGCAGCGGAAGTAGTAGCTCCTCTTGAATCCGACAGCACGACGGCGTGGTGTCGGTGGCGGTGGAGAACTCCGGCGGAGCTTCGCTAAAGCACGCGGGAGCTATGGAGGAGAGGGGGCGGCTAGGGTTTGGGAGGGGGTGGCCGGCCTCAGGGGGTGCGGCCAACTTGTGGCTTTGGTGTGGCCGGCCCCTCCCCTATGCCCCTCATTATATAGGTGGATCCCCAAGAGTTGGTCTCCAAGTCTTCGAATAAGACCCGAACCAAAAACCTTCCATAGAGAGGGGAAACCTAGCCTAGCTAGGACTCCCACCAAGGTGGGAGTTCCACCTCCCATATGGGGGGTGGCCGGCCCCCTAAGGGGGAGTCCACTTGGGACTCCTCCCCCACTAGGGTTGGCCGGCCATGGAGGTGGAGTCCCATGTGGACTCCACCTTCCTTGGTGGTTTCTTCCGGACTTTTCTAGAACCTTCTAGAACCTTCCATAGAACCTTCCGCGACATTTTATTCACATAAAATGACATCCTATATATGAATCTTATTCTCCGGACCATTCCGGAACTCCTCGTGATGTCCGGGATCTCATCCGGGACTCCGAACAAATATTCGAACTCCATTCCATATTCAAATACTACCATTTCAACATCCAACTTTAAGTGTGTCACCCTACGGTTCGTGAACTATGCGGACATGGTTGAGTACTCACTCCGACCAATAACCAATAGCGGGATCCGGAGATCCATAATGGCTCCCACATATTCAACGATGACTTTAGTGATCGAATGAACCATTCACATACAATACCAATTCCCTTTGTCTCGCGATATTTAACTTGTCCGAGGTTTGATCTTCGGTATCACTCTATACCTTGTTCAACCTCGTCTCCTGACAAGTAATCTTTACCCGTACCGTGGTATGTGGTCTCTTATGAACTTATTCATATGCTTGCAAGACATTAGACGACATTCCACCGAGAGGGCCCAGAGTATATCTATCCGTCATCGGGATGGACAAATCCCACTGTTGATCCATATGCCTCAACTCATACTTTCCGGATACTTAATCCCACCTTTATAACCACCCATTTACGCAGTGGCGTTTGGTGTAATCAAAGTACCTTTCCGGTATAAGTGATTTACATGATCTCATGGTCATAAGGACTAGGTAACTATGTATTGAAAGCTTATAGCAAATAACTTAATGACGAGATCTTATGCTACGCTTAATTGGGTGTGTCCATTACATCATTCATATAATGATATAACCTTGTTATTAATAACATCCAATGTTCATGATTATGAAACTAATCATCCATTAATCAACAAGCTAGTTTAAGAGGCATACTAGGGACTCTTTGTTGTTTACATATCACACATGTATCAATGTTTCGGTTAATACAATTATAGCATGGTATATAAACATTTATCATAAACATAAAGATATATAATAACCACTTTTAGTATTGCCTCTTGGGCATATCTCCAACGAGTCTCCCACTTGCACTAGAGTCAATAATCTAGATTACATTGTAAGGAACCTAACACCCATGGCATTCTGGTGTTGGTCATGCTTTGCCCTAGGGAGAGCTTTAGTCAACGGATCTGCTACATTCGGATCGGTGTGTACTTTGCAAATCTTTACTTCTCCATCTTCGATGTACTCGCGAATCGAGTGGTAACGCAGCTTGATATGCTTCAGCCTCTTGTGTGACCTTGGTTCTTGTGCATTAGCGATGGCACCCATGTTGTCGCAGTATATGACTAGTGGGTCCAATGCACTAGGAACCACACCGAGCTCTACAATGAACCTCTTCATCCATACCGCTTCTGATGAAGCCTCTGAAGCCGCTATGTACTCCGATTCCGTTGAAGACTTCGCCACCGTGCACTGCTTCGAGCTTGCCCAGCTTACTGCAGCACCATTCAATATAAATACGTACCCAGACTGTGACTTAGAGTCATCAGGATCAGTGTTCCAACTTGCATCGGTGTAACTTGTTACAACGAGCTCTTGGTCACCTCCATAACAAAGAAACATATCCTTAGTTCTTTTCAAGTACTTCGGGATATTCTTGACCGCTGTCCGAGTGTTCCATTCCTGGATCACTTTGATATCTGCTAGTCAAACTAACGGCATGCGCTATATCCGGTCTTGTACATAGCATGGCATACATAATAGAGCCTACTCGCCGAAGCATAGGGGATCCGATTCATCCTTTCTCTTTCTTCTGCCGTAGCCGGTCCTTGAGTCTTACTCAAGACCTTGCCTGGTAACATAGGTAAAAACCCTTTCTTACTTTCGTCCATTCTAAACTTCTTTAGAATCTTGTCCAGGTATGTACTCTGTGATAGCCCTATTAGGCGTTTTGATCTATCTCTATAAATCTTGATGCCTAATATATATGATGCTTCACCAAGGTCTTTCATTGAAAAATTGTTATTCAAATAACCTTTTACACTGCTTAATAGTTCTATATCATTCCCAATCAATAATATGTCATCTACATATAATATCGGGAATGCTACTGAGCTCCCACTCACTTTCTTGTAAATACGGGCCTCTCCATGACACTTGTATAAACCCGAAGTCTTTGATCACCTTATCAAAGCGTCGGTTCCAACTTCTTGATGCTTGCTTCGAGTCCATAGATTGAACGCTGAAGTTTGCATACTTTGTCAGCATTTTTAGGATCGACAAAACCTTTGGGTTGTACCATATACAACTCTTCCTCAATGTCTCCATTAAGGAACGCCGTTTTGACATCCATCTGCCAAATCTCATAATAGAAAAATGCAGCTATTGCTAACAAAATCCTCACAGATTTTAGCTTCGCTACGGGTGAGAAAGTCTCATCGTAGTCAACTCCTTGAATTTGTCGGAAACCCTTTGCAACAAGTCGAGCTTTATAGACAGTAATATTACCATCAGCATCTGTTTTTCTTTTGAAGATCCATTTATTCTCGACAGCCTTTCGGCTATCAGGTAGTCTACCAAAGTCCATACTTTGTTATCATACATGGATCCCATTTCGGATTTCATGGCTTCTTGCCATTTGTTGGAATCTGGGCTCATCATCGCTTCTTCATACGTCGCAGGGTCCTCATCATTGTTATCCACAATCATGACATTTAGACAAGGATCATACCAATCAGGAGTGGCACGTTCCCTTGTCGATCTGCGAGGTTCGGTAGTTTCCTCGTTCGAAGTTTCATGATCATTATCATTAGCTTCCTCTGTTGCCGGTGTAGGCGGTACAGGTACAACTTCCGATGCTTGCGCTACTCGATCAACGAGTATAGATTCATCAATCTCATCGAGTTCTACTTTTCTTCCAGTCACTTCTTTAGTGAGAAATTCTTTCTCAAGAAAGGTTCCGTTCTTAGCAACAAAGATTTTGCCTTCGGATCTGTGATAGAAAGTGTACCCTATAGTTTCCTTAGGGTATCCTATGAAGACGCATTTCTCCGCTTTGGGTTCTAGCTTGTCCGGTTGTAACTTTTTTACATAAGCTTCGCAACCCCAAACTTTAAGGAACGACAACTTAGGTTTCTTATTAAACCATAATTCATACGGTGTCGTTTCTACGGATTTTGATGGTGCTCTATTTAAAGTGAATGCGGCTGTCTCTAATGCATAACTCCAAAATGATAACGGCAAATCAGTAAGAGACATCATAGAACGAACCATATCTAAGAGAGTTCGATTACGACGTTCGGACACACCGTTTCGTTGTGGTGTTCCCGGCGGTGTCAATTGTGAAAGTATTCCGCATTTCTTTAAATGCATGCCAAACTCATAACTCAGATATTCACCTCCACGATCGGATCGTAGAAATTTAATCTTCTTGTTACGTTGATTTTCTACTTCACTTTGGAATTCCTTAAACTTCTCGAAAGTTTCGGATTTATGTTTCATGAAATAGATATACCCATATCTACTCAGATCATCTGTGAAGGTTAGAACATAACGATAACCACCACGCGATGCTACGCTCATTGGTCCGCATACATCGGTATGTATGATTTCCAATAAGTCAGTAGCTCGCTCCATCATACCAGAAAATGGAGTCTTAGTCATTTTTCCCATTAGACATGCTTCGCATCTATCAAGTGACTCAAAGTCAAGTGATTCAAGTAATCCATCGAGTATGGAGTTTCTTCATGCGCTTCACTCCAATATGACCAAGACGACGAGTGCCACATATAAGTAGAATTATCATTCAATTTAATTCGCTTAGCATCAATGTTATGTATATGCGTATCACTACTATCGAGATCTAACGAAATAAGCCATTCTTTTCGGGTGCTCGACCATAAAAGATATTATTCATAAAAATAGAACAACCATTATTCTCAGACTTGAATGAATAACCGTCTTGCATTAAACAAGATCCAGATATAATGTTCATGCTCAACGCGGGTACAAAATAACAATTATTTAGGCTTAAAACTAATCCCGAAGGTAGATGTAGAGGAAGTGTGCCGACAGCGATCACATCGACTTTGGATCCGTTTCCAACACGCATCGTCACTTCATCTTTCAGTAGTCTTCGTTTATTCCTTAGTTCCTGTTTCGAGTTACAAATATGAGCAACCGAACCGGTATCAAATACCCAGGTACTAGAATGAGAACCAGTGAGATAAACATCTATAACATGTATATCAGATATACCTTCTTTCTTCTTCTTTTTTTTTTCGAGAAAACGCAAAAGACTTTTGCGTTTCATTTCATTGAAAAGATAGAGAGTTTTACAAGCCTCCTAGGAGGCGGGGTACAGGTACAGGAAGTGACTCAGTGCACGTCCCAGGTCGTCGGAAGCACTACCCTAATGCCCTTCGCGCCGGCCCTAGCCCAAAGATGAGCCTCATCAAAGATCTCCTGGACCAAGTCTCGCACCGAGGGCTGAGTTCTGTCAAACACGCAAGAGTTGCGGTGCTTCCAGAGCATCCAAGGCGTCAACAGGGTGAAGGAGTCCAGTCCTTTGCGCATAGGCTTAGCGGTCATCTGCCTGGCCTTGCGCCACCACTCGTCGATGGAGGCGTCGTTGCTGTCTGGCGGCTGACAGGTCATGCGGAGGCGAGCCAACACCTCGTGCCAAACCTGTCGGGAGAAGGGACAGGCGAGGAGGAGATGGTGCATGGTCTCGGGCATCCGGTCGCGAGAGGAGGCAGCGGGGATGGTGCTGGAGGCCTCGCCTGGCGAGGCGTTGGGCAGTCCAGCAGCGATCCATGCAGGCAAGCCAAGTAAAAAACTTGACCCGCGGCGGCGCCCAAGTCTTCCAATTAAGCTTCCAGGAGCTGGAGGCAGTGGAGCCATGGAATTGCGCAAGGTAGCAAGACTTGGCAGTGTAAGTACCAGTGGCTGTCCACTTCCAGACCAGCCTATCGGGCTCGGTGCGAAGCGTGGTGCGCGAGACGGCAGCCCAGAGCGCCAGGTACTGGCCAATCTCGTGCACGCCGAGGATGCCGTGGATGTCCTGAGCCCAGGCGTTTCCAAGCAGCCCTTCGGCGACGGTCCTGACCTTGCGCCGGCGCTTGGGGATGCAACCGTATAGGCTTGGCGCGATCTCGCGGACGGCGTGGCCGCCGATCCACCTGTCTTCCCAGAAGAGCGCGTCGCGGCCGTTCCCAACCGACATGGTGGTGGAGGCGAAGAACAGCGCTCGTTCCTCAGGCGTGAACTGCAGGTCAAGGTCGCTCCACGCACGTCGATCGTCCGTGCGGGAGAGCCAAAGCCAGCGAAGCCGCAGCGCAAGGCCAGTCCGCTCCATGTCAGGTATGCCCAAACCGCCGTACGAGATGGGCCTGCAGACCCGGCTCCAGTTGACGTGGCAGTTTCCACCTTTGGCTTCCTTCTTACCCTCCCACAAGAAACCCCTCTTGATCTTGTCGATGAGTTTCAGCGTTTTCTTGGGGAGTCCAAGCACCAGCTGCTGGTGGATGGGAATGGCGCTGATCACCGCCTTGACCAGCGTTGCGCGCCCAGCCTTGGTCATGAGTTTCGCCTTCCAGGTGGGGAGGCCAGCAGCGGCGCGTTCAACCAGAGGTTGGAGTTGTGCAGTTGTTGGTCTCCGCAGAGTCAGGGGAATGCCTAGGTAGGTTAGCGGTAGGCCGGCCGTGGGGCAGCCAAGCTCGTGCAGCGCCGGCGCAACGGCTCCCTCGTCGCAGCGAATGAGGGTGGCCGAGCTCTTAGCGTAGTTGACCTGGAGCCCGGACGCGCGGCCAAACAGCCGCAGGATCTCACGCACGGCGGTCACGTCCTCCATCGTGGGGCAGCAAAACAGCACCACATCATCGGCGTATAGCGAAAACGCCGGGATGTGACGTCGTGGGTGCAGGCGCTGCAGGATGCCTTCGCTGATCGCGCGCTGGACCAGGCGGCCGAGGGCGTCGACTCCCAGGACGAAGAGCTGCGGCGAGAGGGGATCTCCCTGCCGTAAACCTCTCCGGTGCCAGATGGGTGGGCCGGGCTCGCCGTTGATTAGGACCCGCGTGCTGGCAGAGGTGAGCAGGATCGCAAGCCAGCCCAGGAAGCGATCACCAAAGCCGTACTGGCGCAGGGCTTCGAGGAGGAACGGCCACGAGATGGAATCGAAGGCTTTTGCCAGGTCTAGCTTGAGGAGGATGCGGGGCTCCCCGAGCTGGTGGAGGAGGCGGGCAGATTGCTTCACCAAGATGAAGTTGTCGTGCAGGCTGCGGCCGGAGATGAACGCGTTTTGGTTGGCGCTAACCAGCTCGTCGAGGC
This sequence comes from Lolium rigidum, assembly GCF_022539505.1. Lineage (NCBI taxonomy): Eukaryota > Viridiplantae > Streptophyta > Magnoliopsida > Poales > Poaceae > Lolium > Lolium rigidum. Next base: position 367,266,555 of record NC_061510.1, read on the forward strand.
GCGGTGCTAGGCGCAGCGAAAGCGTCTTTGCGAATAGCTTGGCAACCAGGTGAATAAGGCTGATGGGCCTATAGTCGCCAAGGGAAGTCGCGTCCGCACGCTTAGGCAACAGCGTCATCAAGGCCTGGTTTAGGCGGTGGAAGCCTCGACCGCGCAGCTCGTAGAGCTGCAGGAAGACGTCGACGACGTCCTGCCTGACGGTGCCCCAGCAGGCGCGGAGGAAATCCGCGGTGAATCCGTCGGGCCCAGGTGCCTTGCGGGCCGGCATGCGCTTGACCGCGCCCCAGATTTCATCGGCGGAGAAGGGGGCCTCGAGGGAATCAAGGCCAGCCGCGGGCTCGATCAGCTGGGCGAAGTCGAGCGTGCAGTCGCGGGTTTCAGCAGTGCCCAGCAGGCCGTCGTAGTGCATGAAAGCCGCCTCCGCAATGTCAGCGTGATCCGTCAACGTCTGCCCGTCGACAAGGATGGCGTGGATGCGGTTCTTTTGTCTGCGGTAGGTGCAGTGCTGATGGAAGAACGGAGTGTTGGCGTCGCCATCGCGGAGGCAAGCGATCCGAGCGCGCTGCCGCGCCATGGTGCGGTCGAGCGAAGCGAGCCCAAGGTAAGCGACCTTGAGCTGCTTGTGCAGCCAAGCCTCCTCCGGCGAAAGATTCCTCTGTTCCTGGGCCTTGTCGAAGCGTAGGACGAACTCCCGAGCCACCGCCATGCGAACCTTGACGTTGCCGATGGTTTTGGCGCTCCAACTGGTGAGACACCGAGCCGTGGCCTGTAGGCGAAGCCAAAGGCGAAGGAACGGGTCGTCGTGGTGCACCGAGCCCCAAGCGGCGGTGACCGTGTCCTGAAAGCCCTCCATACGTAACCAAAACTCCTCGAAGCGGAATCTCCGGTGGCCCGGCGGCATGGGCGAGCAGTCAAGGAGCAGCGGGCAGTGGTCAGAGACCACAGACGCGAGGCAGCGCAGGTGACATTCGCCGTGGCTGTCGTCCCAGTCCGCGGTGCAGAAGAATCTGTCAAGGTGCACGAGCGTGGGAGGGGATTGGCCATTGGACCAAGTGTAGCGCCGGCCGTTGAGGTAGATCTCTTTGAGGGCCAGGTCGTTGATCACGCGGCGAAAGCGGCCCATCATGCGTCGGTTCAAGTTGCTGTTGCTCTTGTCCTCCTGGCGGTAGATGAGGTCGAAGTCACCACATAGCAGCCACGGCCCTGGACAATCGTTGCGGACGGCGCGAAGTTCCTGGAGGAACTCGATTTTGTCGGCATCGGTTTGGGGCCCGTAAACAATGGTGATCCACCAAGGGGTACCGGCAGGCGTGCAAACTTTGGCGGACAGAGTGTTCGTGGTGAACTCCGGGTCGGAGATGGACACGATCGAGCTCTTCCAGGCAAGCAAGATGCCACCACAGGTACCGCGAGCGAGGCAAGTAGACGTAATCATCAAACTCTGAACCTAGCAACTCGAGGACAATCGACGAGCAGACAAGCTCCATCTTAGTTTCTTGCATACAAACAATGGACGCGTCGGTGGAATCAATCAGCGATTTTATGGCGATGCGGCGGACGCGTGAGTTGATGCCATGGACGTTCCAACAAGCGATCTTGAGTCCGTGATCCATAGGAAAGATGTCGACAGGTGGTGGCGGAGCAGCGCGTCTAGGAGCGCGCCTGCCTCCCCACGGACTCGGCGGCCGCCGGCGACGAACCAACTGAGCTGGGCATCTCCCGGCCGACGAGGGCGGCCATGGCCTTGAGCACGCCTAGCGGGATTGGCGTGGAGAACATCCCGTCGTAGGTCTTCATCTGGTCAGCGGTGATCCTCTCGTCGATGCCGACGATACCCAGGGAGCGCAGGATGTGCATGTGAGTGCGTCTCTCAGCCGTGGGCGGGGCAGCACAAGCACGCGATGAGCGGCCGCGTCGTGGCGAAAAATTCAGCACCGGTCGCTGCCGACGTTTCCCAGGAGTAGGCAGGGCGGCGCTCAGGTGCTTGGTGGCCTCTGCCAGGAATTCGCCAAGGGTCATCGCATGCGCGGCAGGGCGCGGTCGACGGCGTAGGGTGATCGGCGGCGAGGCGAACCGGGCCGGCGAGCGGCGCACAGGGGAGCAGGCCGTGGTGGCAGGGTTGGGTGTGGGCCGGGCTTCCTCAATCGTGTCGCAGGAGGGCACGTCGGAGTCACAGGTGGTAGCAGGCCGTCGCAGGATGGTTATTGGGCCGTCGCAGCGGCCCAGCAACCCAGCAGCAGCATCCACCAAGGGCGAGCCGAGCGGCGCGGCGGGAGCTGCGGTTGGCGTGCATGGCACGTCATTGACCGACGTCTCCGCTGCCTGCTGGTCGGCAGAACCGTCCAAGGTTGCGACAGGAGATGGCGTGATGGAGGCAGCAGGCGAGGTCACCTCCTCGGGTGGTGGTGGGTCCTGGATAGGGGTCTCAGGCACCGTGCTGTCCAGCGATTGGCGCTGGTGAAAAGCGCACGGATCCCTTGGCCCGCCTCGGTCGGCGTCCTGCGGCGAGGCCAGGTCCAACCCAGCCATTTGCGCGCAAGGCGATGGTGGGTTTGAACGAGTCAAGCCTGGCGTGCACGGGACCTCGGAAACGTCCAAGGGCTGCGGAACAGCTGTCCCCGACAAGGGCCCAGGGCTCTGAGACAGCGATCCTGTCGGGGAGCCCGTTGCAGCTTCGACAGTTGGTGGGACCTGGGCTTCCACCTTCCTTTTGCGCCCACGTCTTTTGCCTCTTTTGGCATGGCGACGAGAACGGCCGGGCCCACGCTGGCGCGGCCAGGGGTCCACGGCTCTGTCCTTTGCCAGCGGCGGCGCGCCGCCGTGCCGGCCTTGGCGACGAAAGCGTCCATGAGCGGCGACGGCGAGGCCATCGGCGCGCCCAGTACGGCCTGGCTCCAGGAGCCCGAGGCAGTCGACGGCCATGCCATCAGCGCGGCCGTCAGGGGCGTCTGCCGTGCGGCGGCGTTTGCGCCCCCTTCGACGGTTGCGGCCACGGCCTTCACCACTGTTGTTGCCAGGCTCGCCGTCCATGCCAGGCGCGCCACCGCCGCCAGGGCCCGCCGCGGGCGCGGGAGCGGCCGGAGCACCGATGTCGTCGTCCAAGCGCGTGAACCGGATGCTGATGGGGTAGGTTAGCGTCCGTATCGTCGGCGGCTGCGAGGGCACGCGCGATGGGATTTGCTCGACGATCTCCAGAACTGTGCTGCTGCGGATGTCGGCGAGGTTGTGCGTGTGCGCAGAGCATCGGAAGACAGCGAGGTTGGCGCGGGTGCGGGTGTCGGGGTGGAGCTTGTCGATCCAGCAGCTAGGCGCCACCAGGTGCTCGGCCGTCGACAGGTGCCAGGCCTGGGGAGGGATTCCGCGGAGCTCAAGCTCGACACGATGTTCGAACCTGCCCGAGCCGGCGTGGGCGAGTTTGCACCGGGGCCTCATCATGAGGGAGAACTCCGGGCAGCTGACGAAGTGGTCGCCGGAGATGCGTGCCTTGATCTGCTTGGTGGAGAAGATGACCAAGAAATCCTCAGGGTGGTGGATGTGGACGGTGATGTGCCTTCTTCTTCTTGACAAGGCCGCTCTTCAGATCCGCCAAATACTTGGAGCAATTACGCTTCCAGTGTCCCTTCTCCTTGCAGTAATAGCACTCAGCATCAGGCTTAGGGCCGTTCTTAGGTTTCATAGGAGGCGTGGCAGCTTTCTTGCCACCCTTCTTGAATTTTCCCTTAGACTTGCCCTGTTTCTTGAAACCGGTGGTCTTGTTGACCATCAACACTTGGTGCTCTTTCTTGATCTCAATCTCAGCAGCTTTTAGCATGCCAAAAAGTTCCAGGTAACTCCTTGTTCATGTTCTGCATATTGTAGTTCATCACAAAGTTCTTGTAACTTGGTGGCAGTGATTGAAGGACACGATTAATCCCCAGTCTGTTAGGAATCACTATTCCCAAGTCACTGAGTTTCTTCGCATGCCCGGTCATGGCGAGCATGTGCTCACTAATGGAGCTGCCTTCTTCCATCATACAGCTGAAGAAATGTTTCGATGCTTCATAGCATTCCACGGCCGCATGAGTCTCAAAAATAGCTTTCAGCTCATTCATCAACTCATGAGGATCGTGGTGCTCAAAACGTTTTTGAAGATCGGATTCCAGACTGCACAGGATGGCACACTGAACTTGAGAGTACCGAGTTTTCCGAGTCTCGTAAACAGCTTTTACTTCATCGGTTTCAGTTTCGCAGGAGGGTCACCTAGCGGTGCATCAAGCACATATTGCAGATTTCCGCCGGAGAGGAAGATCCTCACATGACGGAACCGATCGGTGAAGTTGCTACCGTTGCTCTTAAGCTTTTCTTTCTCTAGGAACTGGTTAAAATTGATTGGGGACGCCATCTCTACAACATATATTTGCAATAGTTTAGACTAAGTTTATGACAAATTGAGTTCAAATTTTAATTCAACATAATTAAAAATCTAGGTGAACTCCCACTCAAAACAATATCCCTCGCATTGTCTTAGTGATCACACGAACCAAATCCACCACACCATAGTCCGATCATCACGAGACAAGGTGTAATTTCAATGGCGAACACTCAAAGTGTTCATCATATCAATCATATGATTCATGCTCTACCTTTCGGTATCACGTGTTCCGAGACCATGTCCGTACATGCTAGGCTCGTCAAGGCCACCTTAGTATCCGCATGTGCAAAGCTGGCTTGCACCCGTTGTATGCACTTGTTGATTCTATCACACCCGATCATCACGAGATGCTTCGAAACGACAAGTCTTGGCAACGGTGCTACTAAGGATGAACATTTTATTATCTTGAGATTTTAGTGAGGGATCATCTTATAATGCTACCGTCGCGAACTAAGCAAAATAAGATGCATAAAAGGATTAACATCACATGCAGTTCATATGTGATATGATATGGCCCTTTTGTCTTTGCGCCTTTGATCTTCATCTCCAAAGCACGGACATGATCTCCATCATCTTCGGGCATGATCTTCATCATCGTCGGCGTAGCGTCAAGGTCAATGGCGCCGTCTTCATGATTGTCCTCCATGTAGCAACTATTACAACTACCTTGAAATACTACTCAACATGAAATTTAAAGACAACCATAAGGCTCTCGCCGGTTGCCACAATACAATAATGATCATCTCATACATATTCATCATCACATTATGGCCATATCACATCACCAAACCCTGCAAAAACAAGTTAGACGCTCTCTAATTTGGTTTGCATATTTTACGTGGTTTAGGGTTTTCGATATAGATCTAATCTACCTACGAACATGAACCACAACGTTGATACTAATGTTGTCAATAGAAGAGTAAATTGAATCTTTACTATAGTAGGAGAGACGAGACACCCGCAAAGCCTCTTATGCAATACAAGTTGCATGTCGAACGAGGAACAAGTCTCATGAACGCGGTCATGTAAAGTTAGTCCGAGCCGCTTCATCCCACTATGCCATAAAGATGCAAAGTACTCAACTAAAGATAACAAGAGCATCAACGCCCACAAAACCATTGTGTTCTACTCGTGCAACCATCTATGCATAGACACGGCTCGATACCACTGTAGGATAACGTTGCATAGAAAACAAAAATTTTCCTACCGCGAACACGCAATCCAAGCCAAGATGCAATCTAGAAGACGGTAGCAACGAGGGGGTATCGAGTCTCACCCTTGAAGAGATTCCAAAGCCTACAAGATGAGGCTCTTGTTGCTGCGGTAGACGTTCACTTGCCGCTTGCAAAAGCGCGTAGAAGATCTTGATCACGATCCGTTCCGGCGCCACGAACGGGCAGCACCTCCGTACTCGGTCACACGTTCGGTTGTTGATGAAGACGACGTCCACCTCCCGTTCCAGCGGGCAGCGGAAGTAGTAGCTCCTCTTGAATCCGACAGCACGACGGCGTGGTGTCGGTGGCGGTGGAGAACTCCGGCGGAGCTTCGCTAAAGCACGCGGGAGCTATGGAGGAGAGGGGGCGGCTAGGGTTTGGGAGGGGGTGGCCGGCCTCAAGGGGTGCGGCCAACTTGTGGCTTTGGTGTGGCCGGCCCCTCCCCTATGCCCCTCATTATATAGGTGGATCCCCAAGAGTTGGTCTCCAAGTCTTCGAATAAGACCCGAACCAAAAACCTTCCATAGAGAGGGGGAAACCTAGCCTAGCTAGGACTCCCACCAAGGTGGGAGTTCCACCTCCCATATGGGGGTGGCCGGCCCCCTAAGGGGGAGTCCACTTGGGACTCCCCCCCCACTAGGGTTGGCCGGCCATGGAGGTGGAGTCCCATGTGGACTCCACCTTCCTTGGTGGTTTCTTCCGGACTTTTCTAGAACCTTCTAGAACCTTCCATAGAACCTTCCGCGACATTTTATTCACATAAAATGACATCCTATATATGAATCTTATTCTCCGGACCATTCCGGAACTCCTCGTGATGTCCGGGATCTCATCCGGGACTCCGAACAAATATTCGAACTCCATTCCATATTCAAATACTACCATTTCAACATCCAACTTTAAGTGTGTCACCCTACGGTTCGTGAACTATGCGGACATGGTTGAGTACTCACTCCGACCAATAACCAATAGCGGGATCTGGAGATCCATAATGGCTCCCACATATTCAACGATGACTTTAGTGATCGAATGAACCATTCACATACAATACCAATTCCCTTTGTCTCGCGATATTTAACTTGTCCGAGGTTTGATCTTCGGTATCACTCTATACCTTGTTCAACCTCGTCTCCTGACAAGTACTCTTTACTCGTACCGTGGTATGTGGTCTCTTATGAACTTATTCATATGCTTGCAAGACATTAGACGACATTCCACCGAGAGGGCCCGGAGTATATCTATCCGTCATCGGGATGGACAAATCCCACTCGTTGATCCATATGCCTCAACTCATACTTTCCGGATACTTAATCCCACCTTTATAACCACCCATTTACGCAAGTGGCGTTTGGTGTAATCAAAGTACCTTTCCGGTATAAGTGATTTACATGATCTCATGGTCATAAGGACTAGGTAACTATGTATTGAAAGCTTATAGCAAATAACTTAATGACGAGATCTTATGCTACGCTTAATTGGGTGTGTCCATTACATCATTCATATAATGATATAACCTTGTTATTAATAACATCCAATGTTCATGATTATGAAACTAATCATCCATTAATCAACAAGCTAGTTTAAGAGGCATACTAGGGACTCTTTGTTGTTTACATATCACACATGTATCAATGTTTCGGTTAATACAATTATAGCATGGTATATAAACATTTATCATAAACATAAAGATATATAATAACCACTTTTATTATTGCCTCTTGGGCATATCTCCAACACGCCCTAGTATGTTGCATATTCTGGGTGCGATTGATATACCTTGACTCTCCACGCCCTCATTTCCATGATTCTCTTGTAAGCTCCCCGCGATCTCGCTTGGGCAAGCATTGACCATATGCCCAATTGTTCGAGGAATTTTGACCCGATCCATCCCGAATATCTCTTTACTAGACATTGTTCCGACCGCGACACTGTCGCCGTGGAACCTGCCTCCATTGGGGGCCCCGCATCCACCGTCGCCACCTCCACCGCCGTGTGGATCCTGACCTTGACCTCTACCATGATCACCCATCTGCCTCGACTGGTTTTGATTGGGACGAGAGGTATGTGGTATGGATTCAGCAACCTGAGAAAAGGATCTAGAGTCGCCAGCGACCTCCCTGTGCACCAGCCGAATGAGTCACGGGTGGGTGGAGGAGAAACCGCAAGTGCATCCCAAAAATGGCAGAATAGCTTCTCCAGATCTGGCCCGAGGGATATATGACTTGACGCAGATGTTGAGAATATACCGTCTCCACCGGCATTGCTTCTCCCGTTACCATCGGAGATGGAGTGGGTGACAACACCATGTCAACTCCGGTAGGGGTACCGCCTCGGATACCTGACACTAGCGACGGTAACAAAACCTTGTGTTGCCCAATCTGGAAATCCAGGGTGTGTGTATTTCCACGTCGCTCATCACCTGACAGCCGCACTATAGCGAACGAAACAAATGGAGTGAGATCCGGTCCAAGTTGCCGGTGGCCATCCCAAGGAGGCTCGTAGGGGTAGGAGAGAGGAGACATTTTTTGCATCATGAATTTGTGATATGTTTCTAATGATTGCTCCCTTCAATCATGTTAGATTTTATTCTTGACGCTAGCCATTGCTTCGTTGTGCGTTCTTCCGTGTACCACTTCTCCTTTCAGGTGTTTGAATGTGTGGTTTAAGGGAACCAATCTGTGATTGGATGATTAGGAGGATAGTGGTACCACCAGCTCATCTGAATTCAAACCCCAGGTTTAACACTTTGTTATCTTATAAAACTGAATCAGTTTTTTGGACTGAGTCGATGCTCATAGGGTACGGTATGTGTGCGTACATTTATAGGGTTAGCGTATGTACGTACATACGTGCTGTGTTTCAAAAAAGAAAATGTGGTTGAAGCATTATGTCAGATATTGTCATTTCTGTGTAGCCCCGTTTTTCGAGCTGAGATTTTGCACACTCATAAATTATAACGTTACATACATCACATGTTCTGAAAGGCATATGTCTTGAAAAACAGATTCACTTGTTTGCTAGAGAATTCGTTTCCATGTCACAATCACAGCAGCTTGAAGGAGAGAAGAGTTACAACTGTTAGAACCCTAGCTGAAATTAATTTCTGTATCCCTTTTCCCCGCGATAAAAGCAGGGGGAGAATGCAATACAGCGACATGTCACACATACTGCATTTGCAGTGCTGCCGCCTCATGGCGAGAACCACACCAGCGTGCAGGTACGTACACGCTAGCCATTTTTCAGGATTCAGAAGTCGGCGAACAAGTCGTCCTCGTCCTCGTCGTTGAGGCAGCGGCGGTACCGCTCGAGGTCCTCGTCGGCGAGGCCGTACCGAGCGCGCCAGTCCTCGAGCCTGGCTTCCGCCTCCCGCACGTTGCCCATCACCGTCTGGTACGCCACGTTGATCCGCTGGAAGTCCACGCCGTCGTCGTCGCCGTCGCCGTCGCCGTCGCGCCGGCGCACGACGTCCGGGTGGTACTGCAGCGCGAGGCGGTGGAAGGCCTTCTTGACCTCGCCCCTGGTGGCTCCCGGCGCCAGCCTCAGCGTCCGGTAGTGGTCCTCCTCCACCCCGCCCGCTGACCTCGCCGTCGCCGCCCCGCGCACGCGGCCGCACCTTATCGAATTCGAAGCCATTCGTTGTCGTCGCACCGGCTCCAACGCTGGCGAAGGGACGCGCAGGTGCAGCGCTGCTCCTCCGGCGACGGTAGCCATGGGTTTAGGAGCGCGCAAAGAGATGAATCAGAAGATCGATCGGTGGCGGTGAGTTGGAATGCAGTTTATCGGCGCTTGGATCAGGATGTCGTTCGTTGTATTGGTACTTTGGTACGCTGACTACGTGCTGCAATGCCTGGAATGGATGAGGATGACGCGCGGGACTGTGGGATTTATAGGAGGAGGAGGCGCGCGGTTGGGCTCGGCTCGCCGGAAGCATGCAGCGGCACGTTCGGGTTTGCTTGACGGTGTTTCCCACGTTGTTGGCACTGCCAGGGCTCGCACGTTTGGGCACGGACAAAAACTTGGCGACGGGGAGGTTCGACAGGTCCATCCGTTCCGTTTTCTCCTCTATGGCCCCCGTTTTGGGCAGAATTTTGCTGGAACCAAAGCTACAGCCTACAGACCAGTTGTCCTCGAAGAAAAGATGGTATGCTCCACGTAAGTTTTAAAACAAGAGAAAAGTAGTTTTTCAGCACTCACACATTGACCAGGCGCATATATATATCTTAAACATTAACCCTAGAACTGGATAATACTCTCCAAATGGGTAAATACAGCTGCCGCCTCCGATGGTTTTAAACCAAATTAAGCGGTTTGAAAATGACTCCGCTGTTTCTCGACTAGTTTTAGATTCCTTTTGTTTGCTTCATGCAAAAAATGGTTTCAATTTTGATTCATTGCTAGCTTCGTTTTCTTATAAATATGGTTACAAACTTGGTTTGAAATATTTTTTCAGTCCATTGCACATGTTCTTATCGAATCATTTTCACTAGATCCAAATTTGGTTAATTTCCTAGGATTTATTTGTAATATTTTTTTTTTGAATTTTTGGTTGCTTCATCACACCTTATAGAGTATTCTCTAAATATTATTGGGTTCATGGTTTTTAGATTTTGGTTTGTATTTCTCTTTCACTTTAGTTCCTCACACTTAATTTTTTTCTTTCACCTCTAGTTTTAGATTTTTCGTTAGCTTCATCCAAAATTATTGTTAATCCATACTTTTTATTGGTTTAAGCAAAAATGATTTCAATTTTGGTTATTTTCTAGCTTATGTTCTAGATATAGTTTCCAATTTTGTTTGCCATAGTTTTTGTGTCCATTGCATATCTTCTTAGGCAAACATTTTTTCACTACATCCAAACTTTGTTCATTTTCTAGTTTCTATTTTAAATATAGTTTAAAAAATTAGGTTGCTTCATCACACCTGATACAGTTTTATTTTATGGCTAGTACTCCCTCAGTCCCATGGGACGTGGCGTATAAACTTAGTTTAAAAAGTCAATGTTTTCAAACTTTAACCAAATATATTAAATAAAATAATTGTAATTATAATATTAAAGAAGTATATTATGAAAATATATCTTATAATGAATCTTATGCTATTGAGTTAGTATTATAAATCTTCATATTTTGATATATACTCTTGGTAAAACTTTGACAATATTGACTTTTTATCTAAGTTTATACGCCACCTATTTAGGGACAGAGTGAGTAATGGTTTGTCTTCTGCCAGTGATGCAATACTTCTTCTTACTAGATTGAAGACAGATGATCAAATTTTCTTCATCCATTGAGTAATGATTTTTAATAAATTTGCTTGTAATTAGAAATTGGTTTCTTTCTCCATATAATTTTTTACATAAGTTCATGATTGTTAGATTTTTTTTAATTTTTGTTCCTTGCACTTACATTTTGGTTCAATTCCACTTTAATCTTTTCGTTTAAGTCCTTCAAAATAATTGTTCATGCACCTCCTTTTTATTGTTTAATGCAAAAATGATTATAATGCAAAAATGATTATAATGTTGGTTCATTCGTAGTGTTATTGTAAATATAGTTTTAAATTTTGCTCAGTATATATAGTAAATACTAGTTGTGTCTAAAATCAATATTTCAAGTTTTGGTTCACAAGTAATGATTATTATTTAAAAATTCCTCATAATTGGTTTCTTTGTTGGTCCTTGACAACTTCTGAAAGAGCAAAGTATCTATTCTATATGATTTGTGTGTTTGTTGGCAACACGAGAAAATTTTACCATGTGTTAAGTGTGTAGGAATTAACAATGTGAAGCACAAGATGGTCGATGACCCTCCACATGTGAGAAGACCGAAGTCCAAGGTTGTAGTCGACGGTAGGTCGTAAAGAGTAGGTTTTCCTGTTTTTGTGTGGGTCTCGGAGGTAATGGTGGAGAAAGAGCCTCAGAATTCTAGTCGTAGTCTTCTCCGTAGGGGCGGAAACTCCAGCCTAACGGGACCAGAGATTCCGGGTTGAACCTCCGGCCCAAGTTTCACCCCCCCCCCCCAACAGACACACTCTTCCTGGTTTTGACCAAGTGGTTATCACACGGATGGGGGCGGATATTCTTGACCAAAAGCTTCAAGTTTCCAAGGGGGATATCCGGCCCGTCGGGGTGCCTTGTGGCCCATGAGATTCCAAGGGTCACTTACCTCTGTGATTTTGGCCATGCAGAGTGTATAACGGCTAGAAATCTGTAGTACTAATAAATATGCACCCGTTCTTCCCTCAAGGAGGTTACTTGTTTTTCTTCTCTCTCCTCCATTACTTGGGAGCTGAAACTTGGTGGATCTCCCTATTTAGCCAGCCAATAAAGACCCCCTTTGCGGAATCGAAGGAGCAGTGCTAGATCTACCCTTTGACCAAGGGTGTGTTCGGTTTGAGAACCGGGGGGAATGGAATGGAATGGTTCCATTCCGACGTCACGGGATGGTTCCGACCCCGTGTTCGGTTCATAAAAATTTGAGGAACGAAATGGTTCCGTTTTCTGTTTGGTTCAGGAATCTCACAGTGGAACGGAACGGCCTAAACCTGATTTTTTTTGTCCAAATCAAAATTAACATAAACCTAAACATGATTTGTTTTTTTAAACCAAAGTCAACCAAGCCAAAATCAACACAGAACGGAGGAGCACGGCCGCACATGCCTGGCCACCGCGCGTGCCCTCGCCCGGCCGCCGCCGTGCCTGCCCCCCCCGCGGGCTGGCCACCGCCGCGCGCTGGCCGTCGCCGATCGTGCTGGGCGCCGCCGCGTGCCTGCCCCCCGCGTGCTGGGCTCCACCGCGTGCTGGGCGTCGCCGCCGTGTGCCTGGCCGCCGCCGCGTGCTGAGCTCCTACCGCGCGCTGGCCGTCGTCACGTGCTTCCGCCGCCGTGTGGCCGTCGCCACGTGCTGAGAGAGAGAGGCGAACGAGAGAACGAGAGAAAGAAAGAGATGGTTAGCGTGAGCTTTTCTCCTTTTTTTCGCTCGTAGGCAGCCGTTCCACCAGATTCGACCAAATCGGTCGAACGAGTCGGTTCCGCATCTTACAGGTATATTCGCTTCTGAGGAATCACTTGGTTCCGTTCCTTCTCTCCAACCGAACACAAGAACGAGGGCTGGGTGCGGAACCGTCCCGTTCCATTCCACCAAATTCCAGAACCGAACACACCCCAAAGGAATTCGAATTTCCTCTTGATTCTATCAAGGACCTTGTAACCCTAGGTCTTCATAGTGGAGACCTGATACGTCTCCAACGTATCTATAATTTCTTATGTTCCATGCTAGTTTTATGACAATACCTACATGTTTTATTCACACTTTATAATGTTTTTATGCATTTTCTGGGACTAACCTATTAACAAGATGCCACGAGTGTCGCTCCTCGTTTTCTGCTGTTTTTGATTTCATAAAAGTTGGTTTACAAATATTCTCGGAATTGGACGAAACAAAAGCCCACGGCCCTATTTTCCACGGAGTGTTCCAGAAGACCGAAGAAGAGTCGAGGAAGGCCAGCAGGGGGCCCACACCATAGGGCGGCGCGGGGGGCCCCACTGCCGCGCCGACATGTGGGGAGGGTGCCCCTGGCTCCCCCGACGCTGCCCCTTCGCCTATTTATTCCTTCGTCTCCGAAAACCCTAGCACCGAGAGCCAAAATACGAGAACAGTTCCAGAGACGCCGCCGCCGTCAACCCCATCTCGGGGGGTTCAGAAGATCTCCTCCGGCACCCTGCCGGAGAGGGGAATCATCACCGGAGGGCTCTACATCACCATGCCCGCCTCCGGACTGATGCGTGAGTAGTTCATCCTTGGACTATGGGTCCATAGCAGTAGCTAGATGGTTGTCTTCTCCTATTGTGCCATCATGTTTAGATCTTGTGAGCTGACTATCATGATCAAGATCATCTATTTTGTAATGCTACATGTTGTGTTTGTTGGGATCCGATGAATATGAAATACTATGTCAAGTTGATTATTGATCTATCATATATGTTGTTTATGATCTTGCATGCTCTCCGTTGCTAGTAGAGGCTCGGCCAAGTTGATACTTGTAACTCCAAGAGGGGGTATTTATGCTAGATAGTGGGTTCATGTCTCCATTGAATCTGGGAGTGACAGACAACCCCTAAGGTTGTGGATGTGTCGTTGCCACTAGGGATAAAACATCAATGCTTTGTCTAAGGATATTTGTATTGTTTACATTACGCACAGTACTTAATGCAATTGTCCGTTGCTTGCAACTTAATACTGGAAGGGGTGCGGATGCTAACCCGAAGGTGGACTTTTTAGGCATAGATGCATGCTGGATGGCGGTCTATCTTCTTTGTCGTAATGCCCTAAGTAAATCTCATAGTAGTCATCATGATATGTATGTGCATTGTTATGCCCTCTCTATTTGTCAATTGCCCAACTGTAATTTGTTTACCCAACATGTTATTTATCTTATTGGAGAGACACCACTAGTGAACTGTGGACCCCGATCCATTCTGTTACATCTGAAATACAACCTACTGCAATCATTGTTCTCTTTTGTTTTCTGCAAGCAAACATAATTTTCCACACAATACGTTTAATCCTTTGTTTTCAGCAAGTCGGTGAGATTGACAACCTCACTGTTAAGTTGGGACAAAGTAGTTTGATTGTGTTGTGCAGGTTCCACGTTGGCATTGGAATCCCTGGTGTTGCGCCGCACTACACTCCGCCACCAACAACCTTCACGTGCTCCTTGACTCCTACTGGTTCGATAACCTTGGTTTCTTACTGAGGGAAAACTTGCTGTTGTACTCATCATACCTTCCTCTTGGGGTTCCCAACGGACGTGTGCTTTACCGTCACAAGAAAGACCCTTGTGAATAAACCATCTGGAGGCTCTCTCGGTGTTTGTAAGAGCTTGAAGATGGTGTTGAGAGCCTCCAATTGAGTTGTGGAGTGTGTCCCAACCTTCTGTGAAGGTTTGGTATCCAACTCGACCGACACCGCCTAGTGGAGCGTGGATTCACCTTTTTGGTGGGTTCATCGATAATAAGGTTAAGCGTTTGTGGTGTTGGTGGCCTTTTGTGGAACCACACCTTTCCAATGTTGACGCAGTTATCTTTAAAAGGAAAGAACTACAGGAAATAAATGTTGCGCCATTTGTCTCCATCGGTTACTTCAATCCTTTACGTGATTCTTCTTATTACTTATCTTTGTGTTTATCTTTGTTCTTGCTCATTTAGGTTGCTCACTTTGCATTTTATCATCTTTACTTTCTTGCATACCCTTAAAAATTGAAAAGGGCTGAAAATTTGCTAGCTTCTATTCACCACCCCCTTGATGACGCGTAAAGCACACGCCCGTTGGGAACCCCAAGTGGAAGGTGTGATGCGTACAGGAGCAAGTTTCCCTCAGTAAGAAACCAAGGTTTATCGAACCAGTAGGAGTCAAGAAGCACGTCGAAGGTTGATGTCGGCGGGATGTAGTGCGGCGCAACACCAGGGATTCCGGCGCCAACGTGGAACCTGCACAACACAACCAAAGTACTTTGCCCCAACGAAACAAAGTGAGGTTGTCAATCTCACCGGCTTGCTGTAACAAAGGATTAGATGTATAGTGTGGATGATGATTGTTTGCAGAAAACGAGAGAACAAGTATTGCAAGAGATTGTATTCAATGTAAAAGAATGGACCGGGGTCCACAGCTCACTAGAGGTGTCTCTCCCATAAGATAAATAGCATGTTGGGTGAACAAATTACAGTCGGGCAATTGACAAATAGAGAGGGCATGACAATGCACATACATGATATAATGAGTATTGTGAGATTTAATTGGGCATTACGACAAAGTACATAGACCGCTATCCAGACATGCATCTATGCCTAAAAAGTCCACCTTCAGAGTTATCATCCGAACCCCTTCCAGTATTAAGTTGCAAACAACGGACAACCGCATTAAGTATGGTGCGTAATGTAATCAATAACTCGCATCCTCGGACATAGCATCAATGTTTTATCCCTAGTGGCAACAAAGACATCCACAACCTTAGAACTTTCTCGTCACTCGTCCAAGATTTAATGGAGGCATGAATCCACTATCGAGCATAAATACTCCCTCTTGGAGTTAAGAGTAAAAACTTGGCCGAGCCTCTACTAATAACGGAGAGCATGCAAGATCATAAACAACACATAGGTAATAGATTGATAATCAACATAACATAGTATTCTCTATCCATCGGATCCCGACAAACACAACATATAGAATTACAGTATAGATGATCTTGATCATGTTAGGCAGCTCACAAGATCCGATAATGAAGCACATGAGGAGAAGACAACCATCTAGCTACTGCTATGGACCCATAGTCCAGGGGTGAACTACTCACTCATCACTCCGGAGGCGACCATGGCGGTGAAGAGTCCTCCGGGAGATGATTCCCCTCTCCGGCAGGGTGCCGGAGGCGATCTCCCGAATCCCCGAGATGGGATTGGCGGCGGCGGCGTCTCCGTAAGGTTTTCCGTATCGTGGCTCTCGCATCGGGGGTTTCGCGACGAAGACTATATGTAGGCGGAAGGGCAGGTCAGGGGGCCACACGAGGGCCCCACACAACAGGCCGGCGCGGCCCAGGCCCAGGCCGCGCCGCCCTAGTGTGTGGCCGCCTCGTGGCCCCACTTCATCTATCCCTCGGTCTTCTGGAAGCTTCGTGGCAAAATAGGACCCTGGGCGTTGATTTCGTCCAATTCCGAGAATATTTCCTTACTAGGATTTCTGAAACCAAAAACAGCAGAAAACAACAACTGGCTCTTCGGCATCTCGTTAATAGGTTAGTGCCGGAAAATGCATAAATACGACATATAATGTGTATAAAACATGTAGATATCATCAATAATGTGGCATGGAACATAAGAAATTATCGATACGTCGGAGACGTATCAGCATCCCCAAGCTTAGTTCTCGCTCGTCCCGAGCAGGTAAACGATAACAAAGATAATTTCTGGAGTGACATGTCATCATAACCTTGATCATACTATTGTAAGCATATGTAATGAATGCAGCGATCAAAACAATGGTAATGACATGAGTAAACAACTGAATCATAAAGCAAAGACTTTTCATGAATAGTACTTTCAAGACAAGCATCAATAAGTCTTGCATAAGAGTTAACTCATAAAGCAATAAATCAAAGTAAAGGTATTGAAGCAACACAAAGGAAGATTAAGTTTCAGCGGTTGCTTTCAACTTATAACATGTATATCTCATGGATATTGTCAATGTAAAGTAATATAACAAGTGCAATATGCAAGTATGTAGGAATCAATGCACAGCTTCACACAAGTGTTTGCTTCTTGAGGTGGAGAGAGATAGGTGAACTGACTCAACATAAAAGTAAAAGAAAGGGCCCTTCGCAGAGGGAAGCATTGATTGCTATATTTGTGCTAGAGCTTTGATTCTGAAAACATGAAACAATTTTGTCAACGGTAGTAATAAAGCATATGTATCATGTAAATTATATCTTACAAGTTGCAAGCCTCATGCATAGTATACTAATAGTGCTCGCACCTTGTCCTAATTAGCTTGGGTTAACACGGATTATCATTGCATAGCATATGTTTCAACCAAGTGTCACAAAGGGGTACCTCTATGCCGCCTGTACAAAGGTCTAAGGAGAAAGCTCGCATTTGGATTTCTCGCTTTTGATTATTCTCAACTTAGACATCCATACCGGGACAACATAGACAACAGATAATGGACTCCTCTTTAATGCATAAGCATTTAACAACAGTTATTATTCTCATAAGAGATTGAGGATTAGCTGTCCAAACTGAAACTTCCACCATGAATCATGGCTTTAGTTAGCGGCCCAATGTTCTTCTCTAACAATATGCATACTCAAACCATTTGATTGTGAAAACCGCCCTTACTTCAGACAAGACGAACATGCATAGCAACTCACATGATATTCAACAAAAGAGTAGTTGATGGCGTCCCCAGGAACATGGTTATCGCACAACAAGCAACTTAATAAGAGATAAAGTGCATAAGTACATATTCAATACCACAATAGTTTTTAGGCTATTTGTCCCATGAGCTATATATTGCAAATGTAAAGGATGGAAATTTTAAAGGTAGCACTCAAGCAATTTACTTTGGAATGGCGGAGAAATACCATGTAGTAGGTAGGTATGGTGGACACAAATGGCATAGTGGTTGGCTTAAGGATTTGGATGCATGAGAAGTATTCCCTCTCGATACAAGGTTGAGGCTAGCAAGGCTATTTGAAACAAACACAAGGATGAACCGGTGCAGCAAAACTCACATAAAAGACATATTGTAAACATTATAAGACTCTACACAGTCTTCCTTGTTGTTCAAACTCAATACTAGAAATTATCTAGACTTTAGAGAGACCAATTATGCAAACCAAATTTTAGCAAGCTCTATGTATTTCTTCATTAGTGGGTGCAAAGTATATGATGCAAGAGCTTAAACATGAGCACAACAATTTCCAAGTATCAAATTATTCAAGACATTTTAGAATTACTACATGTAGCATTTCCCGATTCCAACCATATAACAATTTAACGAAGAAGATTCGACCTTCGCCATGAATACTATGAGTAAAGCCTAAGGACATATTTGTCCATATGCAACAGCGGAGCGTGTCTCTCTCCCACACAATGAATGCTAGGATCCATTTTATTCAAACAAAAACAAAAACAAAAACAAACCGACGCTCCAAGCAAAGCACATAAGATGTGATGGAATAAAAATATAGTTTCAGGGGAGGAACTTGATAATGTTGTCGATGAAGAAGGGGATGCCTTGGGCATCCCCAAGCTTAGACGCTTGAGTCTTCTTAGAATATGCAGGGGTGAACCACCGGGGCATCCCCAAGCTTAGAGCTTTCACTCTCCTTGATCATAGTATATCATCCTCCTCTCTTGATCCTTGAAAACTTCCTCTACACCAAACTCAAAACAACTCATTAGAGGGTTACTGCATAATAAAAATTTACATGTTCAGAGGTGATACAATCATTCTTAACACTTCTGGACATTGCATAAAGCTACTGGACATTAATGGAACAAAGAAATTCATCCACCATAGAAAAAGAGGCAATGCGAAATAAAAGGCAGAATTTGTCAAAACAGAAAAGTCCGTAAAGATGGATTTTATTGAGGCACCAGACTTGCTCAAATGAAAATGCTCAAATTGAATGAAAGTTGCGTACATATCTAAGGATCACGCACGTAAATTGGCATATTTTTCTGAGCTACCTACAGAGAGGCAGGTCGAAATTCGTGACAGCAAAGAAATCTGTTACTGCGCAGTAATCCAAATATAGTATGAACCTTACTATCAACGACTTTACTTGGCACAACAATGCACAAAACAAAGATAAGGAGAGGTTGCTACAGTAGTAAACAACTTCCAAGACTCAAATATAAAACAAAAGTACTGTAGTAAAAACATGGGTTGTCTCCCATAAGCGCTTTTCTTTAACGCCTTTCAGCTAGGCGCAGAAAGTGTATATCAAGTGTTATCAAGAGATGGAGCATTGATATCATAAGCTCCCCCATCTGTAGTGGTGCTAAGGGCTTTTTCAATTTTAGGCCTATAATAATATTTTTTTGGTTTAGGCACTTTAGAGACATACATAAACTTTTGCTCCTTACCCACATAAGCTTTCTCCTTAAACTTAAGAGAAGAAAAAGTTGAACCCAAGGTTCCCACAGCTTTTTCAAGTTCGTCAATCCTATTGATTTGACTATCATGGACAACACAAGTTCCTAGGACACTAATTCTTTCATCAATTCCTCCTAAGGATTTATCAAGTTCATCAGTTTTATCAAGTAACATTTCCAATTTAGTTTCAACACTTGGAAATTTTTTCTCTATGGTTTCCAATTTTTTCATAACATCCTCAAGAGTGACTTCAATTTTAACTTCATTAACAGGTGGTATTCCAAATAAACTCTCAATAATGCAACTAGCTTCTAAAGCAGGGGCGCCTAGGAAGTTACCTCCCGCGAGACAATCAAGAACATACCTATTCCAGCTAGAGATACCAACATAAAAATTCCCGAGTAGGATAGTGGTGGAGTGTTTCTTAGTGCACCTATTATGGCATCACTAATTCTATACCAAGCATCTTTTAAACATTCTCCCCTTGTTGCTTAAACGAACGAACTTCAACTTCAGGATTACTCATTTTAGCAGTAGTAAATAAAGCAAACTAGATAAAATAAATGCAAGTAACTAATTTTTTTGTGTTTTTGATATAGAGTGCAAGACAGTAAATAAAGTAAAGCTAGCAACTAATTTTTTTTGTGTTTTGATATAGTGCAGCAAACAAGAAAGTAAATAAAATAAAGCAAGACAAAAACAAAGTAAAGAGATTGGATTGTGGAGACTCCCCTTGCAGCGTGTCTTGATCTCCCCGGCAACGGCGCCAGAAATTTAGCTTGATGACGCGTAAAGCACACGCCCGTTGGGAACCCCAAGTGGAAGGTGTGATGCGTACAACAGCAAGTTTCCTCGCAAGAAACCAAGGTTTATCGAACCAGTAGGAGTCAAGAAGCACGTCGAAGGTTGATGGCGGCGGGATGTAGTGCGGCGCAACACCGTGGATTCCGGCGCCAACGTGGAACCCGCACAACACAACCAAAATACTTTGCCCCAACGAAACGAAGTGAGGTTGTCAATCTCACCGGCTTGCTGTAACAAAGGATTAGATGTATAGTGTGGATGATGATTGTTTGCGTAAAACAATGAGAACAAGTATTGCAAGAGATTGTATTCAATGTAAAAGAATGGACCGGGGTCCACAGTTCACTAGAGTTGTCTCTCCCATAAGATAAATAGCATGTTGGGTGAACAAATTACAGTTGGGCAATTGACAAATAGAGAGGGCATGACAATGCACATACATGATATAATGAGTATTGTGAGATTTAATTGTGCATTACGACAAAGTACATAGACCGCTATCCAGCATGCATCTATGCCTAAAAAGTCCACCTTCAGGTTATCATCCGAACCCCTTCCAGTATTAAGTTGCAAACAACGGACAATTGCATTAAGTATGGTGCGTAATGTAATCAATAACTACATCCTCGGACATAACATCAATGTTTTATCCCTAGTGGCAACAAGCACATCCACAACCTTAGAACTTTCTCGTCACTCGTCCCGCATTTAATGGAGGCATGAACCCACTATCGAGCATAAATACTCCCTCTTGGAGTTAAGAGTAAAAACTTGGCCAGAGCCTCTACTAATAACGGAGAGCATGCAAGATCATAAACAACACATAGGTAATAGATTGATAATCAACATAACATAGTATTCTCTATCCATCGGATCCCGACAAACACAACATATAGAATTATAGATAGATGATCTTGATCATGTTAGGCAGCTCACAAGATCCGACAATGAAGCACATGAGGAGAAGACAACCATCTAGCTACTGCTATGGATCCATAGTCCAGGGGTGAACTACTCACTCATCACTCCGGAGGCGACCATGGCGGTGAAGAGTCCTCCGGGAGATGATTCCCTCTCCGGCAGGGTGGCGGAGGCGATCTCCTGAATCCCCCGAGATGGGATTGGTGGCGGTGGCGTCTCTGTAAGGTTTTCCGTATCGTGGCTCTCGGTACTGGGGGTTTCGCGACGAAGACTATATGTAGGCGGAAGGGCAGGTCAGGGGGCCACACGAGGGCCCCACACAACAGGCCGGCGCGGCCCAGGCCACGCCGCCCTAGTGTGTGGCCGCCTCGTGGCCCCACTTCGTCTATCCCTCGGTCTTCTGGAAGCTTCGTGGCAAAATAGGACCCTGGGCGTTGATTTCGTCCAATTCCGAGAATATTTCCTTACTAGGATTTCTGAAACCAAAAACAGCGAAAACAACAGAATCGGCTCTTCGGCATCTCGTTAATAGGTTAGTGCCGGAAAATGCATAAATACGACATATAATGTGTATAAAACATGTAGATATCATCAATAATGTGGCATGGAACATAAGAAATTATCGATACGTCGGAGACGTATCACCCCTTGATAACCCACAAGTATAGGGGATCGTGGCAGTCTTGGAGGGAAGTAAAACCCAAATTTATTGATTCGACACAAGGGGAGGTAAAGAATACTTATAAGCCTTAACAACTGAGTTGTCAATTCAGCTGCACCTGGAAAAGCACTAGTAACAGGGGTGATGTGAAAGTAGCAGTAATATGGGAGCAATGGTAAAAGAAACACAGTAGCAGTAATAGTAACACAGAGGCAATGGCACCAGAAGATAGTTGATACTACTTCCAATGTCATGTAGAAACGAGTATATGATGATGAAAGATGGACCGGGGTTCCCAGCTATCTACACTAGTGGCAACTCTCCAATAACAAGTGTTGGGTGAACAAATTACGGTCGGGCAATTGATAGGATTGAAATAGCATTAAGACAGAACATCAAGATCATTAATCATGTAGGCATGTTTTCCATATATAGTCGTACGTGCTCGCAATGAGAAACTTGCACAACATCTTTTGTCCTACCAGCCGGTGGCAGCTGGGCCTCTAGGGAATGTAATGTCCCAGGTTTAGAGACAATCGAGGGGTAGATTTTAGAAAGGGATGTGCATTGCATAGTAAATTCTGGGGAAATTTCGCGCTTTTAAACAAAAACTGCATCGAAGGGGGACAAGTTTCTCTCTCGACACCTTACAGGGTTAGGGTTTCGAGAGT
>NC_061510.1:367288984-367373818 GCF_022539505.1 Lolium rigidum
AAAAAAAAGCAAGTGACCAAATATCGAGGAGCCAAAAATAATCCAAGAAAAGAAAGTTTTATAGTACATAGAGGATGACATGCGGGTCCCATTTAGCAGCAGCGGTATCACCGTTTGAGAGGCAGCAGGGGATCGAAAGAAAAAGTCAAGTACCAAATATGAGGTGCCAAAAATAATCCAAGAAAAGAAAGTTTTATAGTACATAGAGGATGACATGCGGGTCCCATTTAGCAGCAGCGGTATCACCGTTTGAGAGGCTGCACGGGATCGAAAGAAAAAGGCAAG
The DNA here is from genome assembly GCF_022539505.1 of Lolium rigidum. NCBI lineage: Eukaryota > Viridiplantae > Streptophyta > Magnoliopsida > Poales > Poaceae > Lolium > Lolium rigidum. The sequence continues at coordinate 367,289,270 of NC_061510.1, forward strand.
TGACCAAATATCAGGAGCCAAAAATAATCCAAGAAAAGAAATTTATTGTACGTAGAGGATGACATGCGGGTCCCATTTTGCAGCAGCGGTCTCAACGTTTCCAAGGCGGCACAGAACCAAAAGAAAAATGAAGTAGCCAGAAATCAGGGGGTGAAAAAAATCCAAGAAGAAAGATTTCAATTGGGCTGCATCTAGACATCTGGGCTTTCGAACTATCCTGCTTGGCCTTTTGACTCGTACAATTTCAGCCCACTCCAAAACAGGAAAGTTCCGAATTTTCTAAAAAAACAGGAAAGTCCTATGCTTCGCAAAGACAAAAAAACAAGGAGATTCAACATATAAGTTTGTTTATGTAAAAATAAAGATTTAATTATCCATTTGAAATAGCTCAGAGCGCAATACATTGTTTATTGTCTGCAAAATAATCAAGATATCATATGTTTCTTGTACTGGGAGGCTGACATCGGGGACCCATGAGCCAACAGCGTCGTCAACGTTTTAAAGGCGGCAGGGATGGAAAGAAAAAATAAACCAAAAATCTGTTGGTAAAAAATCCAAGAAAAGAAACATTTTCGTTCTGAGAGGATGACATGCGGGACCCATGAGGCAGCAGCATCCTCAGCGTTTATTGTTCATAGAGGTTGACATGTGGGACCCGTGAGCCGCCGGCGTCCTCAACGTTTTAAAGGCCGCAGTGATCGAAAGAAAAAATAAGCCAAAAATCGTTTGGTCAACAAAATCCAAGAAAATAAACATTTACCGTTCTGAGAGGATGACATGCGGGACCCATGAGGCAGCAGCATCCTCAACGATTCCAAGGCGGCAAGGGATCAAAGGAAAAAAAGGAAATATCCCGAAATTAATTAGGGGTTCAAAATAAATCCATCAAAGGAAACTTTTATTGTTCACAGAGGATGACAAGTGGGACCGACCTGCCAACAGCGTCCTCATCGTTTCAAAGGGGGCAGGAGATCAAAAGAAAAAGGCAAATAGCCAGAAATTAGTGGTCAAAAATAATTACAAGAAAGCAAAGTTTTATTGTTCGTAGAGGATGACATGCGGGACCCATGAGCCAGCAGCTTACTCAACATTTCAAAGGCGGCATGAGATCGAAAGAAAAAGGCAAGTGACAAAATATCAGGAGCCAAAGATAATCCAAGAAAAGAAACTTTATTGTACATAGAGGATGACATGCGGGTCCCATTTAGCAGCAGCGGTCTCAACGTTTCAAATGCGGCTTGAGATCAAAAGAAAAAGAAAGTTGATTGTACATAGAGGATGACATGCGGGTCCCATGAGTCAGCAGCTTACCCAACGTTTCCACGGCGGCAGGGGATCAAAAGAAAAAGGAAATAGCCAAAAATCAGAGGGTGAAAAAAATTTATTGAAAATAAACTTTTATAGCACATAGAGGATGACATGCGGGTCCCATGAGCCAGCAGGTTCCTCAACGTTTCAAACGTGGCATGAGATCGAAAGAAAAAGGCAAGTGACCAAATATGAGGAGCCAAAAATAATTCAAGAAAAGAAAGTTTTATAGTACATAGAGGATGACATGCGGGTCCCATTTAGCAGCAGCGGTATCACCGTTTGAGAGGCGGCAGGGGATCAAAAGAAAAAGAAATTGCCAAAAATCAGAGGGTGAAAAAAACCAAGAAAATGAACTTTTATATTACATAGAGGATGACATGCGGGTCCCATCAGCCTGCAGGTTCCTCAACGTTTCAAACGTGGCATGAGATAGAAAGAAAAAGGCAAGTGAAAAAATATCAGGAGCCAAAAATAATTCAAGAAAAGAAAGTTTTATAGTACATAGAGGATGACATGCGGGTCCCATGAGCCTGCAGGTTCCTCAACGTTTCAAACGTGGCATGAGATCGAAAGAAAAAGGCAAGCGAAAAAATATCAGGAGCCAAAAATAATTCAAGAAAAGAAAGTTTTATAGTACATAGAGGATGACATGCGGGTCCCATTTAGCAGCAGCGGTATCACCGTTTGAGAGGCGGTAGGGATCGAAAGAAAAAGGCAAGTGACCAAATATGAGGTGCCAAAAAAAATCCAAGAAAAGAAAGTTTTATAGTACATAGAGGATGACATGCGGGTCCCATTTAGCAAGCAGCGGTATCACCGTTTGAGAGGCGGCAGGGGATCGAAAGAAAAAGGCAAGTGACCAAATATGAGGTGCCAAAAAAATCCAAGAAAAGAAAGTTTTATAGTACATAGAGGATGACATGCGGGTCCCATTTAGCAGCGAGCGGTATCACCGTTTGAGAGGCGGCAGGGGATCGAAAAAAAGGCAAGTGACCAAATATGAGGTGCCAAAAAAAACTCCAAGAAAAGAAAGTTGATTGCTCATAGAGGATGACATGCGGGTCCCATTTAGCAGCAGCGGTCTCAAGGTTTCCAAGGCGGCAAGGGATCAAAAGAAAAGGAAGTAGCCGTAAATCGTGGGGTCAAAAAAATCCAAGAATAGAAAGAATTTTGGTTCATAGAGGATGACATGCGGGACCCATGATCCCGCATCGTAAACGGCTCGATCGGAGAACGTTGAACGAGATGGCGCGATCGAGAAAAAAACAAAGCCGCAGAGGCTGCCATCCGGGCCCTACATCCCTCGGCGGTGCGGATTTGCGTTGACTCGGCCGGCGAACCCGAGAATTCGCGATGCACCACGTCCCGGGCCACCATACGCGACGTTTTGGCCGCTTTCGTCGGGCTAGGTGGCCTCAAAAACGAGAAAAAAAGTTTTGACATGCACCACGGAGGGACCAAAAATCGTCGGCCATGGTACACCAGCAACCACGGTGCGACTTCAACTTCGTCGGCCATGGCAACTTTTCTTGTAGTGTTTCCAAGCCAGCAAGCTGGCAATCCGGTTTTGGGCAGGTGTCTTCAAGAAAGCCCCAGAACTGTTGCTGAATAAGCTTGGATGCTGAAATTGATAGCTCTGTAACAAGAGCACCCCTCTTCAGAACAGTTGTGATGTAGAGTCAGCCGATTCCAACAAAATCGGCTCCCAAGAGCAGAGAATCTTTTGGGTGAGTTGCCCCCCGAGCTTCTTTAGTTCAATTCCTGCGCCTTGCTGACCAGCTCGGCTCATCATCTTGGGCAAACTGGTGCAGCTTCTGGTGAGAATGGTCCAGCCCCAGGAGGAAACATCACAGCCCATTGGATGATCATCGGCTGTTCTCCTGATCCGTATGCTTGCGCAGGCACTGCTGATCCTGAAGGCTTGCTAATGGAGTCACCAAATAATCCCACTGAGGAGTACCTTCAGTAGAGTCTCACCACGTAACTCAATGACTGCTCCATTAGGCTTTTGCTTGCAACGGTTGCATTCCTTGAGTCGATGGCCATGCATCGGCTTTCTTATTCTTAAGTCGATGTCTGCGCATCGGCTGTGCTTAAAAAATTTCAATATTTTACGGCCGATTTACTTATGTATCGGCCCCCATACTTTATCAGAGAATGTATCCTGGATTGCTTCAACTCTGTATCCTCGTGTTCTATCCTTCTATGTGCCCCCCGAGCCGATTCTGTCAAGGAATTGATGGTATCGGCTCTTCAGGCATCTGTTGGATCGATACTGAATCCACAAAAACGTGTGTTGAGGATGAATTTGGCCGATTGCTGGAATCGGCCTCCTTTCTCGTTGCAATGTTTGATGATGGTTTGCAATTCTTTGGAGTTCCACTGTAGCTACGTGGCGGGCTTGAAATAAAATTTCCACTTTCCATTTTTTGGGGCCGATCGCAGGGATCGGCCTTGCCACGTATGTCCAATGTCTTGGACCTGCTACTCTGTCAGGGTTATGGAGACCATGTTTGTGTCAGCCGATGCCTCTGCATCGGCGTCAGCCGATGCCTGTGCATCGGCTTTCGTCTGTTTAGGGCGCCATACTTTCTTTGGCGGGCGCGCCTTTGTCTCCAATGTTTGATGAATTTTCACGGCCAGATCGGGCCGTGCCTTCCTCAACGTGTACAGTGCATCGTGCCTCGGCTTCTTCCAGGTTTCGCAGCCGCTGCACCCTACGCTTCTGAGAGTGGCTGAGTCCATCAGGGCACCACCTTGGTCGGTGATACCTATCTCCTTCTCCATCTGACTCCTCGAAGTCTTCTTCTTGAGATGACTCAGCTCGTTTGCTTTGAGGTGGGAGAGGTCCTAGACGCTCGAACACTGAAACTTCACTTGTCCTCTTCCTTTGTTGCTTGCATTCTGGGCAGTTCTCGATTGTTGGCAATCGGCTCATTCCTGAGTCCCATCAATGTTTGAAGAAAGGACAGTCCTAGTGCTTATCCATGTTGTCTTGCTCCCTTGACCTCCCTCTAGCGTGACGTTCGTACCCGTCGTTGCTTATGTCATGCTGACGATACCCCCTGTCCTCTGCATCAGACCGACGATGTCTTTCATGGTCTTCGTCGTAGCGCCGACGTTGGTCATACTGCTGCTCATATTTGTTGAGGAGGTGTACGGAGAGTGGGCGTTGATATCGTATGCTTCTCACCTCCTCCTCGGTCAGGTATCGTCTATCATCATCTTGGGGCCGGTCGCGTGGAACGGCCTCCTCTTTGTCCTTGCCACGGGAGTGGCTGCTCTCTGCTTTATCTTTGCCATGGCGGCTTGCAAGCCCTGCCATGTTGACACCAAAGGAGAACTCTGGCTCCCTTATGGAGTGGCTGAGATCCACCATGTTGACGTCCGGAAACGGACGCATGTCTACTTTCATAGCAAACTGTCCGAAAGTTAATCGGCCTGATTCTATCGCCATCTGAATCTGTGCGCGCAATACCTTGCAGTCGTTGGTGGTGTGAGTAAACGTATGATGCCATTTGCAGTATGGCTTTCCGTTCAACTCTTGTGCCGTAGGGATCTTGTGGCCTTCGGGTAGCTTTAACTGTTTCTCTTTCAGTAGCAGATCAAAAATCTGCTCAGCTTTGGTCACGTCAAAGTCAAACCCTCTTAGAGGCCCTGGCGGGTTCACCCATTTGCAAGACACGGGCACTGACGTCCGAGTCTATTCAGCCACCGCGACCTCCTGACCCTCTGGAGGATCTTCATCATCATCAGCATCGACCAGGCTTATCGCGCGCTTGTACTTGTCTTGGTACAGTTCTGGATGGCGCTGTTCATACAAAGTCAGTCTCTGGACCATGTGTGCCAACGAACTGTACTCCACTTGGAACGTCAGATCCTTGAGTGGCGCTGCGAGGCCTGCCACGGCCAGCTCGACTGCTTCTTTCTCAGTTAAGTGAACCGAATAACATCGGTTCTTGACAGTTCTGAAACGCTGAATGTATTCAGACACCGTCTCTCCTCGTCTTTGCCGAACCTGTGCTAGTTCGGCAATACCAGCTTCAGTAGCTTCTGAATGATATTGTGTGTGGAATTGTTCCTCTAGCTGCTTCCATGATCGCACGGAATTTGGCTGCAACGAGGTGTACCATCCAAAAGCTGGACCAGTGAGAGATTGCGAAAAGAACCTCACACGTAGCGGGTCCGACGCTGAAACCATGCCCAGCTGGGCCAAGTATCGGCTTACGTGCTCGATGGAGCTAGAGCCTTCTGATCCACTGAATTTCGTGAAGTCAGGGAGCCGATACTTAGGTGGCAGCGGGATCAGGTCAAACTCATTGGGATACGGCTTGGAATAGCCGATTGTTTTCTTCTTCGGCAGGATGCCGAATTGGTCTCTCAAGACTGCAGTGATCTGATCCGCGGTGGAGGCAGTAGTAGCTGAGCTCTCATGACTTGGTGCAGTGGCATATTTAGCTAGCCACGCCTGTTTCTCAACGTCTGCTCCCAAACTCCCCGCTGCTGCAGCCATCCCTCCTGCCGGAACAATGGCTCCTGCTCCGGCAAACGCTCCTGTTGGAGCCTGGATCGATTGCGTCCAGCTGTTGCAGTCCGGCACAAACGTGCACACGTATCCGTGTGGGATCTCCTTGGGCGGCTCGTATAAGAACTGGTAATCGCCCGGATCACCTCCAACCTTGTAGACGACGTATGCCGGTGAACCTTGTGGTGGTGGGGCTGCCATCGTGTACGGCAGGGGCGGCCTGGTGTGGAGTTGCATCTCTCCCTGGTGCGTCCCTAGAGCAGGTCCTGAAGGGGAGTACTGATTCTTCATGATCTCTTGCACCACATGAAGCGCAACGCGCTCCAAAGAATTTACCAGGCTCTCAGCATGCCGATGCAGTGAATGAGCCACCACGTAGTTGATTTCTTGTCGCAGGGCTCTGGTACGTTCCTCTGAAGGGAAAGACATGTCTATCCCCTCGAGTGCGCCTTGGGGCGTGAAGCCTTTGAACCTGATGCCGTGCGAACGAGTCTTCTCAAAGGAGCCGATGAGCTCGGCTTCACAGATGGCCTTCAGCTCATCGTATTTCTTCTTGTGCTCCGCAGGGAGATCCTCGTATTTGATCTGTTCCTCTGCCATCACGGATGTCGGTGTTGACGTGGATGTTGCAGAAGAGGTCCCACCGGGCGTGCCAGAATGTTTTACCTGCCAAAACCCACCGACGGGCAATGGTTAAGCAACACGAAGAGCCGGGAAGCTCCCAAGGCCGCTTAGTGGACCTTGGCACTTCGCGTCGTCCCGCAAATCTTCCAGCCACGACCTGGCGGTTGCCTGGGCGTGCCACCTGACCTAGACCCGATCAGGAAGGTGTTAGATTGCTTCGATTGTTCCTGCATGGTAGACACGTAAACATTAAATACGAGCCCTATCGGCTCTCAGGTTGCCCTGTGGATCGGCTCAAGGAGCCGATCGCCCCATGGTTCATGTTGGATTTGCAGTGGCATGGGGATCCTGCTTGATCAGAACAAAGCTAAACCAATCTACGACAGTTTAGTGTTTTCACCGCATAACCGGAACATCCTACGCGTAGCCGGGCCTAGCAGATACGGAAGATGATGAAAACTACCCCTACGAGAGGCCTAAAAACCAACATTACGTTAATTCCCGGAACATCCCTCGCAGGAACGGCAAACAACACCTAACGCACTACCGGATCGTCCGACCCCAGCATAAGGCCTAACTATGCAGATATTAAACTAATCCTTGAAGAACAAGGAGCAACTATAACGGATTGGATCTACTAAGTAACGAACAAGCAAGATGCTGCCCTTACACCCAGATATGTGTAAGGGCAGCTAGGTGTCGAGGGACGGCATTGCCAAGCAGATATGCGCGTGAAAGCATCAATGCAAGCCCCTAAACACCTAATGATAAGTAGTGCTGCTCGCCATCAACAAGGCTTCAGTACGAGCAGCACAAGGTAGACGAATAAACTTATGCTGCCTAGATCGCGAGATGCGATCTAGGCAGCATGGTGCTTACCCGGGAGAAACCCTCGAAGGAAGGGGTGGCGATGCGCCTGATTTGTGTTGGTTGAACGATGATTGTCCTCCTTTCTCGATAACCCTAGATACATATTTATAGTCCAAGGGACTTTCTAATTGAGGCGTGCACCTAACCGTGCACGGGCTAAACTCTATCCGTTAATTCTATACATGATGCGATCTACTATATTACAGATACATGGGCAATCTAGCCCAACTTTGCATGTAAGGCCGATTCACGTATTTCTTCCGTATATAATCTTCAAGCCCATCTTGATCGCGGCCCACCTCTGACTCGGTCAAATTCTGGTGATAACAATTATTAAGTTAACTATTGCTATGATGGTATTGATGTGATCTATTCCTCCTACATAGTGTGAAGGTGACAGTGTGCATACTATGTTAGTACTTGGTTTATTCGAATTGATCTTTCATGCACTCTAAGGTTATTTAAATATGAACATTGAATTGTGGAGCTTGTTAACTCCGGCATTGAGGGTTCGTGTAATCCTACGCAATGTGTTCATAATCCAACAAGAGTGTAGAGTATGCATTTATCTATTCCGTTATGTGATCAAAGTTGAGAGTGTCCACTAGTGAAAGTCTAATCCCTAGGCCTTGTTCCTAAATATCGCTATCGCTGCTTGTTTCATTGTTTTCTTGCGTTACTATCGCTGCGTTACTACTGCTTGTTTACTCGTCCCGGGCAAAGCTATTTTCCGGCACCGTTGCTACTACTTATTCATACCACCCGTATTTCACTATCTCTTCGCCGAACTAGTACACCTATTAGGTGTGTTGGGGACACAAGAGACTTCTTGCTTTGTGGTTGCAGGGTTGCTTGAGAGGGATATCTTTGACCTCTTCCTCCCTGAGTTCGATAAACCTTGGGTGATTCACTTAAGGGAAACTTGCTGCTATTCTACAAACCTCTGCTCTTGGAGGCCCAACACTGTCTACAAGAATAGAAGCTCCCGTAGACATCAAGCACTTTTCTGGCGCCGTTGCCGGGGAGGAAAGGTAAAAGGCACTCACACTCCGGTCCCAGGTAAAGTACCTTTCTGGCGCCGTTGTGTGTGTGCTCGAAGCTATTTCCTTTAGATCCTGCAATTGCATCTTGTTGTTTCTTGTTTACACTAGTTTGGCATAATGGACAACAATGAGCTTCTTATTCTATTTCCTGATTTAAGACATGGATGGTTTGATGCGAAAATTAAAAAACCTATGGAACATATTAGTATAAACGCTTTGAACACCATTGTTGCTAATGATATGGAAAATTCTAAGCTTGGGGAAGCTGGCTTTAATGAGCATGATATTTTTAGTCCCCCAAGCATTGAGGAGAAAATTTTCTTTGATGATACTTTGCCTCCTATTTATGATGATTATAATGATAGTGGTCTTTTGTTGCCACCTACTATGGAGAGTAAATTTTGTTGTGATTATACTATGGCTCCTATATTTGATGATGAGAATAATAATGATAGCTACTTTGTTGAATTTGCTCCCACTACAACTAATAAAATTGATTATGCCTATGTGGAGAGTAATAATTTTATGCATGAGACTCATGATAAGAATGCTTTATGTGATAGTTATATTGTTGATTTTTCTCATGTTTCTACTGAAAATTATTATGAGAGAGGAAAATATGGTTGTAGAAATTTTCATGTTACTAAAATGCCTCTCTATGTGCTGAAATTTTTGAAGCTACACTTGTTTTATCTTCCTATGCTTGTCACTTTGCTCTTCATGAACTTGTTTACTTACAAGATTCCTATGCATAGGAAGCATGTTAGGCTTAAATGTGTTTTGAATTTGCTTCTTGATGCTCTCTTTTGCCTCAAATACTATTTCTGGCGAGTGCATCATTAAAACTGCTGAGCCCATCTTAATGGCTAAAAAGAAAGAACTTCTTAGGAGATAACCCATGTGTTATTTTGCTACAGTACTTTGTTTTATATTTGTGTCTTGGAAGTTGTTTACTACTGTAGCAACCTCTCCTTATCCTAGTTTTGTGTTTTGTTGTGCCAAGTAAAGTCGTTGATAGAAAGGTTGATACTAGATTTGGATTACTGCGCAGAAACAGATTTCTTTTCTGTCACAAATCTGGGTCTAATTCTCTGTAGGTAACTCATAAAATTATGCCAATTTACGTGAGTGATCCTCAGATATGTACGCAACTTTCATTCAATTTGAGCATTTTCATCTGAGCAAGTCTGGTGCCATTTTAAAATTCGTCTTTACGGACTGTTCTGTTTTGACAGATTCTGCCTTTTATTTCGCATTGCTTCTTTCGCTGTGTTGGGTGGATTTCTTTGTTCCATTACCTTCCAGTAGCTTTGGGCAATGTCCAGAAGTGTTAAGAATGATTGTGTCACCTCTGAACATGTGAATTTTTGATTATGCACTAACCCTCTAATGAGTTTGTTTCGAGTTTGGTGTGGAGGAAGTTTTCAAGGTTCAAGAGAGGGGGATGATATACTATGATCAAGAAGAGTGAAAAGTCTAAGCTTAGGGATGCCCCGGTGGTTCATCCCTGCATATTTCAAGAAGACTCAAGCATCTAAGCTTGGGGATGCCCAAGGCATCCCCTTCTTCATCGACAAATTATCATGTTCCTTCTCTTGAAACTATATTTTTATTCGGTCACATCTTATGTACTTTACTTGGAGCGTCTGTTTGTTTTTGTTTATGTTTGAATAAGTTCATCCTTGTGTGGGAGAGAGACACGCTCCGCTGGTTCGTATGAACACATGTGTTCTTAGCTCATAATATTCATGGCGAAGTTTCCTCTTCGTTAAATTGTTATATGGTTGGAATTGGAAAATGATACATGTAGTATTTGCTATAATATCTTGAATAATTTGATACTTGGCAATTGTTGTGCTCATGTTTAAGCTCTTGCATTATATACTTTGCACCCATTAATGAAGAAATACATAGAGCATGCTAAAATTTGGTTTGCATATTTGGTCTCTCTAAGGTCTAGATAATTTCTAGTATTGAGTTTGAACAACAAGGAAGACGGTGTAGAGTCTTATAATGTTTACAATATGTCTTTTATGTGAGTTTTGCTGCACCGGTTCATCCTTGTGTTTGTTTCAAATAGCCTTGCTAGCCTAAACCTTGTATCGAGAGGGAATACTTCTCATGCATCCAAAATACTTGAGCCAACCACTATGCCATTTGTGTCCACCATACCTACCACCTACATGGTATTTCTCCGCCATTCCAAAGTAAATTGCTTGAGTGCTACCTTTAAATTTCCATCATTCGCCTTTGCAGTATATAGCTCATGGGACAAAATAGCTTAAAAACTATTGTGGTATTGAATATGTACTTATGCACTTTATCTCTTATTAAGTTGCTTGTTGTGCGATAACCATGTTTCTGGGGACACCATCAACTATTCTTTGTTGAATATCATGTGAGTTGCTATGCATGTCCGTCTTGTCTGGAGTAAGAGAGATCTCCCACCTTATGGTTAAGCATGCATATTGTTAGAGAAGAACATTGGGCCGCTAACTAAAGCCATGATTCATGGTGGAAGTTTCAGTTTTGGACATATATCCTCAATCTCATATGAGAATAATAATTGTTGCCACATGCTTATGCATTAAAGAGGAGTCCATTATCTCGTTGTCCATGTTGTCCCGGTATGGATGTCTAAGTTGAGAATAATCAAAAGCGAGAAATCCAAAATGCGAGCTTTCTCCTTAGACCTTTGTACAGGCGACATGGAGGTACCTCATTGTGACACTTGGTTAAAACATGTGTATTGCGATGATCCGGTAGTCCAAGCTAATTAGGACAAGGTGCGGGCACTATTAGTATACTATGCATGAGACTTGCAACTTGTAAGATATAATTTACATAACTCATATGCTTTATTACTACCGTTGACAAAATTGTTTCATGTTTTCAAAATCAAAGCTCTAGCACAAATATAGAAATCGATGCTTTTCTTCTTTGAAGGACCATTCTTTTTACTTTTATGTTGAGTCAGTTCACCTATATCTCTCCACCTCAAGAAGCAAACACTTGTGTGAACTGTGCATTGATTCCTACATACTTGCATATTGCACTTGTTATATTACTCTATGTTGACAATATCCATGAGATATACATGTTATAAGTTGAAAGCAACCGCTGAAACTTCATCTTCCTTTGTGTTGCTTCAATACCTCTACTTTGAATTATTGCTTTATGAGTTAACTCTTATGCAAGACTTATTGATGCTTGTCTTTAAGTACTATTCATGAAAAGTCTTTGCTTTATGATTCAGTTGTTTACTCATGTCATTACCATTGTTTTGATCGCTGCATTCATTACATATGTTTACAATATGATCAAGTTTATGATGGCATGTCACTCCGGAAATTATCTTTGTTATCGTTTTACCGCTTCGGGACGAGCAGTAACTAAGCTTGGGGATGCTGATACGTCTCCGACGTATCGATAATTTCTTATGTTCCATGCCACATTATTGATGATATCTACATGTTTTATACACACTTTATGTCATATTTATGCGTTTTCGGAACTAACCTATTAACAAGATGCCGAAGTGCCGGTCCCTGTTTTCTGCTGTTTTTGGTTTCGAAATCCTAGTAAGGAAATATTCTCGGAATCGGACGAAATCAAGACCCGGGTTCCTATTTTTCCGGAACCATCCAGAACACCCGAGAGCCGCCGAGAGGAATCCCCGGGGCCCCACACCACACCCGGCGCGGCCGGAGGGGGGCCGCGCCGCCCTATGGTGTGGTGGCCCCAGGCCCCCTCCGAGGCTGCCCTTCCGCCTATTTAAAGCCTCCGTCGCGAAAACCCTATGACGAACGACGAAACCCACAGAAACCTTCCAGAGCCGCCGCCATCGCGAAGCCAAGATCTGGGGGACAGGAGTCTCTGTTCCGGCACGCCGCCGGAACGGGGAAGTGCCCCGGAAGGCTTCTCCATCGACACCGCTGCCATCTCCACCGCCATCTTCATCACCGCTGCTGCTCCCATGAGGAGGGAGTAGTTCTCCATCGAGGCTCGGGGCTGTACCGGTAGCTATGTGGTTCATCTCTCTCCTATGTACTTCAATACAATAATCTCATGAGCTGCCTTACATGATTGAGATTCCTCCTGCACAGTGTAATGGTGACAGTGTGTGCATCCGTGTTAGTACTTGGCGTATGCTATGATTATGATCTCTTGTAGATTATGAAGTTAACTATTGCTATGATGGTATTGATGTGATCTATTCCTCCTACATAGTGTGAAGGTGACGAGTGTGCATACTATGTTAGTACTTGGTTTAGTCGAATTGATCTTTCATGCACTCTAAGGTTATTTAAATATGAACATTGAATTGTGGAGCTTGTTAACTCCGGCATTGAGGGTTCGTGTAATCCTACGCAATGTGTTCATCATCCAACAAGAGTGTAGAGTATGCATTTATCTATTCTGTTATGTGATCAAAGTTGAGAGTGTCCACTAGTGAAAGTCTAATCCCTAGGCCTTGTTCCTAAATATCGCTATCGCTGCTTGTTTCTTGTTTCTTTAGCGTTACTACTGCTGCGTTACTACTGCTTGTTTACTGTCCTGGGCAAAGCTATTTTCTGGCACCGTTGCTACTACTTATTCATACCACCTGTATTTCACTATCTCTTCGCCGAACTAGTACACCTATTAGGTGTGTTGGGGACACAAGAGACTTCTTGCTTTGTGGTTGCAGGGTTGCTTGAGAGGGATATCTTTGACCTCTTCCTCCCTGAGTTCGATAAACCTTGGGTGATTCACTTAAGGGAAACTTGCTGCTGTTCTACAAACCTCTGCTCTTGGAGGCCCAACACTGTCTACAAGAATAGAAGCTCCCGTAGACATCATCGGCCCACCTACTTATTGGGCCGGCCCGTTAACAGGAAAGTGGGCCCCACCTGCTTATTGGGCCGGCCCACTATCTTGTTGGGCCAGCCCACTTGCTATATGGTGGACCCCACATACTAAATGGGTCGGCCCTTTAACAGGAAACTGGGACCCACCTGTGTTTTTGCCCCGGCCCACTATCTTGTTGGGCCGGCCCACTTGCTATATGGTGGACCCCACATACTAAATGGGCCGGCCCTTTAAGAGGAAAGTGGGACCCACCTGTGTTTTTGGCCCGACCCACTATCTTGTTGGGCCAGCCCAATTGCTATATGGTGGACCCCACATACTAAATGGGTCGGCCCTTTAACTGGAAAGTGGGACCCACCTGTGTTTTTGGCCCGGCCCACTATCTTGTTGGGCCGGCCCACTTGCTATATGGTGGACCCCACATACTAAATGGGTCGGCCCGTTAACAGGAAAGTGGGACCCACATGTGTTTTTGGCCCGGCCCACTTTCTTGTTGGGCCAACCCATTTGATCTATTGTGGACCCCACGTACTAAATGGGCCGGCCCGATAGCAGGAAAGTGGGACCCACATGCTAATTGGGCCGGCCCAATAACTTCTTGGGCCGGCCCACTTGCTTTAAGGTGGACCCCACTTGGTAAATGGGCCGGTCCGATAACGAGAAAGTGGGTCCCACATGTCTTGTGGGCCGGCCCTTTTGCTCGTTGACCGGTCAAACGAGTGCATTCAGCCCGGCCCACATGCTTAGTGGGCCGCCCATTAATGTTTTGACCGATCAACCTTAGAGGTTAGGCCCGGCCCACGTAACTAATGGACCAGGCCCGAGCTATATAGTTGACCGGTCAAACTAAGTCAGCTGGCCCGGCCCGCAAACTTAATGGGCCGGCCCGCTTAAGACGTGGCGAGCCTCGTGTGGGCCTACCATCTACCACGGGGTTTCGGCCGGTTAACGCCGTTAGCGCCGGTTAACGGCGTACGCCACGTGTCAGTTTGCATGACGTCAGCAGTCAACGGGCTCCCGGAAACACTTGTGCAACGGTCCGATTTTCCGTGGCGGAAGGGCGCCCAAGCGCGACGGACCGAAAAAATCGTCGTAGGACTTTGCCTGACTAAGTTTCGACAACAGAACCCATATCGTCGGGTTAGGCCCATAGGCGACGAAAAATACCCCTTAGCGGATGATTTTGAGACGTTGTCTATCAGAACTTTTCTTGTAGTGCTTGACCCTTGAAAACTTCCTCCACACCAAACTCGAAACAAACTCATTAGAGGGTTAGTGCATAATCAAAAATTCACATGTTCAGAGGTAACACAACCATTCTTAACACTTCTGGACATTGCCCAAAGCTACTGGAAGTCAATGGAACAAAGAAATCCATCAAACATAGCAAAAGAGGAAATGCGAAATAAAAGGCAGAATCTGTCAAAACAAAACAGTCCGTAAAGACGAATTTTTCTGGCGCACTTAACTTGCTCAGATGAAAAATCTCAAAACTAATGAAAGTTGCGTACATATCTGAGGAACACGCACGTAAATTGGCAGATTTTTCTGATTTACCTACAGAGAGCCCTACGCAGAAATCCAAATCTAGTATCAACCTTCTATTAGAGACTTCACTTGGCACAACAATGCAATAAAATAAAGATAAGGAGAGGTTGCTACAGTAGTGACAACTTCCAAGACACAATAAAACAGTAGCAAAATAAAGACATGGGTTATCTCCCAATAAGTTCTTTCTTTATAGCCATTAAGATGGGCTCAGCAATTTTAATGATGCCCGCGTAAGAAATAAGAATTGAAGCAAAAGAGAGCATCAAGAAGCAAATTCAAAACACATTTAAGCCTAACCCACTTCCTATGAAAAGGGATCTTGTAAATAAACAAATTCATGAAGCATAATGCAACAAGCATAGAAAGATAAAATAAGTGTAACTTCAAGATTTTCAGCAAAAAGAGAGGCGTTTTAGTAACACGAAAATTTCTACAACCATATTTCCCTCTCTCATAAAGATTTTCAGTAGCATCATGAACAAATTCAACAATATAACTATCACATGAAACATTCTTATCATGAGCTATATGCATAAAATTATTACTCTCCACATAAGCATAATAAATTTTATGAGCTGTAGTGGGAGCAAATTCAACAAAGTAGCTATCATTATTATTCTCATCAAGTATAGGAGGCATAGTATAATCATAATAAAATTTACTCTCCATAGTAGGCGGCACCAAAAGACCACTATCATTATAATCATCATAAATAGGAGGCAAAGTATCATCAAAGAAAATTTTCTCCTCAATGCTTGGGGGACTAAAGATATCATGCTCATCAAAACCAGCTTTCCCAAGCTTAGAATTTTCCATATCATTAGCAACAATGGTGTACAAAGCGTTCATACTAATATCATTGCTGCTAGCATGCAAATAAGATTCCATAGGTTTTTTAATTTTCGCATCAAACAATCCATGTCTTAACTCAGGAAATAGAATAAAAAGCTCACTGTTATTTTCCATTATGCCTAACTAGTGAACAAGAAACAAAAAGATGCAATTGCAGGATCTAAAGGAAATATCTTCTAGCACTTACAACGGCACCAGAAAATAACTTAGTTACCTGGGACCGGAGTGTGAGTGCCTTTTACCTTTCCTCCCCGGCAACGGCGCCAGAAAATAGCTTGATGTCTACTCACGCTTCTTTTCCTGTAGACAGTGTTGGGCCTCCAAGAGCGAGAGGTTTGTAGAACGGCGAGCAAGTTTTCCCTTAAGTGGATCACCCAAGGTTTATCGAACTCGGGGAGGAAGAGGTCAAAGATATCCCTCTCAAGCAACCCCGCAATCACGATACAAGAAGTCTCTTGTGTCCCCAACACACCTAATACACTTGTCGGATGTATAGGTGCACTAGTTCGGCGAAGAGATAGTGAAATACAAGTGGTATGAATGAATATGAGCAGTAGTAACGGCGCCGGAAAATAGCTTGCTGACGTGCGGTTGATGGTAGTAATATTGCAGGAAGTAAAGATGCAGTAAAACAGTAAATAAGCGATGATTGCAGTATTTGGAAACAAGGCCTAGGGATCATACTTTCACTAGTGGACACTCTCAACATTGATCACATAACTGAATAAACAAATACTACTTTCTCTACACTCTCTTGTTGGATGACAAACACCATTCATTGTGTAGGGCTACAAGAGCACCTCAATGCCGGAGTTAACAAGCTCCACAACATTCGATGTTCATATTTAAATAACCTTAGAGTGCATAATAGATCATTGCAATTTAGACCGAGAACTAACATAGCGCACACACTGTCACCATTACACTATGAAAGGGGGAATAAATCACATCAATACTATCATAGTAATAGTTAACTTCATAATCTACAAGAGATTACAATCATAACCTACGCCAAGTACTACATGATGCACACACTATCACCATTACATCATGAAGGAGGAATAGACTACTTTAATAACATCACTAGAGTAGCACATAGATGATATTCAACTAGATCACAAAGCTCATGATCACATAAAGATCACATGGGAGAGAGAGATGAACCACATAGCTACCGGTACAGCCCTTAGCCTCGAGGGAGAACTACTCCCTCCTCATCATGGGAGACAGCAGCGACGATGAAGATGGCGGTGGTGTCGATGGAGAAGCCTTCCGGGGGCACTTCCCCGTCCCGGCAGCGTGCCGGAACAGAGACTTATGTCCCCCAGATCTTGGCTTCGCGATGGCGGCGGCTCTGGAAGGTTTCTCGTACCGTGGCTTATTCCTCTAGGGTTTTCGCGACGGAGTACTTAAGTAGGCGAAAGGGCAGCCTCGGAGGGGCCCTGGTGGGGCCACACACTAGGGGGGCGCGCCCCACCCCTTGGCCACGCCGCCCTGGCGTGTGGGCCCCCTGGCTCCCCTCTGGTCTCTCTCCGATGTTCTGGAAGCTTCGTGGAATTATAAGATACTGGGCGTTGATTTCGTCCAATTCCGAGAATATTTCCTTACTAGGATTTCTGAAACCAAAAACAGCAGAAAACAGGAACTGGCCCTTCGGCATCTCGTCAATAGTTTAGTTCCGTAAGACGCATCAAAACGATATAAAGTGTGAACAAAACATGTAGGTATTGTCATAAAACTAGCATGGAACATAAGAAATTATAGATACGTTTGAGACGTATCAATGCGCTGGATGCCAGAGGTACGCAAGTCAATCGCACATGCCGGGCTCGGCGCTGAAGACCATACCACTCACCTGGCCGTTCGCCGTTTGGGGCATGGACATGGTGGGCAAGTTCAAAACAGCCCCCGGCGGTTACACCCACCTCCTGGTCGCCGTGGACAAATTCACCAAATGGGTGGAGGCAAAACCCATCAAGAAGTGCGATGGTAAAACGGCCACCAAATTCCTGCGCGAACTGATCTACCGCTACGGCTATCCCCACAGCATCATCACGAACAACGGCACCATCTTCGCCAAGGGAGAAATGGCCGACTTCTGTGAAGACAAGGGCATCCGACTCGACCTCGCGTCAGTCGCACATCCCGAGTCGAATGGGCAAGCAGAAAGAGCAAACTAGAGCATCCTCCATGGAATCAAACCACGGTTAGTAGTACCTCTGGAGCGCGCAGCCGGATGCTGGGCAGAAGAACTCCCCTCTGTCCTTTGGGGCATCCGCACAACACCCAACAGGTCGACCGGCTTCACGCCTTTCTTCCTCGTGTACGGCGCCGAAGCTATCATGCCCACGGACATCGCCTATGATTCGCCACGAGTCGCCAACTACGTCGAGGAAGAAAACGAGCGCGCTCGACAAGATGACGTCGACCTCCTCGATGAAGCACGCGACCTCGCACTCGCCAGGACAGCCATCTACCAGCAAGGCCCCCGCCGCTATCACAGTCGCCGTGTCCGCAGCCGCTCCTTCCAAGAAGGCGACCTCGTCTTGCGGCTAATACAGGACAAGAAGGGCATGCACAAGCTTTCCCCTCCATGGTAAGGGCCATTAGCCGTTAGCCGCGCGATCGGAAACGACTCCTACTACCTCACCGACGTTCGCAAGGACGACAAGGGCGAGCCGCTCACCAGGGAAGTCGAGCGGCCTTGGAATGTCAACCTCCTCCGTCGGTTCTACACCTAGAAAAGGCATGTAAGGAATTTCCTGAGTATCAAATAAAAAAAATTCGCCATGTCAAAAGTCGCATTCGCCGATCGCTTCGCCGTCATTCGCCATACAACCCTATCTCCCATCTCATGCAAGCGAGGTTAGTCGCTAAAACGCACGACCCGAGACTGGGAGACCTTCGATTGCTGCTGCTGGCAGAGAAGATCCCAGATCAGCCAAGTAGCTCGGCTAACAAGGGCACGACAGGGAAAAGCCGGTCGCAACACCAGGTCCGGGCAACCCCAAATCCCTTACGCCGACAAGCGAAAACGGCGACTGGATCCTCCAGCAGGGTCGCCCGCCCGACCAGCCTTCCGGGCCCTGGCAATCGTACAGTGCTACACCATACAGCACGCCAACATGCCCTCCTCTACCTTAGGCAGGTGACTTGAAAGGCTAAGTACTTCGACCAGGGACTCCGCAAAACGGACCCGCGGCTCGCCAAGGAACAACGCCACACCAAGAACCCCTTTGGAGTCGCCAAAGCGACTGGCTCATCGAGCCACGATGAGAGGCGCGCTACTAAAAAACAGCGCAAGACAAAAATGACCCACTCCTCCACCCATGAGGCTGCTATTCGTACTAACAATGACTACGTACTGCGACTGGGAACGCCCAGCTCGACAAGGAAAACAGTCAAGTCGATAGCCTTCATCGGGGTCGCACCGCGACTGGCCCCTCTGGCCACGGAGAGTCGGCTCGCAACACACAAAACATGCAAGAGCATATATATTAACCGACAAATAGCAGTGCGCAAATAGAAAATAACTTATGTACAACTAACACCCACGAGTCTCACGCTCGCAGGGACAAAAATCTTTTTTCATACAGGTCATAAAGGAGCTCCGCACAAATGATCAACTACTTGGAGGACCCCAGGTTCTCCTCTACCACCGGCTCGGCTCCATCCTCCCCGTGGCGGAACTTGGGAGTGTACCGGACGACGGGATAGGTGGACAAGGCGTTGGTGGCCGCAGCATGGAACAGGCGCTCGGCGGGGAAGTCCTTCGGGCCCGCCTCCTTCCCCGCGTCCTCAGGAGGAGACTGGCTGACGATGTGCGTCTCCAAGTCCGCAGTCGCCAGCACCCGGTCGGCATAAGGGCGCACCGCCTCCATCAGCCGCAGCACCTCAGCGACATCGAACTCGCCGGTCTCCGATGGGAAGTGATGTCTACGGGTGCTTCTATTCTTGCAGACAGTGTTGGGCCTCCAAGAGCAGAGGTTTGTAGAACAGCAGGAAGTTTCCCTTAAGTGGATCACCCAAGGTTTATCGAACTCAGGGAGGAAGAGGTCAAAGATATTCCTCTCAAGCAACCCTGCAATCACGATACAAGAAGCCTCTTGTGTCCCCAACACACCTAATACACTTGTCAGATGTATAGGTGCACTAGTTCGGCGAAGAGATAGTGAAATACAAGTGGTATGAATGAATATGAGCAGTAGTAACGGCACCAGAAAAGTGCTTGCTGGCGTGCAGTTGATGGTAGTAATATTGCAGGAAGTAAAGATGCAGTAAAACGGTAAACAAGCGATGATTGCAGTATTTGGAAACAAGGCCTAGGGATCATACTTTCACTAGTGGACACTCTCAACATTGATCACATAATAAATAAGTTCTCTTCCTTTGTGCTACATATACTCTTGTTTGATAATGAACACCATTCGTTGTGTAGGGCTACAAGACCACCTCAATGCCGGAGTTAACAAGCTCCACAACATTCGGCATTCATATTTAAGTAACCTTTAGAGCATAATAGATCTTTGCAACTTAAACCGAGTACTAACATAGCATACACACTCGTCACCTTTACACTATGAAGGGGGAATAAATCACATCAATACTATCATAGTAATAATTAACTCCATAACCTACAAGAGATTATGATCATAACCTACGCCAAGAACTACACGATGCACACACTCGTCACCATTACACCGTGAAGGAGGAATAGACTACTTTAATAACATCACAAGAGTAGCACATAGACTAATAGTGATAGAAAGCTCATATGAATCTCAATCATGTAAGGCAGCTCATGAGATCATTGTATTGAAGTACATAGGAGAGAGATTAACCACATAGCTACCGGTACAGCCCTTAGCCTCGAGGGAGAACTACTCCCTCCTCATGGGAGACAGAAGCGGTGATGAAGACGGCGGTGGTGTCGATGGAGATGCCTTCCGGGGGCACTTCCCCGTCCCGGCGGCGTGCCGGAAAAGAGACTCCTGTCACCCAGATCTTGGCTTCGCGATGGCGGCGGCTCTGGAAGGTTTCTCGTACCGTGGCTTTTCCGTGTCGAAGATTTAGGTCAGGGACCTTTAAATAGGCGAAGAGGCGGAGTCGGAGGGGGTACGGAGCCGCCACACAATAGGGGGGCGCGGACCCTAGCCTGGCCGCGCCAGCCCCATGTGTGGGCCCCCTGTGGCTCTCCTCTGGTGGCTCTCGGGTGTTCTGGAAGCTTCGTGGAATTCTAAGATGCTGGGCATTGATTTTGTCCAATTCCGAGAATATTTCCTTACTAGGATTTCTGAAACCAAAAACAGCAGAAAACAGGAACTGGCACTTGGGCATCTCGTCAATAGGTTAGTACCGGAAAACGCATCAAAACGATATAAAGTGTGAACAAAACATGTAGATAATGTCATAAAACTAGCATGGAACATAAGAAATTATAGATACGTTTGAGACGTATCAAGCATCCCAAGCTTAGTTCCTACTCGCCCTCGAGTAGGTAAACGATAACAATGATAATTTCTTAAGTGACATGCTACCAACATAATCTTGATCAACATTATTGTAAAGCATATGAGATGAATGAAGTGATTCAAAGCAATGGTAAAGACAATGATTAAACAACTGAATCATATAGCAAAGACTTTTCATGAATAGTACTTTCAAGACAAGCATCAATAAGTCTTGCATAAGAGTTAACTCATAAAGCAATAGATTCAAAGTAAAAGGCATTGAAGCAACACAAAGGATGATTAAGTTTCAGCAATTGCTTTCAACTGTAACATGTATATCTCATGGATAGTTGTCAACATAAAGTAATATAACAAGTGCAACAGGTAAACATGTAAGGATCAATGCACACAGTTTACACAAGTGTTTGCTTCTAAGATAGAAAGAATAGGTAAACTGACTCAACATAAAGCAAAAGATAGGCCCTTCACAGAGGGAAGCAGGGATTAAATCATGTGCTAGAGCTTTTTAAGTTTTGAAATCATATAGAGAGTATAAAAGTAAAGTTTTGAGAGGTGTTTGTTGTTGTCAACGAATGGTAATGGGTACTCTAACTACCTTATCAACCAGACTTTCAAGAGCGGCTCCCATGAAGGACGTTATCTCTACCAGCAAGGTAGATCATCCCTCTTCTCTTTGTTTACACATGTACTTTAGTTTAGTTTATATTTTTTTTTTTAGATGACACTCCTCCCAACCTTTGCTTTCTCAAGCCATGGCTAACCGAATCCTCGGGTGCCTTCCAACAATCACATACCATGAAGGAGTGTCTATTTGCAAAATTAAGTTACTTACTGATGAATCAGAGCAAAACATGTGAAGAGAATTATTAATGAAAGTTAATTAATTGGGGCTGGGAACCCCATTGCCAACTCTTTTTGCAAAATTATTGGATAAGCGGATGTGCCACTAGTCCATTGGTGAAAGTCTGTCAGAAGTAAATGACAAGATCGAAAGATAAACACCACATACTTCATCATGAGCTATAAAACATTGACACAAATAAGAGATAATAGATTTTGAATTGTTTAAAGGTAGCACATGAAGTATTTGCTTGGAATGGAAGGAAATACCACATAGTAGGTAGATATGGTGGACACAAATGGCATAGGTTTTGGCTCAAGGTTTTGGATGCACGAGAAGCATTTCCTCTCAGTACAAGGCTTTGGCTAGAAAGGTTGTTTGAAGCAAACACAAGTATGAACCGGTACAACAAAACTTACATAAGAACATATTGCAAGCATTATAAAACTCTACACTGTCTTCCTTGTTGCTCAAACACTTTTACCAGAAAATATCTAGACCTTAGAGACCAATCATGCAAACCAATTTCAACAAGCTCTACGGTAGTTCTCCACTAATAGATTTAAACTACATGATGCATGAGTAAACATGATCTAATTGAGAGCTCAAAACAATTGCCAGGTATCAAATTATTCAAGACAATATGAGGCATTTTTTGTTTCCAACCAAATAACAATGAGTGCAATAGCTTCCAACTTTTACCATTGAACATTAAAAGTAAGAGCAAAGAACACAAGTGTTCATCTGAAAAAGCGGAGCGTGCCTCTCTCCCAAACAAGGATTGCTAGGATCCGAATTTATTCAAACACAAACAAAAATAAAAACAAACAGACGCTCCAAGTAAAGCACATATGATGTGACCAAATAAAAATATAGTTTCAATAGAAGAAACCTGATAAGTTGATGAAGAAGGGGATACCTTGGGCATCCCCAAGCTTAGACGCTTGAGTCTTCTTGAAATATGCAGGGATGAACCACGGGGGCATCCCCAAGCTTAAACTTTTCACTCTTCTTGATCATATATCATCCTCCTCTCTTGCTTGACCCTTGAAAACTTCCTTCACACCAAACTTCTCATAAACTTCATTAGAGGGGTTAGTACTCAAAAACTTTAATCCACTTTAGTCCTGTAGTGACACATTGCAAGAACTCAATAAAACATTAGCTACAGCTCTCCACGTCTAGAAAGCCTCACTTAAAGTCCACAAGAGACAATGCAAAAAACGAGACGAGAATCTGTCAAAACAGAACAGCCAGTAAACACGAATTTTTAAGAGGTACTTCCGTTGCTCAAATCGGAAAACTCAAAACTAATGAAAGTTGCGTACATATCTGAGGAACACGCACGTAAATTGGAAGATTTTTCTGAGTGACCTACAGAGAGCCCTGCCCAGATTCGTGATAGATAGAAATCTGTTTCTGCGCAGAAATCCAAATCTAGCATCAACCTTCTATTAGAGACTTTACTTGGCACAACATTGCAATACAATAAAGATAAGGAGAGGTTTCTACAGTAGTAACAACTTCCAAGACACAACAAAACAGTAGCAAAATAAACACATGGGTTATCTCCCAAGAAGGGCTTTCTTTATAGCCATTAAGATGGGCTCAGCAATTTTAATGATGCTCACATAAGGATGAGAGTTGAAGCAAAAGAGAGCATAAAAAAGCAAGTTCAAAACACTTTTAAGTCTAACCCACTTCCTATGCATAGGAATCTTGTACACAAATAAATTCATGAAGAACAAAGTGACAAGCATAGAAAGATAAAACAAGAGTAACTTCAAAAGTTTCAGCATATAGAGAGGTGTTTTAGTACTATGAAAATTTCTACAACCATATTTTCCTCTCTCATAATAATTTTCAGTAGCTTCATGGATAAACTCAACAATATAACTATCACATGCAGCATACTTTTCATGATCCACAAACACATAATTTTTATCAAGCTCAAAAATAATAGGATCAAAACTTTCAAATCCACTTTTATCAATAATATAACAAGATGATTGATCATTCTCAAAAGATATGGGACTCATAGATAAAGTCAAGAACTCTCCAATCCCATTTTCATTAGTAGTACAATTAATATCAAGTAACATAGGACTATCATCTAGAGATTTATCATAAACATTTGCCAAGCAAAACTCTTTAGTACCATGCATTTCGACATCAGGCACAAACAAAGCATTATCATAAGATTTATCAAAATAGCATGGATAATCATAGATAACAGTAGCATAATTATTCTCACAAGTTTTACTCATAGGGAATATTGCAAGAGAATCCACAGGAACATAACATTCATCGGCCTTTGGTAAGCATGGACGACAATCAAATAGTGTAAGAGATAAAGAGTTACTCTCATTAGAAGGTTGGCATGGGTAGCTAATCCATTATTCCTCATTTTGTTCATCACTCTCCTCTTCTTTTTCATCCAATGAGCTTTCAGGTTCATCAATTTCCTCGTCTTTTTCATCCAATGAGCTTTCAGGTTCATCAATTTCTTCTTCCACTGGTTCCTGCAAATTGTGAGTGCATTCTTGTGCATTAATGAGTCTCTCTTTATAATCAATGATATAAGGATTATCACTGTAACTTTCTATGCAAAAATTAAGGATAGAAGAGACATAATCTTTAAGGTCCTTACAAACAACACAAGTTTCATAATTTTTAGCCATGAAGGATTCTATCTCAGAAGCTCCCATAAATAAGACAAATTGTTCTACCTCTTCGAACCCAAGATGAATATAGCTATTCCAATTATAGTTCTTAATTAAAACTTCCTCACTAAAGCCACATTGAAATTTAAGATGTTTAGTATCCTATTTAGAGCAACAGTTTATATCATGGCGTTTAAGCAAGATTTTAGCAATTGTATCCAGTTTTTCTATCACAGCACTCATAACTTTTCCCGTTCTTGATTCTCTATAATTATTATATAATTCAATAAGCTCCAGATAGGTTGTGGTTTCTTCCATAACAACAGTTTTTAATTTTTCGGTTTTTCAAATTTTTATGGATTTTTGGGTATATGAGAAAAGTAAAACAAAACAAAAACAAACTAGACAAAAGTAAACTAAGCAAAATAATACTAGACAGAAATAAACTAAGCACAAATAAACTAGACAGAAGTAAACTAAGTAAAATAAAACAGAGAGAGAGGTGGAGTGTACTCCCCAGGTGAACTTATGAGTAGAGCTATGCCTCCCCGGCAACGGCGCCAGAAAAGTGCTTGATGTCTACGGGTGCTTCTATTCTTGTAGACAGTGTTGGGCCTCCAAGAGCAGAGGTTTGTAGAACAGCAGCAAGTTTCCCTTAAGTGGATCACCCAAGGTTTATCGAACTCGTGGAGGAAGAGGTCAAAGATATTCCTCTCAAGCAACCTGCAATCACGATACAAGAAGTCTCTTGTGTCCCCAACACACCTAATACACTTGTCAGATGTATAGGTGCACTAGTTCAGCGAAGAGATAGTGAAATACAAGTGGTATGAATGAATATGAGCAGTAGTAACGGCGCCAGAAAAGTGCTTGCTGGCGTGCAGTTGATGGTAGTAATATTGCAGGAAGTAAAGATGCAGTAAAATAGTAAACAAGCGATGATTGCAGTATTTGGAAACAAGGCCTAGGGATCATACTTTCACTAGTGACACTCTCAACATTGATCACATAATAAATAAGTTATCTTCCTTTGTGCTACATATACTCTTGTTTGATAATGAACACCATTCGTTGTGTAGGGCTACAAGAGCACCTCAATGCCGGAGTTAACAAGCTCCACAACATTCGGCATTCATATTTAAGTAACCTTTAGAGCATAATAGATCTTTGCAACTTAAACCGAGTACTAACATAGCATACACACTGTCACCTTTACACTATGAAGGGGGAATAAATCACATCAATACTATCATAGTAATAATTAACTCCATAACCTACAAGAGATTATGATCATAACCTACGCCAAGAACTACACGATGCACACACTCGTCACCATTACACCGTGAAGGAGGAATAGACTACTTTAATAACATCACAAGAGTAGCACATAGACTAATAGTGATACAAAGCTCATATGAATCTCAATCATGTAAGGCAGCTCATGAGATCATTGTATTGAAGTACATAGGAGAGAGATTAACCACATAGCTACCGGTACAGCCCTTAGCCTCGAGGGAGAACTACTCCCTCCTCATGGGAGACAGCAGCGGTGATGAAGATGGCGGTGGTGTCGATGGAGATGCCTTCCGGGGGAACTTCCCCGTCCCGGCGGCATGCCGGAACAGAGACTCCTGTCCCCCAGATCTTGGCTTCGCGATGGCGGTGGCTCTGGAATGTTTCTCGTACCGTGGCTTTTCCGTATCAAAGATTTAGGTCATGGACCTTTAAATAGGCGAAGAGGCGGAGTCGGAGGGGGTACGGAGCCGCCACACAATAGGGGGGCGCGGGCCCTAGCCTGGCCACGCCAGCCCCATGTGTGGGCCCCCTGTGGCTCTTCTCTGGTGGATCTCGGGTGTTCTGGAAGCTTCGTGGAATTCTAAGATGTTGGGCGTTGATTTTGTCCAATTCCGAGAATATTTCCTTACTAGGATTTCTGAAACCAAAAACAGCAGAAAACTGGAACTGGCACTTTGGCATCTCGTCAATAGGTTAGTTCCGGAAAACGCATCAAAACGATATAAAGTGTGAACAAAACATGTAGGTAATGTCATAAAACTAGCATGGAACATAAGAAATTATAGATACGTTTGAGACGTATCAGGAAGCCAGCTGTCACCTCTTCCACCTAGAAGCCCTCCGAGTAGTGGGCAAGTACCATGCTTAAAGCCATGGTAACGCCCACCCGGAAAGAAGATCGGCGGAGCCAGTCAACTACCGCTGGGATGTCGGAGACGGCCTTGAAGACCGACGGCGCGTCACGAGGAATCACCTCCCGCGGACTAAGGTACTGGAGCGCCGCAAGAATCTCACCAGCGCAGGTGATGATGCACGTGGTCGCAGCCTCCAGGCACTCTCGCGGGGTCGCCGTCTCCACGAGCTCGCACTGGCCTGAAAGTAGACAAGGCCAACTTCAGCGACAGCGTCATATAAAAAATACAAAGGGAAGCGGACTCGCCACGCTCGGGGACTGGTCCCACGAGACGGACTCGCCACGCTCGGGGACTGGCCCCACGAGACGGTCTCGCCACGCTCGAGGACTGGCCCCACGAGACGGACTTGCCACGCTCGGGGATTGGCCCCACGAGACGGACTTGCCACGCTCGGGGACTGGCCCCACGAGATGGACTCGCCACGCTCGGGGACTGGCCCCACGAGACGGACTCGCCACGCTCGGGGACTGGCCCCACGAGACGGACTCGCCACGCTCGGGGACTGGCCCCACGAGACGGACTCGCCACGCTCGGGGACTGGCCCCACGAGACGGACTCACCACGCTCGCGGTCCCCCGAGACGGACTCGCCATGGTCAGCGACCAGCACCCAAACGAAAGTCGCCATAGGTCTCACCAAACAAAAAAAAGAGAGAGAACAAAGAGGAAGACTCACCAAGAAGCTGCCGCGACATCTCGCGGACGAAGGCCTCGAAGCTGGTCTTTTCGGCCTGTACGGCGAAGACGACACCCTCCAAGGTTGCCTTCTCCGTGGCGAGCTCCTTAGCGTGCTGCTGCTTCAAGGACGCAATCTCCTCCCGCAGTGCCGCCGCGGCGCCCCGAGCCGTGTCCCTGTCTTCCGCCGCAGCTTCAAGCTTGCCCTTGTACTCGGCGATGACGTCTTCCAGCTCCTTACCCTTGTCCTCCAGGACCTTGGTAAGGTCCGCGACCTCCGCCTTCGCCTTCTTCTTCGCCTCCTCAGCCTGGGTCGCCCGGAATTCAGCCTCCCGATAGAAGGATTCCTTCACGAACCCCTCGCGGGCCTCGGCAAGCGCCCTTTCCTGTGCCTCTGCTACATGAAACGGAGGCTAATGAGATCAATTCCACACCAAGCGGAAGACAAAAAAGGTCAAATGCAAAAAAGAGGGGGGAAGAAACTCACTGCCAATGGCAATGAGCTAGCGGTTCTTCTTTGCCGCCTCCTCCACAAGCGCTGTCAGTCGCCTCACCTCCGCCTACACGGGTAAAAGAAGCGACTGTCAGTAAAAGGAAAGATAGTAGTCCGGATCCAAATAAAAAATGAGAAGACTCGACTCGCCCCTTCAGCCCAAGTCGACCCTCGGGGACTGGGGGAGACCGGACCACAAATAGAATAACTTACCACATGGACTTCGCTGAGCGCCGTATGAAGCTCGGTGAAGGATAAAGATGACAGCGGAGGTCGACGCGACTCGTGCGTCCCGCCCCCCTGCACCATCGCCTCGGTCGATGGTGTCTCCTCAGCCGGCGCCTCGGGGCTGACAGGGTGAGCGTGATCTCGGGCGGCCTTAGTACGGTGCTCCTTCGTCTTCGCCGACAGGCCGCCCCCCTCTGCAGCGCCCTGCTCCTTCTTCGTTCCGGGTGGGCGCCACCTGGGCTCTGAGCTGCCGTCGACTCGGCGCCTGCTATCTCCTCCTTCGCCGCGAGGGGAGTGACGTCCGAATCCCGCGCCGTGGCCGAGTCGACGCCCGTCTTCGCCGCTTCGCTGCTGCCCGCACTCTCCGTGGGACCGCTCCCGGCGACCGGCCCGGCTGAGCTGGTGGTGGCACCCGTTGCCTTGCTCGCGGCGGCGGGCTCTCCTCGCGACGACATCATGCTCGCGGGGTCGGCCGCCGTCTTCTTCGACTCGGCGGCCTTCTTCAGGTCGGCCGCCTTCTTCGCCTCGGCGGCCCTCGTAGCCGCCACCCCGCCGATCGGGGCCGGCCTTGATAAGACCTTCTTCTTCGACCTACAAGAGATCGACGTGAGCTCCTCGCCAGCCCGCTAGATGGTGGAGCAAGGACCAAGGATGGGTACTTACTTCACCGTCGGGATCGCCTTTACGCCTGGGCCGACTCGGGCCCCGGCCTCGAGGGCGTTCTTCAGAGGGCGCCAGAGCTCGGTGGCGCCCTCGAGGATGGTCTGACGCGGTCGCTTAGACCGCGGCTCGCCGCCCCCCATTGTGGCCCCTTTTCCCTCAGGGGGCGAGGTCGTCTCCTCCTCCTCGTCATCTTCCGGGGGGCTCGCTCCCGGCACGCCTTGCGATGAGGAGGTCGCCCCTCTCTTCGTACCGCGCGGGAGTCGGACGAAGTCCCTCACTTCGGAATCCGACTCGGTGCGGTCTCCTTCATCCTCGGCCTCGTCGTCTTCGCCCTCGATCATCTCCGGAGGCTCTTTCCCCGCGAGTGGGGGGAGATGGTTGGCGACCTTCTGCCACCGCTGCATTCCGGTGGATATGCGCGTCAGCAAACTCTAAACTCCAACCAAGCACCCAAAGTATTGACAAAGACAATAAGATACCTGAGGCGCCGGCTTGTCCTCGGAGAAGGGCTGCAACCCATCCTCGAAGGAAGTGAAGGTGGCCGTGGTGACTTTGGCGAGCGCCTTCCGGTACTCGGCTTCGTCCCACTCAGTCGTCGTCGATCGGGTGCAATCGTTCTGCCCCCGATACTCCCACATGAAGTGGCCTCGGCAGCGCAGGGGAATCAAGCGGCGGCCAAGCCAGCAATTGTACATGTTGGCCGCCATCAGGCCGTCGTCCTTCAGCGCTTGGATCGTCAGGCGCATCTCCTTTACCACTTCCTCCTGGTCGTGTGGCAATGATCGCACGTTGAGGCGCCGGGGGACGCTCGGCTCGGATGTGTACTAGGGAATGCGAACTCCACCCGGTGGCGTGTGCTCCAGCGCGTAGAACTAGAATCGGCGCCACTGCAACTGCACCTTCTTGGGGAGCGCCATGTCAACGAAGCTCTCCCCCGATTTCACCTGGAAGGTGATTCCGCCATTTGGGATAAGCGCCGGGTCGCCCTTGCTGGCCCTGGTTGCCCGCCCATGGAAGATCGATACCCACAGGGGGAAATAGGGCGGACTGCCCAGGTAGCACTCGCACAGCGCCACGAACAGCGAAATCTGCTGGACGTTGTGCGGCCCGAGGTCGGAGACCTTGATGTTGTAAAAGGCCAACAACTGCCGGAGGAAATCGGAGGTGGGGAGAGCGAACCCGCGGTCGAGGAAGCTCAGGAAGATCACGAACTCCCCGGGCCGCGGGAGGGGTTCCGTCTCGTTCGCCGGCGGAACTCGCCACCGCTCTTGCTTGAACTCCGGAATGACCCCGGAGGCGACGTACGGGAGGAGAGACTCCCGCGTGACCTTCGACTTGCCCCAGCCTTTCGCCGCCATGGATGTGTGTGGAGCTTGGAATGAGGAGGAGATGAAGAGAAGATGAGAGAAGAGTGCGGAGGAGTGGTGAACCCTAATCCTAGGGGCAGCCCTTTATACCGCCCACACTCGCCCAGATTAAGGATGAAATCCGTTCGTTAATTCGTCCCGGAATCGCCGCCCCGCAATCAACGGTCAAGATCTGCGCCGGCTCCGGCTGAGTAGCCGTTGATACGTCTCCGACGTATCGATAATTTCTTATGTTCCATGCCACATTATTGATATTATCTACATGTTTTATGCACACTTTATGTCATATTCGTGCATTTTCTGGAACTAACCTATTAACAAGATGCCGAAGAGCCAGTTGCTGTTTTCTGCTGTTTTTGGTTTCACAAATCCTAGTAAGGAAATATTCTCGGAATTGGACGAAATCAACGCCCAGGGTCCTATTTTGCCACGAAGCTTCCAGAAGACCGAAGAGGAGTCGAAGTGGGGCCACGAGGCGCCGCCACCATAGGGCGGCGCGGCCCAGGCCCTGGCCGCGCCGACCTATGGTGTGGGGCCCTCGTGTGGCCCCCCACGTTGCCCTTCCGCCTATTTAAAGCCTCCGTCGCGAAAACCCTATGACGAACGACGAAACCCACAGAAACCTTCCAGAGCCGCCGCCATCGCGAAGCCAAGATCTGGGGGACAGGAGTCTCTGTTCCGGCACGCCGCCGGAACGGGGAAGTGCCCCCGGAAGGCTTCTCCATCGACACCACTGCCATCTCCACCGCCATCTTCATCACCGCTGCTGCTCCCATGAGGAGGGAGTAGTTCTCCATCGAGGCTCGGGGCTGTACCGGTAGCTATGTGGTTCATCTCTCTCCTATGTACTTCAATACAATAATCTCATGAGCTGCCTTACATGATTGAGATTCATATGATGATGCTTGTAATCTAGATGTCATTATGCTAGTCAAGTGAGTTTTACTTATGTGATCTCCGGAGACTCCTTGTCCCACGTGTGTAAAGGTGACGAGTGTGTGCACCGTGTGGGTCTCTTAGGCTATATTTCACGAATACTTATTCACCGTTATGAAGAGCATAGTGAAGTGCTTATTTATATCTCTTTATGATTGCAATGTATTTTGTATCACAATTTATCTATGTGCTACTCTAGCAATGTTATTAAAGTAGTTTTATTCCTCCCGCACGGTGTAATGGTGACAAGTGTGTGCATCCGTGTTAGTACTTGGCGTATGCTATGATTATGATCTCTTGTAGATTATGAAGTTAACTATTGCTATGATGGTATTGATGTGATCTATTCCTCCTACATAGTGTGAAGGTGACAAGTGTGCATACTATGTTAGTACTTGGTTTAGTCGAATTGATCTTTCATGCACTCTAAGGTTATTTAAATATGAACATTGAATTGTGGAGCTTGTTAACTTCGGCATTGAGGGTTCGTGTAATCCTACGCAATGTGTTCATCATCCAACAAGAGTGTAGAGTATGCATTTATCTATTCCGTTATGTGATCAATGTTGAGAGTGTCCACTAGTGAAAGTGTAATCCCTAGGCCTTGTTCCTAAATACTGCTATCGCTGCTTGTTTACTGTTTTATTGCGTTACTACTGCTACCATACTACCACCATCAACTACACGCCAGCAAGCTATTTTCTGGCACCGTTGCTACTGCTCATACTTATTCATACCACATGTATTTCACTATCTCTTCGCCGAACTAGTACACCTATTAGGTGTGTTGGGGACACAAGAGACTTCTTGCTTTGTGGTTGCAGGGTTGCATGAGAGGGATATCTTTGACCTCTTCCTCCCCGAGTTCGATAAACCTTGGGTGATCCACTTAAGGGAAAACTTGCTGCTGTTCTACAAACCTCTGCTCTTGGAGGCCCAACACTGTCTACAAGAATAGAAGCTCCCGTAGACATCAAGCACTTTTCTGGCGCCGTTGCCGGGGAACGAAAAGCTTCTACACAGGGATTTCCTCCCTCGTCAACCACGCGCCAGTTGTGGACAGCAAGCTACTTTTCTGGCGCCGTTGCCGGGGAGGAAAGGTAAAAGGCTCTCATACTCCGGTCCCAGGTAAAGTACTTTTCTGTTGCCGTTGTGTGTGTGCTCGAAGCTATTTCCTTTAGATCCTGCAATTGCATCTTTTTGTTTCTTGTTTACACTAGTTTGGCAAAATGGACAAGAATGAGCTTCTTATTCTATTTCCTGATTTAAAACATGGATTGTTTGATGCGAAAATTAAAAAACCTATGAAATCTTATTTGCATGCTGGTAGTAATATTAGTATGAACGCTTTGAACACCATTGTTGCTAACGATATAGAAATTTCTAAGCTTGGGGAAGTTGGCTTTGATGACCATGATATTTTTTAATCCCCCAAGCATTGAGGAGAAAATTTACTTTGATGATACTTTGCCTCCTATTTATGATGATTATAATGATAGCTACTTTGTTGAATTTGCTCCCACTACAACTAATAAAATTGATTATGCTTATGTGGAGAGTAATAATTTTATGCATGAGACTCATGATAAGAATGCTTTATGTGATAGTTATATTGTTGAGTTTGCTCATGTTGCTACTGAAAGTTATTATGAGAGAGGAAAATATGGTTGTGGAAATTTTCATGTTACTAAAACACCTCTCTATGTGCTGAAATTTTTGAAACTACACTTGTTTTATCTTCCTGATCTTGTTACTTTGCTCTTCATGAATTTATTTGTGTACAAGATTCCTTTTCATAGGAAGCATGTTAGACTTAAATGTGTTTTGAATTTGCCTCTTGATGCTCTCTTTTGCTTCAAATACTATTTCTTGCAAGTGCATCATTAAAACTGCTGAGCCCATCTTAATGGCTATAAAGAAAGAACTTCTTGGGAGATAACCCATGTGTTATTTTGCTACAGTACTTTGTTTTATATTTGTGTCTTGGAAGTTGTTTACTACTGTAGCAACCTCTCCTTATCTTAGTTTTGTGTTTTGTTGTACCAAGTAAAGTCGTTGATACCAAGGTTGATACTAGATTTGGATTACTGCGCAGAAACAGATTTCTTTGCTGTCACGAATCTGGGTCTAATTCTCTGTAGGTAACTCAGAAAATTATGCCAATTTACGTGAGTGATCCTCAGATATGTACGCAACTTTCATTCAATTTGGGCATTTTTCATCTGAGCAAGTTTGGTGCCCTTTTAAAATTCGTCTTTACGGACTGTTCTGTTTTGACAGATTCTGCCTTTTATTTCGCATTGCTTCTTTCACTGTGTTGGGTGGATTTCTTTGTTCCATTACCTTCCAGTAGCTTTGAGCAATTTCCAGAAGTGTTAAGAATGATTGTGTCACCTCTGAACATGTGAGTTTTTGATTATGCACTAATCCTCTAATGAGTTTGTTTCGAGTTTGGTGTGGAGGAAGTTTTCAAGGGTCAAGAGAGGAGGATGATATACTATGATCAAGAAGAGTGAAGAGTCTAAGCTTGGGGATGCCCCGGTGGTTCATCCCTGCATATTTCAAGAAGACTCAAGCATCTAAGCTTGGGGATGCCCAAGGCATCCCCTTCTTCATCGACAACTTATCGAGTTTCTTCTCTTGAAACTATATTTGTATTCGGTCACATCTTATGTACTTTACTTGGAGCGTCTGTTTGTTTTTGTTTATGTTTGAATAAGTTCATCCTTGTGTGGGAGAGAGACACGCTCCGCTGGTTCGTATGAACACATGTGTTCTTAGCTCATAATATTCATGGCGAATTTTCCTCTTCGTTAATTGTTATATGGTTGGAAACGGAAAATGCTACATGTAGTAACTGGTATGATGTCTTGAATAACTTAATACTTGGCAATTGTTGTGCTCATGTTTAAGCTCTTGCATCATATACTTTGCACCTATTAGTGAAGAAATACATAGAGCTTGTTAAAATTTGGTTTGCATGAGTGGTTTCTCTAGAGTCTAGATATTTTCTAGTGAGGTGTTTGAACAACAGGGAAGACAATGTATAGTCTTATAATGCTTGTAATATGTCTTTTATGTAAGTTTTGATGTACTAGTTTATGCTTGTGTTTGCTTCAAACAACCTTGCTAGCCTAAGCCTTGTATCGAGAGGGAGTACTTCTCATGCATTCAAAATCCTTGAGCCAACCACTATGCCATTTGTGTCCACCATACCTACCTACTACATGGTATTTCTCCGCCATTCCAAAGTAAATTGCTTGAGTGCTACCTTTAATTTCCATCATTCGCCTTTGCAATATATAGCTCATGGGACAAATAGCTTAAAAACTATTGTGGTATTGAATATGTACTTATGCACTTTATCTCTTATTAAGTTGCTTGTTGTGCGATAACCATGTTTCTGGGACGCCATCAACTATTCTTTGTTGAATATCATGTGAGTTGCTATGCATGTTCGTCTTGTCCGAAGTAAGAGAGATCTACCACCTTATGGTTAAGCATGCATATTGTTAGAGAAGAACATTGGGCCGCTAACTAAAGCCATGATTCATGGTGGAAGTTTCAGTTTTGGACATATATCCTCAATCTCATATGAGAAAATTATTAATTGTTGATACATGCTTATGCATAAAAGAGGAGTCCATTATCTGTTGTCTATGATGTCCCGGTATGGATGTCTAAGTTGAGAATAATCAATAGCGAGAAATCCAATGCGAGCTTTCTCCTTAGACCTTTGTACAGGCGGCATAGAGGTACCCCTTTGTGACACTTGGTTAAAACATGTGCATTGCGATGATCCGGTAGTCCAAGCTAATTAGGACAAGGTGCGGGCACTATTAGTATACTATGCATGAGGCTTGCAACTTGTAAGATATAATTTACATGATACATATGCTTTATTACTACCGTTGACAAAATTGTTTCATGTTTTCAAAATCAAAGCTCTAGCACAAATATAGCAATCGATGCTTTTCCTCTTTGAAGGACCTTTCTTCTACTTTTATTGTTGAGTCAGTTCACCTATTTCTCTCCACCCCAAGAAGCAAACACTTGTGTGAACTGTGCATTGATTCCTACATACTTTCTTATTGCACTTGTTATATTACTCTATGTTGACAATATCCATGAGATATACATGTTATAAGTTGAAAGCAACCGCTGAAACTTCATCCTCCTTTGTGTTGCTTCAATACCTCTACTTTGAATTATTGCTTTATGAGTTAACTCTTATGCAAGACTTATTGATGCTTGTCTTTAAGTACTATTCATGAAAAGTCTTTGCTTTATGATTCAGCTTGTTTACTCATGTCATTACCATTGTTTTGATCGCTGCATTCATTACATATGTTTACAATATGATCAAGTTTATGATGGCATGTCACTCCGGAAATTATCTTTGTTATCGTTTTACCTGCTCGGGACGAGCAGTAACTAAGCTTGGGGATGCTGATACGTCTCCGACGTATCGATAATTTCTTATGTTCCATGCCACATTATTGATATTATCTACATGTTTTATGCACACTTTATGTCATATTCGTGCATTTTCTGGAACTAACCTATTAACAAGATGCCGAAGAGCCGCTTGCTCGTTTTCTGCTGTTTTTGGTTTCAGAAATCCTAGTAAGGAAATATTCTCGGAATTGGACGAAATCAACTCCCAGGGTCCTATTTTGCCACGAAGCTTCCAGAAGACCGAAGAGGAGTCGAAGTGGGGCCACGAGGCGCCGCCACCATAGGGCGGCGCGGCTCAGGCCCTGGCCGCGCCGACCTATGGTGTGGGGCCCTCGTGTGGCCCCCCATGTTGCCCTTCCGCCTATTTAAAGCCTCCGTCGTGAAAACCCTATGACGAACGACGAAACCCACAGAAACCTTCCAGAGCCGCCGCCATCGCGAAGCCAAGATCTGGGGGATAGGAGTCTCTGTTCCGACACGCCGCCGGAACGGGGAAGTGCCCCCGGAAGGCTTCTCCATCGACACCGCTGCCATCTCCACCGCCATCTTCATCACCGCCGCTGCTCCCATGAGGAGGGAGTAGTTCTCCATCGAGGCTCGGGGCTGTACCGGTAGCTATGTGGTTCATCTCTCTCCTATGTACTTCAATACAATAATCTCATGAGCTGCCTTACATGATTGAGATTCATATGATGATGCTTGTAATCTAGATGTCATTATGCTAGTCAAGTGAGTTTTACTTATGTGATCTCCGGAGACTCCTTGTCCCACGTGTGTAAAGGTGACGAGTGTGTGCACCGTGTGGGTCTCTTAGGCTATATTTCACGGAATACTTATTCACTCGTTATGAAGAGCATAGTGAAGTGCTTATTTATATCTCTTTATGATTGCAATGTATTTTGTATCACAATTTATCTATGTGCTACTCTAGCAATGTTATTAAAGTAGTTTTATTCCTCCCGCACGGTGTAATGGTGACAGGTGTGTGCATCCGTGTTAGTACTTGGCGTATGCTATGATTATGATCTCTTGTAGATTATGAAGTTAACTATTTCTATGATGGTATTGATGTGATCTATTCCTCCTACATAGTGTGAAGGTGACGAGTGTGCATACTATGTTAGTACTTGGTTTAGTCGAATTGATCTTTCATGCACTCTAAGGTTATTTAAATATGAACATTGAATTGTGGAGCTTGTTAACTCCGGCATTGAGGGTTCGTGTAATCCTACGCAATGTGTTCATCATCCAACAAGAGTGTAGAGTATGCATTTATCTATTCTGTTATGTGATCAATGTTGAGAGTGTCCACTAGTGAAAGTGTAATCCCTAGGCCTTGTTCCTAAATACTGCTATCGCTGCTTGTTTACTGTTTTACTGCGTTACTACTGCTACCATACTACCACCATCAACTACACGCCAGCAAGCTATTTTCTGGCACCGTTGCTACTGCTCATACTTATTCATACCACCTGTATTTCACTATCTCTTCGCCGAACTAGTACACCTATTAGGTGTGTTGGGGACACAAGAGACTTCTTGCTTTGTGGTTGCGGGGTTGCATGAGAGGGATATCTTTGACCTCTTCCTCCCTGAGTTCGATAAACCTTGGGTGATCCACTTAAGGGAAAACTTGCTGCTGTTCTACAAACCTCTGCTCTTGGAGGCCCAACACTGTCTACAAGAATAGAAGCTCCCGTAGACATCAGCCGTTAAACTAGCCGTTAGCGGTCACGTCAGGCCCAACGGTCAACAACATGCAAACGGTTCATGCCTCGGTCAACGTGAAATCTAGCCGTTGGCTCCTCCACGTGTCTCTGTGGTGAATGCGGGCCGACTGGCAGACGACGACTGGCTAACGCCGACTGTCAGACGACGACTGGCTAACGCCGACTGTCATACGCCGACTGGCTGATCAAGTTTTGGCGACTGGAGACTGGCACCGAACCCGCAAATTTATCTTCGGGAGCCCGGTGGCGATTCACCTTGACCCATCACCGTGCCTCCCCAAGACTCGCTCTGGATCCACGCTTCATCACCACCGCGCTCGGGGACTACTGATGGGGATATGCCCATAGGGGGTGGGTCGCCAGTCCCACTCGCCGTGAAGACGGAGGCCCAGGCGGACCGCCAGTCGCCCAAGCGACTGGGCCCTAAGGCGACTGGGCCGTGATCCCAAGGAGGAGATCTACACGACTAGATAAGAAGATTACTTGCAAGAGGGTTAGCGGATCCCGGATTAGTAGCAACTGATACGATTCGGAGTTATCTCCATGTAACCCTAGATCGGGGGTGCCTATATAAACCCCCGAGCTTAAACCCTAGAGGACACATTACTTGAGATCCAATCTCCCCTTGTAAGCTCTTGGCGTAGCCGCCGACTGAGCCCCCCCCCCCCCCATTGTAATTCTCCACTGAGCAATAAGATCTAGCAGGACGTAGGCCTTTTACTCTCCGGAGGGGCTGAACCTGGGTAAAACCCTTGCGTCTTGTGCACCTCGACCCGCAGATGGCTGTGTCTCCCTGCCCCCGTATCAACGAAGTGCTACCCCCTGTAGTACCTGCCGTGGTTACATCCACGACATCCGGAGTCCCCGAGCGCTCCCCGGTAGGCCGGGGTTGGCGTGGGCTCGCCGGATGGATGAAAGCCCAAATCCGGCGAAAATCAAGGAACCGGGGGCGCGGCTGGGCCATTTTTCGCCGTCCGGATGAAAAAATGGCACGCCGGGGGCCTTTTCGGGGAGACGAGTGGAGATGCTCTAACAGAGCCCAAAAAAGTGCGAACCGAATAAGTGGTTTTCAGTCTTCCGAAAACGAAAGTTCGTTCGAATTTGGCCGTGGCGCAGAATAGAAACCGTAAAAATGGAACTGAAAACCGGAATTTGAAATGGCGCGGGTAATTTCGACGATGATCATAGTTCGACATCAAATTGATGCTCCGATTGAGCATCAAAACTTACATTGTTCGTAAAATTAAACCTACATTTACTGGTACACCGGCGGGCGCTAGTTAGCTAAGCAAAATGCGGCCAATATAATGACCTACGAGCGCGGCGATGCCGGTGGTGGCGCAGCGTTTCGGCGGCAGAGGGCGCCGACGCTGTCGTCGATGATCTTCACGCGTCGTCGGCGTCAAGCTCGACTATTTCACGCTTGACGCGGCGGACGCGGGCCTCCCGCCGGGCCGCCTCGTATTCACGGACGAGGCGGACGGCTTCCGCCTCCTCCCGGCGGAAACGCTGGCGAGCCTCCGCCGCGCTGATGGCCTTGGTCTGCGCGAGGACGGCGTCCTCCTCGTCGCTGCCGTGGACATAATCCCCGGCGGAGAAGGTGGGCGACCGCGCGGGGACGAGGTAGGCGTCGTCGCTGCTGTCCGCGACGGGGAGGCGCGGTGCGCGGCTTGACTGGCCGGACGAGGAGCCCTCGCCGGCGTTGCCGTACCTGGCGAGCTTCCCTGGGGGCGTGAGCCCCCAGTTCGTCCACCGGCGGGCGCTGCGCTTGCGCGCTTCCTCCGACCGGTTCCATTCGCGCCGCTCCGCGTCGGTGCGGAAGACGGGTGGACGCGGCGGCGAGTCGCCGCCGCCCAATCCGGCGGCACTGCCTCCGGAGCCGCCACGGGCGCCATCGCCCACGGTCGGCCGGTGTATTCCTGCCTGGGGCTCGCTGGATTGCTCGCCGGAGATGGTGCTTGGCGGCGGCGAAGGGAGAGAAACGGTGGAGGGGAGTAGGGTTTGCGACCCGAACTCCTCTCGGCGAACTCTTTTAATAGGGGCCGTTTGGAGATTTGTTCGGGACCCTAAACTTATTTTACGGGCCCGCCCATCTATTCAGTCACTGATCTGCGACACTTTCGGCCCGAACCCGTAAATCCGCCGGAAAAGTTCGGTTCCGACAGGGTTTACGGGTTCTGTTAGAGATGCTCTTATACTGGGCCTCTACTCGGAATAATTGACAACCTGGGAGACCCAAAGATAACTCAAGCCGAGCGCACACACCGCACAGCCGCACACGCACAGTATGCTGCCAAATTGCGCTTCGTCAAGCTTACGTCCGCGGCGGGCAAAATTGGAAAAAATAAACTTTGACTAATCTTTTTTTACAGAACTAACCATTTTGTGCCGCTCCCGCGGCCAGGGCGTCACATACCTCTGTGTAAGAGCATCTCCACTAGTCCCCCCGACGAGGCCCCCGGCGAGCGTTTTTTCCATCCGGACGGCGTAATTCGGCCAGTCGCGCCCCCGGTTCCTCGTTTTCATCCGGATTTGGGCCTAAAATCATCCGGCGATCCCACGCCATCCCCGGCCCCCCGGGGAGCGCTCGGGGACTCCGTAGGAAACGAAAGCGCGGGAAATACCGAGGAAACTTCCCGCGCGTCTGGTGGCCCCAACTTGTCGGCGAGAAAAACAGATCGTCGTCCTCATCGCATCGTCTTCCGCGCGCTGTAAAAGCCTGCCGCCGGTCTGCATTCGCCGGCCACGCGGCGAGTTAATGTCGTCGTCTTCCGCGCACGCATCGTCTTCCGCGCGCACTAAAGGCTGCCGCCGGTCAGCTCGCCGCGGACGCGTCGCACTCCACGCGGCATTAATCCCCTGCGCCAGCCGCACCTATATACGCCGGTCCGCTCGCCGCGAGGCGTACCCCGTGCTCCACTCTCCCTCCACTCTCCCTCCACTCTCCCTCCACTCTCCCTCTACTCTCCGACGATGGCGTTCTCCGACGACGACGGCGCAGCCAACAACGGCTTCCCCCGCCGCTCGCTCCACGCGTGGGAGGGGCACCTCCTCCACCAGGCGGGGTACCCCTGCCCGCCGGACACGAGGCCTCCCGGCGGTGGGTGGCGGCTAAGTCGTGGCGGCGTACCAATCCCGCCGCCGCCTCGGGGCCAACTCCTCGACGTCGCCATCGAGGAGGCGCGGATGACCTTGACGGATGAGGAGCGCGCCGAGCCACGCCACCACCCCGACAACTACTCGTACTTCCTGCGGCGGTGGCAGCGGGAGCTCGACTCGTACGACGGCCCGCCGCCTCCGCCTGCGCGCAACAACGCCGCGGGCCGCCGACGTTGGTGGAGCGCGCCGGGCCGGACACTGGAGGCCGTCCTCGACCACATCGAGGGCGGCAACTTCCCGGTGCTCACGATGCCCCCTCCATCGAGGGCATCGGCGAGCCGCCACCGGGGAAACGTCTGGCAGCCACGGCGCATGGCTGCCAGCTCGTCGTCTTCCGGATCGGCGCCGAGGTCATCCTTGGCGCCGGTGAAGAGGGAGGAGACGACGTCGCCTTCGACGCCGGTGCGCGTCAAGAAGGAGCCGGCGTCTCCGCCGCCGACCAGAGGGCGCAGCAGCGGCGCCCTCGACCAGCCTTCCACGCCGCTGTTGACGTCAGAAACCCACCGGCGGGCAGCGACTGGTCAACACCGTAGAGCCGGGAACAACTAGGGCTGCGGCTGGCCCCAGTCCCTCAGAGCGACGGCCCGCAAAGCCTCCTGGTCACACGTCCGATGCTATCGCAAGGGCGTGCCACCTGACCTATACCTGGTCAGGAAGGTGTGGATGATGCCTCGCTTAGTTTCCTGCAGGGCATACACGTACACGTTAAATACGAGCCTCGATCGGCTCTCAGGTTATCCTGTGAATCGGCTCAAAGAGCCGATCCACCCATGATTCGTCCAAGGTGGCCGAATATATGGTGGTCCTGCTTGATCAAGATAAAGCTAATGAGATCTACGACGATTTAGGGTTTTCACCGCATAATCGGATCATCCTACTCACGATTGGGCCTCGCGCTCGCGTACGGTGATCGTAAGCCGATCCTAGACAGGGCCTAAAAACCAACACGAGGTTGATCATCGGAACGTCCTGTCTAGGGCTAGCAAACTACACCCTACACGCCGATGGATCCTCCAACCCTTTGTAAGGCCTAACTATTGCGGATGTTAAACTAATCCTTGATGAATCAAGGAGCAACCGTAACGGATCAGATCTACTAAATAATGACCAAGCGGGGTGCCGCCCCTACAACTAAGATGAGGTGTAAGGGCGGCTAGATGCGCGAGGGTTGCACTACGACAGCATATGATACTAAGAACAATGCTAACCCTAACACATCTAAGATAACTACGTTGCTCGCCATCAAAAACGCTTCGAGCACGAGCAACGCATGAACAACGAGGGCAGGCTCGTGCTGCCTAGATCGCAAGATGCGATCTAGGCAGCATGGTGCTTACCGGAGAAACCCTCGAGACGAAGGAGTTGGCGATGCGCCGAGATTTGTTTGTGGTTGAACGTTGGTTGTTATTTATTCCATAAACCCTAGATACATATTTATAGTCCGGGGGACTTTCTAA
This sequence comes from Lolium rigidum, assembly GCF_022539505.1. Classification (NCBI taxonomy): domain Eukaryota; kingdom Viridiplantae; phylum Streptophyta; class Magnoliopsida; order Poales; family Poaceae; genus Lolium; species Lolium rigidum. Next base: position 367,331,247 of record NC_061510.1, read on the forward strand.
CGTGGGAACAATCCCAACCGGGCACGAGCCCAAACTCTAACTTCCAAACTACACGTATCCTAATATGTTACAGATACACGGGCAATTTAGCCCAAACTTGGTACAAAAGGCCGATTCACCTATTTATTCCAAATAGATTCTTCACGTCCATCTTGATCGCGGCCCACCTCTGACTCGGTCAAATTCTGGTGATAACACATGCCCCCCTGGTTTTGGAAATGACATTTCCAAAATCATTACGCCTTTCTTTCGTCGGGTCATGTCGTGGCAGAACAGAACCGTCGCAGCATTTCTCATCATGATGCCCTGTCTTCTCAACTATTCCGCGTGATTTGACCGCTGTCTTTGGGCACCGCCTCCTCGGAAACTGCTGTAGCATTGAATTTCTACTATAGCCTCTTTATTTAAACGCCATGAGCAGTTTGCCACTTCACCACTTTGCCCTGTTCCGGCCATCGGCACCCAAAAACCCCCAATCTCCCATAGCCATGTCTTCCTCTTCTTCCTCCTCCACCTCATCGGTCTTCTCTGACTCTTCCTCCTCTCGCGAGCCGACGCCGGAGTGGGGCTCGTTGGCGGCGCATGACATCCTCGCCCCGACGACGTGGGACAAAGAGGAACATGATTCCTCTATCTGGTCGGAGGATGACAAATCCCTGACCGATGGAGAGGGCGACCTTCAATTCCTCATCGAAGGGGAAGAGGAGGCAGAGAGCGAGGACGACCGCTTCTCCTGGGACGGTTTCACCTCCTCCGAGGAAGAAGCGGAGGAGGACGATGATGACTCCCTTGAAGGCTACCCACCAGCAAAGCGCCTCCGCACCTGGTGGGACGATGACAGTGATGACGATGATGAGGAAGACGAAGCTCCCGTAGAAGGCTACGGAAGCTCCGATGAAGAGCCTATCAGCAGTTGTGCCGGAGGCAGCGATGACGAGGGCAGCAATGGCCCCTAGATTAGGGATTAGTAGTAGTAGTTGGCTTTTACCCCCTTCTTCCCTGAGCAATCGGCTCTTTCCTTGTAAGAAATCCCTCTATTAATGAAGAAAACATTCCTCAATTAATTTCGCTTCCTTGTCGATTTTGCCGATCGTCGAATGGAGTCGCCGTACGAAGAGCCGATAGCAGGACATCGGCTCGCATTGCGATCTGGGCCAAGCTGCTTGCTTAACCACGCGGTCCAACAGGTCTTACTAGGCCTAATCCTCGCCCAAACCATCAGCTTGAACTCCCCATCAATCTCACATGATGACCTCTGGTCTGAACCAATTCCGTTAACTTGCTAATTTAAGCTTATTCCTCTAGAGTCGATACCAGCGTATCGGCTTTGTTATTCTGAAGTCGATGCCTGTACATCGGCTGTATTTTCATACTGTTATCTCCGCATGTTTTCTCAAGTCGATGTCTGCGCATCGGCTATGATTTTTTTTACTGGCCGATTTAAAATCGGCCTCCATACCTTACTGCCCATCATCCCACATGCTTGGGAAATACTTCTTGAGGTGTTGACCATTGACGGCTACTCGGGAACTTTGTCCGTCCAACTCTTCCAACATGTATGCATTACCTTTCAAGGCCTGGACGACTTTGTACGGACCGTGCCAATTAGGAGACCACTTGCCATATGCCTTGTCCCTGGTTCCTAACGGCAACACAGCTTCCCATACTAGATCACCAACTTGAAACTCCTTTGGTCTAACCTTCTTATTGTAGGCACGAGCTACCCTGGCTTTGTTCTCCTTAATCTTCTCCAACGACCAAAGCCTAAGTTCTGTTGCGTCCTCAATAGTGTCACTCATCAAAGCTGCATATTCTTCCGCTGTCAGATCATCCTGAAACGTGACACGTCTTGATCCAGCCGTAATTTCCCAAGGTAATACGGCTTCCTGCCCATAGACAAGCTGGTACGGCGAAGTCTTTATAGCTCCATGGCACGACATGCGGTAGGCCCATAAAGCTTCTGATAACTTCTCATGCCAATCCCTAGGGTTCTCGTCAATCTTTCTCTTGATCAGCTTGATTAAGCTCTGATTGGACGCTTCAGCTTGCCCATTAGCCTGAGCATAGTACGGGGATGATCGGATCAGCTTAATCCCCATGTCATCGCAGAATTTCCTGAATTCTTTAGAAACAAAGACCGAACCTCCATCGGTCGTGATAGTTTGGGGAATCCCGAACCTATGAATCACGTGTTCTTTCACAAACTTAATCACATCTTCTGATTTCACCTTCTTCATAGGGACGGCTTCCACCCACTTGGTGAAGTAATCTGTGATGGCCAAAATCCATTCATGTTTTTTACTCGACGCCGGATGGATTTTGCCGATCATGTCCATGCCCCACCCTCGAAACGGCCACGGCTTGATGATAGGGTTCATCGCTGATGCTGGTACCATCTGAATCTTCCCAAACATCTGGCATGCTTGGCATCCCTTGTAGTAATTGAAGCAATCTTCAAGCATGGTGGGCCAATAAAACCCTGAGCGCCTAATTAGCCACTTCATCTTGTGAGCCGACTGATGAGTTCCACAGGCGCCTTCATGCACCTCATGTAGGAGCCGATTAGACTCAGTTGGTCCCAGGCACTTGAGTAGTAACCCTTCCAACTTCTCGTAGAACATATCGTCTCCTATGAGGACATACTTCATGGCTTTGTATCTTATCCGTTTAGGTGCCCCCCGAGCCGAATCTTTTAAGTAATTGAAGATTTCGGCTCTCCAATCATCCTGTTCCAGGAATTGGACCTGAACTTCTGACCCTTCAGGTATATCTATGTAGCCTGACGCCATTTGTGCGAGATTGTTGGCCTCGGTGTTTTGGGATCTTGGGACCCAATTAAAGTTGATGTACCGAAACTGTGTCATCAACTCACGGCATTCCATCCAATATGGGAAAAGCGATTCACTCTCGCACTTATATTCATCCGTGAGCTGGTTAATCACCAACTTGGAGTCTCCAAAAAGCTCTACTGCCTCTGCCCCTACTTCCAGTAGCAACTCCATCCCCTTACGTACCGCCTCATATTCTGCTACGTTGTTGGTGCAAGGGGTAGATAATCTGATGGCGAAGGAGTACTCCGCCCCCCGAGGCGACACGAGCAGAATGCCGATGCCACAACCATCGTCGCAAGCCGATCCATCGAAGAACATCGCCCATGCACGTATAGATAGTGCTGCTATATTGGTACTGATTCGCTCAGCTATGAGATCGGCCAATGCTTGCCCTTTGACTGCTTTCGCAGGCTGATACCGGAGATCGAACTCCGACAACGCAAACATCCACTTACCCAGTCGGCCTTTCAACACGGGGGCCGACAGCATGTGCTTGACAACGTCTGACTTGCATATGACGAAGATCTCTACCGTCAAAAGGATGTGATGCAGCTTGGTGCAGGTAAAGAACAGGCAGAGGCACAGTTTCTCGACCTCAGGATACCTTGTTTCCGCGTCCAACATCCTTCTGCTGAGGTAGAAAACGACCTTTTCAACGCCCTCGTAGAGTTGTACCACTACCGAGGCGATGGACGTGTCAGCTACTGACAAGTAGATGTAGAACGGCCTGTCTTGCTGGGGCGGAACTAGCACAGGCGGCGTCGTCAGATACCGTTTAATGTCATCAAACGCCTGCTGTTGTTCTGCCCCCCAGTGAAATTCGTCATCAGATTTAGTCTTCACCAACGCCATGAACGGCTCGATCCATCCTGACAGGTTAGAGATGAATCGGCGAACGAAGTTGATCCTGCCGATAAGACGCTGGAGTTCCTTCTTCGTGGTGGGCGGCTGCATGGTACGCACTGCCTCCTGACTTTTCAGGCCGATCTCAATTCCTCGTTCATGAACCAAAAATCCTAGGAACTGACCGGCCGTCACACCAAAGGCACACTTCTTTGGGTTCATTCTCAGTCCGAACTTTCGAGTTCGGTCTAGGACGTGTCGCAAATCCCCCAAGTGTCCCTCCATAGAGACAGACTTGACTACCACGTCATCGATGTAGATTTCCACCAACTTGCCGATCAGATCGTGGAAAATATAATTCATGGCTCTTTGATACGTTGCGCCAGCATTCTTCAACCCGAAGGTCATGACCACATATTCAAACAAGCCTACCGCCCCTGGTACCCTGAATGCGGTCTTGTGTATATCTTCTGGAGCCATGAAGATCTGGTTATAGCCGGCGTTGCCATCCATGAAGCTTAAAACCTTGTGGCCGGCAGCTGCATTGATCAATGTTTCTGCCACAGGCATCGGATACTCATCTTTTGGAGTGGCTCTGTTAAGATCTCGGAAATCGATAGCCACACGCCATCGGCCGTCCTTCTTCTCTACAGGAACGATACTGGAGATCCATTCAGCATACCTGCATGGCCTGATGAACCCGGCGGCCAACATCTTCTCGATCTCTTTCTTGACCTCCTCCAGGATTTCGGCCTTCATCTGACGTGCTCGTTGTTGGAACGGCCGAAATCCTTTCTTAAGGGGGAGCCGATGTTCAATGATGCTCCTGTCTAACCCAGGCATCTCTGTGTAGTCCCATGCAAAGCAATCTGGGTATTCTTTCAATAGAGCAATCATCTGACTCCTGAGCTGCGGATCTAACTTCCTGCTGATAAAAGTTGGCCGAGGCTTATCCCCAGGGCCGATGTCGACTTCCTCTAGCTCATCAGCCGAGGTGAACCCATACCCTAGCTTTCCGTCACCTGTGAGGTCGACGCCGAATACTGGGAGAGCCGGTGGTGCGTGTAATACGGTCCGATCGCTGGAATCGGCCTCCACCTTGATCATCGCCAGGATCTTGTGGCAGTGTCGGGGCCGATCGCGTGGACCAGCTCCCTCTTCATCCTTGCTATGAGAGCAGCTGCCCTCATCACTACCCTTACCAGGGCGGTACCCAAGTTCTACCATGTTGATGCTGATGCCATGGGAGCGGGTTCTGTGGAAAGAGCCGATGAGTTCGGCTTCGAGGACTGCCTTGATCTCGTCATGCTTCTTCTTGAGCTCGTCAGTCAGATCCTCGTACTTGACCGGAGTGCTTCCCGCCATCTCGAATGTAGACGGCGATGTGGTGGATGTCGAAGATGTTGTCCCACCGGGCGTGCCAGAATGTGTTGACGTCAGAAACCCACCGGCGGGCAGCGACTGGTCAACACCGTAGAGCCGGGAACAACTAGGGCTGCGGCTGGCCCCAGTCCCTCAGAGCGACGGCCCGCAAAGCCTCCTGGTCACACGTCCGATGCTATCGCAAGGGCGTGCCACCTGACCTATACCTGGTCAGGAAGGTGTGGATGATGCCTCGCTTAGTTTCCTGCGGGGCATACACGTACACGTTAAATACGAGCCTCGATCGGCTCTCAGGTTATCCTGTGAATCGGCTCAAAGAGCCGATCCACCCATGATTCGTCCAAGGTGGCCGAATATATGGTGGTCCTGCTTGATCAAGATAAAGCTAATGAGATCTACGACGATTTAGGGTTTTCACCGCATAATCGGATCATCCTACTCACGATTGGGCCTCGCGCTCGCGTACGGTGATCGTAAGCCGATCCTAGACAGGGCCTAAAAACCAACACGAGGTTGATCATCGGAACGTCCTGTCTAGGGCTAGCAAACTACACCCTACACGCCGCTGGATCCTCCAACCCTTTGTAAGGCCTAACTATTGCGGATGTTAAACTAATCCTTGATGAATCAAGGAGCAACCGTAACGGATCAGATCTACTAAATAATGACCAAGCGGGGTGCCGCCCCTACACCTAAGATGAGGTGTAAGGGCGGCTAGATGCGCGAGGGTTGCACTACGACAGCATATGATACTAAGAACAATGCTAACCCTAACACATCTAAGATAACTACGTTGCTCGCCATCAAAAACGCTTCAGCACGAGCAACGCATGAACAACAGGGGCAGGCTCGTGCTGCCTAGATCGCAAGATGCGATCTAGGCAGCATGGTGCTTACCGGAGAAACCCTCGAGACGAAGGAGTTGGCGATGCGCCGAGATTTGTTTGTGGTTGAACGTTGGTTGTTGTTTATTCCATAAACCCTAGATACATATTTATAGTCCGGGGGACTTTCTAACGTGGGAACAATCCCAACCGGGCACGAGCCCAAACTCTAACTTCCAAACTACACGTATCCTAATATGTTACAGATACACGGGCAATTTAGCCCAAACTTGGTACAAAAGGCCGATTCACCTATTTCTTCCAAATAGATTCTTCACGTCCATCTTGATCGCGGCCCACCTCTAACTCGGTCAAATTCTGGTGATAACAGCCGCAGGGCGGCCGGAAGTGGACGAAGAAAGAGGCCGCCGCAAACCAGCTCGCCGAGGAGGAGGCGAAGCGCGCAGAGGACGCCGCGATGGCGGAGGCGATCGCCAGGTCGCTGCAGGACATGGAGGAGGAGAAGCGCGCGGACGACGCCGCACTGGACTGGGCCAGGCGCGACTGGGAGCGCCAGCAGGAGGAGCAGCAGGCGAGGATGTTGGACCTGGCCGCCGCGCAGCGACTCGCCGCCCGCGCCGCCCGCGCCGCCGCTCCAATCGCCGCCGCCGATGTCGCTCGCTACGGCCGGCCTGCGACACCTCCATCCGGCGTCGCCGTCCCATTCGTCGACCTCGAAGCGTCGGACGACGAATGGTACAAGCCTTCCCCGCCTCGGTGGGGAGATGCCGGCCAGGGCAGCAGCAGCCAGGCCGTGCCGCCGCAGGTCGACGACGACGGCGGCTCCGACGACGACGACGGCGACTACACGGTGTTCTACCGCCATTTGGGCATGTAGAGCGCCGTGTTTTAAAATTAGCATTTGAATTCCCCTAGCCGAATTCGAAATATAGTCGAATTCGGCCTCTATGTATGCCCGTTATGTAATAAATATCATTAAATTTAGTCTATATTCACCCGTTTTTAGCCGTAGTTTGTCAAGTTTCCGTTGTTTAAATTCGCCTCGTCGACTTCGCCTGGGCACGCGGCTGGGAAACTACTACTCCCCACGCCAAATCTTCCTCCAATCCGGACGAAAATTTCGCCGGATTTGGACGTGGGGAGCGCCAACGAGTGGGGATGCTCTAACGTCGGGAAGCAGGGCACCGCACATGTCGCCAACGTGGACAAGTGGGCCCTACGTGCACAAGTGTGACGCCTGTCAGTGTTTTGTTCCGCGCCGTGGGATGGGGTGTGGCACATCAAATCCAGTGTTTTGTGCTTGCGTCGGTGGGCCCACCGTTCCCCGCTGGCAGAGGCTGCGGCGTCGTGAACATCGGCGTGACATGTATGTGGCACCCCTCTGAATGACGCGGCAAAAAAGGGTTAGTTCTGTGAAAAAAATTCATTGAAAGTTTATTTTTCGAATTTGTTTCGTGTTTAGGTTATTTTTGTCGATTTTGCCTTAGCGGCACCTAGATCAATGGTGGATGAGGCACGTCGCCGAGGACCTTGAGGTAACCCTCAATCCACATATCCCGCTCCGGAATATTCAAGTTAATTTAGCGTTGCCTTTTAGGGTCAACGTTGCACCTTGTTTTGCTATCTAGGATTTGATATGGTTCCAGATTATTACTGTTCTTTGGGGAACTCGGTGTGGCAAGAGAAAATCCTATTGACCATAGTCTCTTAGACATGCAGCGGTGTTTGTATTTTTTCGATAAAGAGAATATATTAAGAGTTAAATCTATCATTAGTAACTAAACTTGTAGCGCAAAGTCAATTCATTCACTGTACTAAGGGAATACCATTTTACGGTAATCAAATACGTGATGGAGTGTCACACTCGGTCACCGAACAAAATGGGACGTTGTATTTGCTGACGTGGTTGTACATTGGTCCTAGTGTCAAGTAATTTAACGTTTTAGGAGTTTTTGTGCAAAAGCATCTACATGACCAGAGCCGTCCGACCAGTTCACTGACTGAGATTTCCCCTCCCCTCCAATCCTCTGCTCAACCCTAGTACTGTGACCGTACCATCGGAGCGCCACCGCAACTCGCGAGCTAGCTGCCCAACGGAGCGGCGTCGATTCATCGCCAGGTCTAGCTAGCTGCTCAACGGAGCGGCGCCGATTACAGCTTATTTGCTGCCCTGATTGCGTGCACTCAACATAATGCTTGGACTGCGGCTGAGGAGCCATGGTGATGGTGGACGGCATTGCTGATCATGCTCCACAGGTCGAGCTTCCCGGGGATCCCATGGAGGTCTTCGGCGTCGTGCAGCTCGCGTCGCCGCCACTACAGAGACACCAGCCTTTCCGTCGTTGGCTTCATCTCGACGGCAATGTCGCTCTGATCTGCCGACGAGGATGTGGTCGTACTTGTTCCATTCCAAGAGCCCAAGGCTGTAGAGCGGGTCTGCGGCCGAGACCGGCAGCGTCATCCCGGAGAGGGCGGTCTCGGCCATTCGGCTGTACTGATGAAGCAGCATCAGCAAAATCGGCAACAGGACAGCGTCTGGCAAGGCAACAAGTTTTAGAGGACATGAGCAGATAGTCAGATACTGTTGGATGCAGTGACACAAGTGATGCTTCTACTGAAGATTGTTGTAGTTCTGCTACTAGTGCTATGTATTGTGTTGTGTGTGAAGAAGTGAACTGATATTGATGATTGCTGTTTAGATCAAAGGAACGTTTGGTCTTAGCTAATGTAGTAGTTAAATGGATGTAAAAACTGGGCTGGAATGGCTATTTGATCAAAGTGTTGTTTGTGAAATGGATGTGTGTTCTAAATTTGAAAAAAAAGATCAGCTTCTTTGGCTAGCTGAATGGATGATAGCAGAGAGTATAGTACTACAGGGCAGAAACCCAACCTGGAGGACATTAATATCTTTGAGGATAAATGTCTTGTAGATATCTTGTGTACGGATCTCAACCTCTGTCAGCAACCTAAGGAAGGAAATAACTGACGAAAAAACAGCTAGTCAAAGTTAAAAACAGCTAAAGCTTTTTAGATGACAGGACATAGATTTTTCCCATACTGGAAGGAATCATATTCAGCACTTATCTTGCATCAACCAGCGCTGATTCATCTAGCTCCAGGTGCCTGTTGGATAATTAGGCACAATTTCCATGATTAATTCCAGAATATTAAACATGACGACAGCAACTACTAACATGTGAAACTCGAACATACTAGATGCATTAATCAACATGAATAGTAGAAGTGCAAACGGTACAACATCCATCGCTAAACAGATCGAGATATATCGCACGTACCGATCTGGTGGAGGTGGCGGTGGCGGTGTAGCAGATGTCGTCGCAGCTGTAACGTTGTTGATGACAACGTTATTGACGATGGGGACGACGGGTCGAAGTAGACGGCGTTGAAGACGACGGTAGGCAGCACCGCCCGACTTGGACGGAAGGCGACCCGTGATGAAGAGCTTGAGCAGTCGCGCATAGCGCTTCCCAAAAACCTAATTCGCCCTCTCCCGTACAGGATCGCAAGGACGAGTGGTTCCGGAGACCTGCTCTCCCGTTCGCCGATGCACGTCAGCGCGCGGGATGGAGTAGGCTACGATGGCGGCGCGAGCAGAGAGAGGTGGAAAACCCTAACTCGTATATTAGATGTATTTCTGCGGTAGCCGGGCAGGAGATTATATAGGCTCGGGAAACCCTAGGCAACATGGGCCACGCCCACGTCGCACGAACGTTTCGAGTCGGTTACAGATAGCCCACGATCCGGGAGCGACCCGAACCGACTAAGCTGCGACGCGTCCGTCTAGGACTCTGTTCGTTTTCCTGAGCTGCAAAAAGTAAGGAAAGTCTCGGCTCGAGGCTCAATCCACTCACCACGAGCGCGGCGCGCGCGTCGTGACGTGTCGTGTCGAGACGAGCGAGCGAGGAGGAGGAGGAGCGCGCGTGTAACACTCCTATTCTCACTCACTTACTAGTGGTGGAACAACCCACCTTATAAGGTGGTCTAACTTCCTCCCAACTTTCCATGTGGGACTAAACTTCCCACCTCTTGCCACTCCCTAGTGAGCTCCCACCAACTTGGGCTCAAATTCACAAGGCTGCCACTATGTGGGCTTTGAGATTTATAGAAAAAACTGAAATCTAATTTGGGCCACTAAAAGTGGGCCCAATATTTCAACAATCCCCCACCAGATCTCAAATCCCCATTTAGAGATTTACCAATACTCGCTGCTTGTTTATATACCGGTATTTCAGCGGAGACTGTTAAGTTGAACTTCCGCCTAGAACCTTAAGCTACATCCACTCACACTTGAACAATGGACTAAGCCTTGAATTGCAAATTTTGCGTGAACGGGGTTTCGAGTCAAAGTCATGACCAGTACATGGCTGCCAGTAGCCTACCCCGCGGGTGAAGCATATGCGTCATACTTCGTGGTCTCTTCATGAGTTTACTAGAGATCACCCAAAATCTCATAGATTGCGACGTTTAACAATCGAACTCATATAGGTGTGTTATTTCAAGAATGCTCTGTAGGACAGCATCTTTGCTAAAATAGCCAACATAAACACATTAAGGCTTGTTGCCAACCTGCCTTACAGCAATTGAGAGTTGTGCATCTTCACATAGAGAGGGTTACATAATACTCTCCTCAATTAAACCACTAGCTTGTTCTTCCCAGTTCCTAATTCACGGGATCTCCGATCACAAAGGTTGGGTTACCACTATGGCGTAATATCAACGGGTCTCAAACCCATCTCCCTCGATGCACTTTCTATCACATTACGTGATAGTCCCTTTGTAAAGGGATCTGCCAGGTTTTTGTCTGTTTGAATATATGTAACAGTTATTACTCCGGAGTTTCGCAATTTCCTGACGGACTTCAAACGTCTCTTGACGTGTCTTGATGACTTCGCGTTATCCTTAGAATTGTTCACTTTGACAATTACAGTTTGATTGTCACAATTCAAAAGGATTGCCGGAACAGGTTTTTCAACCACGAGCAAGTCCATCAAGAGCTCACGCAACCATTCCGATTCAACGGTGGTTGTGTCTAAAGCGATAAGTTCTGCTTCCATAGTTGACCTCGTCAATATGGTTTGCTTACAAGATCTCCATGACACTCGCGCCACCTCCAAAGGTAAATACATACCCACTTGTGGCGTACGGATCAGCTACATCCGAGATCCAATTCGAATCACTATATCCTTCAAGCACGACTGGGTGCCCCGAATAGTGAATCCCATAACTCATTGCACCACATAGGTAGCGCATGACCCTATCAAGTGCATGCCAATGATCAGTACCGGGTTTGACATGAACCTACTCAACTTGCTAACGGCAAAAGAGATGTCGGGTCTAGTCGCGCTCGCTAAGTACATGAGTGAGCCAACGATCCGAGAATATCTCAATTGATCTATGGCAATCCTCCGGTTCTTGCGTAGTGTCACACTGGGATCATAAGGTGTTGAAGAAGGCTTGCTATCAATATAGTCGAACCGGCTCAAGATCTTCTCAACATAATGGGACTGCGTTAGAGTAATCCCACTCTCGTTCTTAGTCAGCTTGATGTTCAGAATTACATCAGCTTCTCCCAGATCTTTCATATCAAAACTCTTTGACAAGAAAGACTTGACCTCGTGTATTACTTTCATGTTTGTACCAAAGATCAGAATATCATCCACATACAAACATAGTATAACACCTTCGCCCCCACCATGGCGATAGTAAACACACTTGTCGAGCCTCATTGACAACAAAGCCTACAGAAGTTAAAGTTCTGTCAAACTTCTCATGCCATTGCTTAGGTGCTTGTTTGAGGCCATATAAAGATTTCAGCAACTTGCACACCTTTCTTTCTTCACCTTTTACTACAAACCCATCAGGCTGATCCATATAGATTTCCTCTTCCAACTCTCCATTAAGGAAAGCTGTCTTTACGTCCATTTGATGAACGATAAGACCATAGGAGGCAGCCATGGATAGTAGTACTCGAATGGTGGTAAGTCTAGCGACGAGTGAATAGGTGTCGAAGTAATCTTCGCCTTCTCTCTGTGTGTAGCCTTTCGCTACAAGCCGCGCCTTGTACTTTTCAATAGTACCATCAGGTCTTAGCTTCTTCTTGAACACCCATTTGCAGCCCACAGGCTTGCATCCATGGGGTCGTTCTGACAACTCCCAAGTTCCATTAGAAAGAATCGAGTCCATCTCATTATGGACAGCTTCTTTCCGATCATCCGCATCCGGAGATGCATATGCCTCTGCAATGGACGTGGGAGTATCATCCACAAGGTACACAATGAAATCATCACCAAAGGATTTTTCAATCCTTCGTCTCTTGCTCCGTTTAGGAGCTTCATTGTCATCCTTCTCAGTAACATTCTCATGTGATTGTTCAAAATACTCATTAGATGTACTAGACTCAGGAATTATCTCAGTAGAAATTCTAGCAATGCTATGCATATCTTTCATAGGAAACATATTCTCAAAAAATGTTGCATCACGAGATTCCATAATAGTATCAACATGCATATCGGTACCTCGGATTGAACTACTAAAAATCTATATCCTACACTCCGAGGAGCATAACCTAGAAAGATGCAATCCACTGTCTTTGGTCCAAGTTTGCGCTTCTTAGTAATTGGAATATTGACTTTCGCCAAACATCCCCATGTGCGCAAATACGAAAGTGATGGTTTTCTCCCAGCCCACTCCTCGTAAGGGGTTTTATCTTTATTCTTGTTAGGAACTCTATTCAGGACATGACATGAAGTCAACAAAGCCTCCCCCACCTTGCCTTTGATAAACCAGCAGTGGCTAACATGGAATTCACCAAGTCGGTCGGCGTGCGGTTTTTCCTCTCGGCAACCCCGTTTGATTGGGGTGAATAGGGAGGCGTCCTCTCATGAATAATGCCATGTTCCTCACAGAATTCATCAAAGATTTTAGGAAAATATTCGCCACCACGATCCGACCTAAGACGCTTGATCTTTCTCTCTAGTTGATTTTCAACTTCGGCCTTATAAATTTTAAAGTAGTCTAAAGCTTCATCTTTAGTTCGCAACAAATAAACATAGCAGAATCTAGTCGCATCATCAATCAATGTCATGAAATATCTCTTTCCACCTTTTGTCAACACACCATTCATCTCGCATAGATCGGAATGTATGAGTTCTAGAGGTGCCAAGTTTCTCTCCTCGGCCGCCTTGTGAGGCTTCCGAGGTTGCTTTGATTGCACACAACTATGACACTTAGAACCTTTGGCAATGGTGAAATTCGGAATTAAACTTAAACTGGATAGCCGAGACATTAAACCAAAATTAATGTGACATAAACGAGAATGCCAAACACTGGTATCATCACTAACATTGCCACAAATATGGTTCACGGACTTATTGCTGAAATCAGAAAGCGAAAAGCGGAACAAGCCTCCGCACTCATAGCCTTTACCAATAAATTGTCCAAACTTGGAAACAACTACTTTATTCGACTCTAAAATAACCTTAAACCCATCTCTGCGTAGAAGGGAGCCGCTAACGAGATTCTTGTTCATAGTAGGGACATGCTGCACGTTCCTCAGCTGCACGATCTTACCCGAAGTGAACTTCAGATCTACCGTGCCAACACCACGAACAGAAGCATGTGACCCATTCCCCATCAAGACGGAAGAATCCCGGGCGACCTGGTAAGAAGTGAACATGGATATGTCAGCACACACATGAACATTAGCACATGTATCAATCCACCAACATGGAGATTGAAATACCGAAAGAACAGTAAAGAGATTACCGTACCCATCAAGCATTGCTAGCGGTCACCGTGTTGACTTGCCTCGACTTTTTCTTGCGGTCTGCCCTCTCCGGACAGTCCTTAGAAAAGTGGCCAGCCTCTCCACGTGTAAAGCAGCTCGGATCTCGCTTTGTTTATCATATTCTTCTTCTTGAAGGTTGTAGTCTTCATAGGCTTATTGAAGGAGGGCTTGTTATTCCCTTTGTTCTTGTTGTAGGGTTTCTTCCGCACCATGTTGGCGCTAGACCGACCCTCTCCTTTCTCGGTATTATCCTTAGCCCGAGCTTTCTCCTCAACATCAAGAGACGCTATCGATTTGCAACCGATATCTCCCTGTCTCTTGTGTTTGAGAGTTGTGGCAAAGTTCCTCCATGAAGGGGGCAACTTAGCGATGATGCATCCAGCCACGAACTTTTCAGGTAAGGCACACTTAAGGAGTTCAAGCTCTTTCGCAATGCACTGTATCTCATGAGCTTGTTCGACTACAGAACGGTTGTTTACCATCCTGATGTCATGGAAGCTCTCCATGATGTACAGTTCATCTGCTGCATCGGTTGCACCGAATTTAGCATTCAATGCATCCCGTAGCTCTTTACCATCCGTTATGTGCATGTACACATCACACGGACGATCGGCAAGAATACTCGAACGCATCCGACGAAGAGAGTATTGTTTTCCTTGAACTTGTTCCGATCTTGGTCAGATATAGTTCCTTCGGGTAAACCATCGATAACGTCGAATATTTTCATATGAGTAAGCCAGAGCATGGCCTTAACTTGCCACCTCTTAAAGTGCACACCGGTGAACTTATCCGGCCTCAGTGCATCAGCAAAACCAGCCATTGTTAACCCAGGAAATTGCGTAGAATTAGGTTTTTGGATTGTTGGATAATTAGGCACAATTTCCATGATTAATTCCAGAATATTAAACATGACGACAGCAACTACTAACATGTGAAATTCGAACATACTAGATGCATTAATCAACATGAATAGTAGAAGTGCAAACGGTACAACATCCATCGCTAAACGAGATCGAGATATATCGCACGTACCGATCCGGTGGAGGTGGCGGTGGCGGTGTAGCGGATGTCGTCGCAGCCGTAACGTTGTTGATGACAACGTTATTGACGATGGGGACGACGGGTCGAAATAGACGGCGTTGAAGACGACGGTAGGCAGCACCGCCCGACTTGGACGGAAGGCGACCCGTGATGAAGAGCTTGAGCGAGTCGCGCGCAGCGCTTCCCAAAAACCTAATTCGCCCTCTCCCGTACAGGATCGCAAGGACGAGTGGTTCCGGAGACCTGCTCTCCCGTTCGCCGATGCACGTCGGCGCGCGGGATGGAGTAGGCTACGATGGCGGCGCGAGCAGAGAGAGGTGGAAAACCCTAACTCGTATATTAGATGTATTTCTGCGGTAGCCGGGCAGGAGATTATATAGGCTCGGCAAACCCTAGGCAACGTGGGCCACGCCCACGTCGCACGAACGTTTCGAGTCGGTTACAGATAGCCCACGATCCGGGAGCGACCCGAACCGACTAACTGCGACGCGTCCGTCTAGGACTCTGTTCGTTTTCCTAAGCTGCAAAAAGTAAGGAAAGTATCGGCTCGAGGCTCAATCCACTCACCACGAGCGCGGCGCGCACGTCGTGTCGAGACGAGCGAGGAGGAGGAGGAGCGCGCGTGTAACACTCCTATTCCCACTCACTTACTAGTGGTGGAACAACCCACCTTATAAGGTGGTCTAACTTCCTCCCAACTTTCCATGTGGGACTAAACTTCCCACCTCTTACCACTCCCTAGTGAGCTGCCACCAACTTGGGCTCAAACTCACAAGGCTGCCACTATGTGGGCTTTGAGATTTATAGAAAAAACTGAAATCTAATTTGGGCCACTAAAAGTGGGCCCAATATTTCAACAGTGCCCAGTGCATTTCTTGTTTTCCATAAGTTCCAAACAAGTCCTGTAGCACCAATAATAACCACTAACCTCATAATCTGAGTCAACACATTCAAAGTCGGAGTCATTTTTGGCATCACTGTCTTTATCTTCTCCAGATACTTCACTAACAGGTTTCGAGATTGTTCTCTTCCTACTCGAACCATCCAGAACAAATCAGATATAGTAACTAAAATCGACCACCCCCTGAATGCTATATCTACAGAAAAGCCATGGACTTGAGGAGAGATTGACAACGATTATGGGCTTGCCATATACAGGAGCAGGAGCTCCTTCCGAACGTCGACGAGGAGACATCGCCGCCTCGGAGAACGACGATGTACAGCAGGCGCGCCGGACTCCCCCTCTACCTTGCCATCGATAAAATCTGCTGGCGAGCCAGACCAAGGGCAGTAAGAGCACCTCCAGCCGTCTCCCCGACGAGCCCCCGGGCACCTCCGTTTTTTTCATCCGGACGGCGTTATTCGGCCCAGTCGCGGCCCGGGTTCCTCTCTCCCCCACCCCCCCGGAAAAGGGCCTAAATCCATCCGGAGATCCCTGGCCATCCCCGGCCTCCCGAGGCACGCTCGGGGAGTCCGGCCGAAACAAATATGCGCGAAACGTTGAGCGGGACCGTGGTGTCGGTCGCAGAAAGGCTAGTTCACTCCATTTTTTCCGTTTTCCCTCCAAAATGCGCCGCATATCCCCATTTCCCCGCCAATTTCAGAAAAGCTTCTGCCATTCGCCGATCATGGATCGCCGAGGTTTAATCTTGTTTTGCTTGCATGTCTTGCAGATGCGTCGTGCTTTTGACATGTACCGCGACGACACCGATGGCCAGATGTTCAAGTACCTCAACGTCTTTGCCCGCATCGAGAATTGCGAGAAGTGGGCGGACGTACGCCGGAACCTTGCGAAGAACAAGTACGAGCAGTACAACCCCGACGCTCCAGCCCTGCCGCGTCGGCGGGCCGTCCCTAGCTCGGCCAGAAGAAGCTGAAAGGTTTGAAGAAGGCGGGCCATCTCACCGAAAGGTTGCAGGCGTCCTTCGACAAGTGATGGGCCGACGTGAGGGCGCACGCCGCCGGGAGGGACGACAAGTACGACGTTAGGTGGAAGGAGATGCTCGCCAACCAGGGCGTCCGGATCGCCTTACTGAAGGCAACCTCCACGGCGAAGAAGAGGAACACCGACCGCGCATTCCTTGTCGGTGGCAACGACGGCAAGATGGACGAGGAGACGAGGGCTTGGTACGACGCCCATCGCCAAACATCCTCCGAACCCCTCCGTCGAGTGCTTCGTCTTCTCCTCCGACGTCCACCCCCGCCGCTGCGACTCTGGCGGACTACGATGCATCGCCGCCCGTCTCCGCGGCAGACAAGGCGCAGGAAGGGACTGACGACGTCCCTGTTATCGTCTAGTTTCTATTTAAAGATCGCCGGTATGTGGCTGATTCGATCACCGAACTATTGGATGATGCTTTTGTGTAGCGGGAAGACGATTTTTTGAAATTATCGTCGCTGTTGCCGAATGCTAGGGTGCGACTGAGAAACTTATGCGCCCTATTTTCATCCAATCCAGTGTTAGTTTCGCCCGAATTTCGCCCTGCGGGTCTCAAACGGGTGGAGGTGCCCTAACGATCGCGATCGCGTTGCCTGGGCACTAAATGTTGGATGTCTCAGGTTCTAAATGCTAAATAATTGCTCTCTATTTATCGCTCATGAGCTGCTATCTTTATAACTCTATGCGAATCGTTCCTGGGCATCGAGCCACATTTTGGCCTATGGAAGAAAATCTTCTTCGTGAAAAGGTACAATAGCAGTGGCGGTTCCTTCGTCATAGGCGGAGTTGGTTTCGTTGCTCGTAAAGTAGTTAATTACTTCAATTTCCCAATGAGGAAATCTGTGCAAGGATAGAGGCTGAAGTGGTTCTATATTAGAGATTCTCCAACAGCCGAACTTCAGCTCCCTCGTTTTTCCGATGTCCTTGAAGCCAAGCCTAAAAAATCTTGGAATAATACCCTTTATCCCGACGAAAAACCAGCAGTCGATTGGTTATTTGTCAGATTCCTTCGGATCAAGGAAGCCGATGGTCAAACCATGATAGGCACAGAGGTAGCCTTTGTATTCTTAAGACGTCGAGTTCAACCGATCATGGCCAGAGCCCACCCGATGTGGTTGTATTCGGGTCCCAGAGATGAAACTAGGATAAATGCTGCCGAATTATCCGAAAAAGAGCTACTTGACGAAGTTCGCCGTCTTACTCACTTCAGCCAGGAAGATTCGATCCCTCTCACATTTTCCCATGCACCTTTTGACGTTGATCACCCGCTAACCGAGCTACGACTGACAGCAGGTCCTGCAAATCCTAAGTCACATGTACAAAGTCCTGCGTGGGCTAGTGACCGAGTGTGACACTCCATTAGGTATTTGATTACTGTAAAATGGTATTTTTTTAGTACATTGACCGAATTGACTTTGCACTACAAGTTCAGTTATTACTGATGGATTTAACTCATATATTAATATTAAAAGATATCAATTACATCTTGCCTCTACAACAACGCACGACCATAATGGTACTATGGATGTAAATAACTAAAAAATAGAAAAAAGAAAACTAAGAAACAAAAGTCCCGCTACAGGTCTAACAACAGCAATACATCACCACCAAGACAACACCTGAAATACAGTCTCTCCAAAAGTGATGCCTCCAAGAGGGAACAGTGCTCCAACATCATCGTCGCTCGATCAAATATCTTAGGTTTTCACGCTGAAGATAGTCACCGCTCTCAAAACAATGCCAGGCACAACCAGTTAAGGTCAGACCTTGGGTTTTCACCCTAAAAGGTAGGACTCTGAACTTCACCTGTGTTGTCACCCCCACATTCATATCGTTGCTGTGAAGCCCTGAACATCAAGCAAGTCCCTCAACATCACGGAGACTTGAACCTCCCTTAGCTCGTGCTCTCATCCGGCCTTCATGATATTCTCTTCTTCTGACTTTCATCATGGATTCATAGTCACTTGATGTCAACACTGATAAAGAGCTTCGTGTCGCTCCCTCCAGAACGAAACGGTCGAAATGAAAGCATGGGTCCGCACGACCGAATACCACCCGATCCAACAAACTACAGGCAAAAGATGGGTTGTTCCATTTGCCGGCGGAGCCTTCCGGAACTCAACACTCCGGCTAGATGAAGAGGATCAACATCCGGAAGGTCTTCATCTTCGCAGAAGAAGAACCCTAGGACCACCACCTTCAAACTCGAATCAGACGAACAGGCCCCCACGCCGCCATCCGCTGACCAACGACAACGAAGGATAATTCGGTGGACGGCAGTAGCCGCAACCACACCATCCTCGCCCCGTAGATCGTCGCCCCCTTCCTCGCGCCGCCAGCAGAAGCCGACGATGGATCTCGGCGGGCCCAAGATCCAACAACCGCCGCCACCACCATCCATCGCCGAAGGCCGTGGAGGTGGAGCCGCCGCCGCATGTCCCTGGACGCTGCCCTAGATGCGGAGCACGTCGAAGTCGGTGGTTGCCGCCCCAGCTGACACCGCCGGTCGCCGCCTCCAACAACCCCTCGGGCACTTTGGCGCTGGGGCCCGCCGCCACCGTGGCCGGCGCCGATGGTAGCAGCGGAGGGAGAGAACGTAGAGGGAGGGGGCGGCGGAAGGAGAGGGAACGGCCCCCCGGCGGTGCCCTGTGGAGCGCCACGGGAGGGGTTAGAGTTAGCTTTCTTTTCCCTCAGGTCTTTTCTCCTCGCAATGTTTGTATGTGTGCAGTTTTTTTTTGGATATGAAGAGAGGATCAAAGGATGAAGAAGAAAAATTTACTCGGTCTCATTAAGTACTTACCAGAGAAGAACGATCACCCAACATGGACATAACCTCCTTAAATTACCAATTCAAGTTTGGCAAATAACTAATATAGTAGTCCAATAATATTTGATTTACTTTACACAAAATTGACACCATTGGATTAAACAATTTCTTATGATTGTGATTTTGTTGCCATTATGAAATATTAGATGACAAAGTTATGGTCAAAGATCAAACTTTGGCAGTGAAAATGTGCTCCACCCTTTACGGAGTACTATATTAGTGATTTTACCCACACAACACTGGATGTTAGAGCATCTCCTGCCGTTTCCCCGGGAAGGCCCCTAGGACGCTTTTTTTTTCATCCGGATGGATGAAAACGGTCCAGTCGCGCCTCCGGCTCCTGGTTTTTCCCCCCAGATTAGGCCTTTCATCCGTCCGGCGAACCCAGGCCATCCCCGGGTCCCCGGGGAGCGCTCGGGGACTCCGGACGAGAGAAAAGCGCGGGAACCGTCTGGTGGCCCCGACCTGTCGGCGACAAAGGCCTGGGTTCTACGGCAATACCCTTGTCTTCCCGATATACGGCACGCGTGCATTTGGGGGGAAATTTGTAATTCTACGGCAATACCCTCGTCGAACGAAAGGTTTGAACAAACTAAGTGGTGCAACATAGACAAATTACATATAAAACTTCGAATAAACATAAAAATTACATATAAAAACTTTAAAACAAACTTAAACTACTTCTTCTTCCTAGATGGCCCCGCCTCATCGTCCTGGCGGCGACGCTTCCGGCTCGTCACCTCCTCCGAAGAGCCGGTGTCCTTCAACGTGTCGGAGGAAGTTGAGTCCTCCTCATCGTCGAAGGTGCTCGCCGGCTGCGCCTTCGCCTTCGCCTTCGCCGAGCCGCCGCGTCCTCAGCCTCTTCCTCCTCCTCCTCAGCCTCTTCCTCGCCCTGTGATACGTCTCCGACGTATCGATAATTTCTTATGTTCCATGCCACATTATTGATGATATCTACATGTTTTATGCACACTTTATGTCATATTCGTGTATTTTTTGGAACTAACCTATTAACAAGATGCCGAAGAGCCGATTCTTGTTTTCTCGCTGTTTTTGGTTTCACAAATCCTAGTAACGAAATATTCTCGGAATTGGACGAAATCAACGCCCGGGGTCCTATTTTGCCACGAAGCTTCCGGAAGACCGAAGAGGAGTCGAAGTGGGGCCACGAGGCGCCGCCACCATAGGGCGGCGCGGCCCGGGCCCCGGCCGCGCCGACCTATGGTGTGGGGCCCTCGTGTGGCCCCCCACGTTGCCCTTCCGCCTACAAATAGCCTCCGTCGCGAAACCCCCGCATCGAGAGCCACGATACGGAAAACCTTACCGAGACGCCGCCGCCGCCAATCCCATCTCGGGGGATTCCGGAGATCTCCTCCGGCACCCTGCCGGAGAGGGGATTCATCTCCCGGAGGACTCTACACCGCCATGGTCGCCTCCGGAGTGATGAGTGAGTAGTTCACCCCTGGACTATGGGTCCATAGCAGTAGCTAGATGGTTGTCTTCTCCTCATTGTGCTTCATTGTTGGATCTTGTGAGCTGCCTAACATGATCAAGATCATCTATCTCGTAATGCTATATGTTGTGTTTGTCGGGATCCGATGGATAGAGAATACTATGTTATGTTAATTATCAAGTTATTACCTATGTGTTGTTTATGATCTTGCATGCTCTCCGTTATTAGTAGAGGCTCTGGCCAAGTTTTTGCTCTTAACTCCAAGAGGGAGTATTTATGCTCGATAGTGGGTTCATGTCTCTGTGAATGGGGGGGAGTGACAGAAACCCCTAAGGTTATGGATGTGCTGTTGCCACTAGGGATAAAACATTGATGCTATGTCCGAGGATGTAGTTATTGATTACATTACGCACCATACTTAATGCAATTGTCTGTTGTTTAGCAACTTAATACTGGAAGGGGTTCGGATGATAACCTGAAGGTGGACTTTGTAGGCATAGATGCAGTTGGATGGCGGTCTATGTACTGATACGTCTCCAACGTATCGATAATTTCTTATGTTCCATGCCACATTATTGATGATATCTACATGTTTTATGCACACTTTATGTCATATTCGTGCATTTTCTGGAACTAACCTATTAACAAGATGCCGAAGTGCCAGTTCCCGTTTTCTGCTGTTTTTGGTTTCAGAAATCCTAGTAACGAAATATTCTCGGAATTGGACGAAATCAAGACCCAGGTTCCTATTTTCACCGGAAGCATCCAGAACACACGATAAGGACCAGAGGGGGGGCACTGGGCCCCCAGACCATAGGCCGGCGTGGCCCAGGCCCTGGCCGCGCCGCCTTATGGTGCCACCGCCTCGTCGCCCCTCCGACTCCGCCTCTTCGCCTATAAAAAGGTCGCAGACCTAAAACCTCGATACGGAAAAGCCACGGTACGAGAAACCTTCCAGAGCCGCCGCCATCGCGAAGCCAAGATCTGGGGGACGGGAGTCTCTGTTCCGGCACGCCGCCGGAACGGGGAAGTGCCCCCGGAAGGCTTTTCCATCGACACCGCTGCCATCTCCACCGCCATCTTCATCACCGCTGCTGCTCCCATGAGGAGGGAGTAGTTCTCCATCAAGGCTCGGGGCTGTACCGGTAGCTATGTGGTTCATCTCTCTCCTATGTACTTCAATACAATAATCTCATGAGCTGCCTTACATGATTGAGATTCATATGATGATGCTTGTAATCTAGATGTCATTATGCTAGTCAAGTGAGTTTTACTTATGTGATCTCCGGAGACTCCTTGTCCCACGTGTGTAAAGGTGACAGTGTGTGCACCGTGTGGGTCTCTTAGGCTATATTTCACAGAATACTTATTCACTGTTATGAATGGCATAGTGAAGTGCTTATTTATATCTCTTTATGATTGCAATGTGTGTATCACAATTTATCTATGTGCTACTCTAGCAATGTTATTAAAGTAGTTTTATTCCTCCTACACGGTGTAATGGTGACAGTGTGTGCATCCGTGTTAGTACTTGGCGTATGCTATGATCATGATCTCTTGTAGATTGTGAAGTTAACTATTGCTATGATAGTATTGATGTGATCTATTCCTCCTACATAGTGTGAAGGTGACAGTGTGCATACTATGTTAGTACTTGGTTTAGTCGAATTGATCTTTCATGCACTCTAAGGTTATTTAAATATGAACATTGAATTGTGGAGCTTGTTAACTCCGGCATTGAGGGTTCGTGTAATCCTACGCAATGTGTTCATCATCCAACAAGAGTGTAGAGTATGCATTTATCTATTCTGTTATGTGATCAATGTTGAGAGTGTCCACTAGTGAAAGTGTAATCCCTAGGCCTTGTTCCTAAATATCGCTATCGCTGCTTGTTTACTCGTTTTACCGTGTTACTACTGCTGCAATACTACCACCATCAACTACACGCCGACAAGCTATTTTTCGGCACCGTTGCTACTCGCTCATACTTATTCATACCACCTCGTATTTCACTATCTCTTCGCCGAACTAGTACACCTATTAGGTGTGTTGGGGACACAAGAGACTTCTTGCTTTGTGGTTGCAGTGGTTGCATGAGAGGGATATCTTTGACCTCTTCCTCCCCGAGTTCGATAAACCTTGGGTGATCCACTTAAGGGAAACTTGCTGCTGTTCTACAAACCTCTCGCTCTTGGAGGCCCAACACTGTCTACAAGAATAGAAGCTCCCGTAGACATCAAGCACTTTTCTGGCGCCGTTGCCGGGGAGGAAAGGTAAAAGGCACTCACACTACGGTCCCAGGTAAAGTACTTTTCTGGCGCCATTGTGTGTGTGCTCGAAGCTATTTCCTTTAAATCCTGCAATTGCATCTTTTTGTTTCTTGTTACACTAGTAAGGCTTAATGGAAGACAACAACAAAATGAGAGATCTTTATGAACTTTATCTTGAATTAGGACATGATGTGTTTGAAGAGAGAATTAAAAAACCCATGGAACTTATGCGTGCTAATGGGAATGTTATCAGTATGAATGCTTTGAACACTATTGTTGCTAATGCTATGGAAAATTCTAAGCTTGGGGAAGCTGGCTTTGATGAGCATGATATTTTTAGTCCCCCAAGCATTGACGAGAAAATTTACTTTGATGATACTTTGCCTCCTATTTATGATGGTTATAATGATAGCTACTTTGTTGAATTTGCTCCCACTACAACTAATAAAATTGATTATGCTTATGTGGAGAGTAATAATTTTATGCATGAGACTCATGATAAGAATGCTTTATGTGATAGTTATATTGTTGAGTTTGCTCATGTTGCTACTGAAAGTTATTATGAGAGAGGAAAATATGGTTGTAGAAATTTTCATGTTACTAAAATGCATCTCTATATGCTGAAATTTTTGAAGCTACACTTGTTTTATCTTCCTATGCTTGTTACTTTGCTCTTCATGAATTTATTTGTGTACAAGATTCCTTTTCATAGGAAGCATGTTAGACTTAAATGTGTTTTGAATTTGCCTCTTGATGCTCTCTTTTGCTTCAAATACTATTTCTTGCGAGTGCATCATAAAAACTGCTGAGCCCATCTTAATGGCTATAAAGAAAGAACTTCTTGGGAGATAACACATGTGTTTATTTTTCTACCGTACTTTGTTTTATATTTGTGTCTTGGAAGTTGTTTACTACTGTAGCAACCTCTCCTTATCTTAGTTTTGTGTTTTGTTGTGCCAAGTAAAGTCGTTGATAGCAAGGTTGATACTAGATTTGGATTACTGCGCAGAAACAGATTTCTTTGCTGTCACGAATCTGGGTCTAATTCTCTGTAGGTAACTCAGAAAATTATGCCAATTTACGTGAGTGATCCTCAGATATGTACGCAACTTTCATTCAATTTGGGCATTTTCATCTGAGCAAGTCTGGTGCCCTTTTAAAATTCGTCTTTACGGACTGTTCTGTTTTGACAGATTCTGCCTTTTATTTCGCATTGCTTCTTTCGCTGTGTTGGGTGGATTTCTTTGTTCCATTACCTTCCAGTAGCTTTGAGCAATGTCCAGAAGTGTTAAGAATGATTGTGTCACCTCTGAACATGTGAGTTTTTGATTATGCACTAACCCTCTAATGAGTTTGTTTCGAGTTTGGTGTGGAGGAAGTTTTCAAGGGTCAAGAGAGGAGGATGATATACTATGATCAAGAAGAGTGAAGAGTCTAAGCTTGGGGATGCCCCCGTGGTTCATCCCTGCATATTTTAAGAAGACCCAAGCGTCTAAGCTTGGGGATGCCCAAGGCATCCCCTTCTTCATCGACAACTTATCGAGTTTCTTCTCTTGAAACTATATTTTTATTCGGTCACATCTTATGTACTTTACTTGGAGCGTCTGTTTGCTTTTGTTTTTGTTTTTGTTTGAATAAATGCTTGTGTGGGAGAGAGACACGCTCCGCTGGTTCGTATGAACACATGTGTTCTTAGCTCATAATATTCATGGCAAAGTTTCCTCTTCGTTAAATTGTTATATGGTTGGAATTGGAAAATGCTACATGTAGTAATTGCTATAATGTCTTGGGTAATGTGATACTTGGCAATTGTTGTGCTCATGTTTAAGCTCTTGCATCATATACTTTGCACCCATTAATGAAGAAATACATAGAGCTTGCTAAAATTTGGTTTGCATATTTGGTCTCTCTAAAGTCTAGATAATTTCTAGTATTGAGTTTTGAACAACAAGGAAGACGGTGTAGAGTCTTATAATGTTTTCAATATGTCTTTTATGTGAGTTTTGCTGCACCGGTTCATCCTTTGTGTTTGTTTCAAATAGCCTTGCTAGCCTAAACCTTGTATCGAGAGGGAATACTTCTCATGCATCCAAAATCCTTGAGCCAACCACTATGCCATTTGTGTCCACCATACCTACCTACTACATG
The DNA here is from genome assembly GCF_022539505.1 of Lolium rigidum. Taxonomy (NCBI): domain Eukaryota; kingdom Viridiplantae; phylum Streptophyta; class Magnoliopsida; order Poales; family Poaceae; genus Lolium; species Lolium rigidum. Next base: position 367,356,634 of record NC_061510.1, read on the forward strand.
GTATTTCTCCGCCATTCCAAAGTAAATTGCTTGAGTGCTACCTTTAATTTCCATCATTCGCCTTTGCAATATATAGCTCATGGGACAAATAGCTTAAAAACTATTGTGGTATTGAATATGTACTTATGCACTTTATCTCTTATTAAGTTGCTTGTTGTGCGATAACCATGTTTCTGGGACGCCATCAACTATTCTTTGTTGAATATCATGTGAGTTGCTATGCATGTTCGTCTTGTCTGAAGTAAGAGAGATCTACCACCTTATGGTTAAGCATTCATATTGTTAGAGAAGAACATTGGGCCGCTAACTAAAGCCATGATTCATGGTGGAAGTTTCAGTTTTGGACATATATCCTCAATCTCATATGAGAAAATTATTAATTGTTGATACATGCTTATGCATAAAAGAGGAGTCCATTATCTGTTGTCTATGTTGTCCCGGTATGGATGTCTAAGTTGAGAATAATCAATAGCGAGAAATCCAATGCGAGCTTTCTCCTTAGACCTTTGTACAGGCGGCATAGAGGTACCCCTTTGTGACACTTGGTTAAAACATGTGCATTGTGATGATCCGGTAGTCCAAGCTAATTAGGACAAGGTGCGGGCACTATTAGTATACTATGCATGAGGCTTGCAACTTGTAAGATATAATTTACATGATACATATGCTTTATTACTACCGTTGACAAAATTGTTTCATGTTTTCAAAATAAAAGCTCTAGCACAAATATAGCAATCGATGCTTTCCTCTTTGAAGGACCTTTCTTTTACTTTTATGTTGAGTCAGTTCACCTATTTCTCTCCACCTCAAGAAGCAAACACTTGTGTGAACTGTGCATTGATTCTTACATACTTGCATATTGCATTTGTTATATTACTCTATGCTGACAATTATCCATGAGATATACATGTTACAAGTTGAAAGCAACCGCTGAAACTTAATCTTCCATTGTATTGTTTCAATGTCTATACTTTAAATTATTGCTTGATGAGTTAACTCTTATGCAAGACTTATTGATGCTTGTCTTGAAGTACTATTCATGAAAAGTCTTTGCTTTATGATTCAGTTGTTTACTCATGTCATTACCATTGTTGTGATCACTGCATTCATTACATATGTTTACAATATGATCAAGTTTATGATGGCATGTCACTCCAGAAATTATCTTTGTTATCGTTTTACCTCGCTCGGGACGAGCGTAACTAAGCTTGGGGATGCCGATACGTCTCCAACGTATCGATAATTTCTTATGTTCCATGCCACATTATTGATGATATCTACATGTTTTATGCACACTTTATGTCATATTCGTGCATTTTCTCGGAACTAACCTATTAACAAGATGCCGAAGTGCCGGCTCTCGTTTTCTGCTGTTTTTGGTTTCAGAAATCCTAGTAACGAAATATTCTCGGAATCGGACGAAATCAAGACCCAGGTTCCTATTTTCACCGGAAGCATCCAGAACACACGAGAAGGACCAGAGGGGGGGCACTGGGCCCCCATACCATAGGCCGGCGCGGCCCAGGCCCTGGTCGCGCCGCCTTATGGTGCCACCGCTTCGTCGCCCCTCCGACTCCGCCTCTTCGCCTATAAAAAGGTCCCAGACCTAAAACCTCGATACGGAAAAGCCACGGTACGAGAAACCTTCCAGAGCCGCCGCCATTGCGAAGCCAAGATCTGGGGGACAGGAGTCTCTGTTCCGGCACACCGCCGGAACGGGGAAGTGCCCCCGGAAGGCTTCTCCATCGACACCGCTGCCATCTCCACCGCCATCTTCATCACCGCTGCTGCTCCCATGAGGAGGGAGTAGTTCTCCATCGAGGCTCGGGGCTGTACCGGTAGCTATGTGGTTCATCTCTCTCCTATGTACTTCAATACAATAATCTCATGAGCTGCCTTACATGATTGAGATTCATATGATGATGCTTGTAATCTAGATGTCATTATGCTAGTCAAGTGAGTTTTACTTATGTGATCTCCGGAGACTCCTTGTCCCACGTGTGTAAAGGTGACAAGTGTGTGCACCGTGTGGGTCTCTTAGGCTATATTTCACGTAATACTTATTCACCGTTATGAATGGCATAGTGAAGTGCTTATTTATATCTCTTTATGATTGCAATGTGTTTGTATCACAATTTATCTATGTGCTACTCTAGCAATGTTATTAAAGTAGTTTTATTCCTCCTACACGAGTGTAATGGTGACAAGTGTGTGCATCCGTGTTAGTACTTGGCGTATGCTATGATCATGATCTCTTGTAGATTGTGAAGTTAACTATTGCTATGATAGTATTGATGTGATCTATTCCTCCTACATAGTGTGAAGGTGACAGTGTGCATACTATGTTAGTACTTGGTTTAGTCGAATTGATCTTTCATGCACTCTAAGGTTATTTAAATATGAACATTGAATTGTGGAGCTTGTTAACTCCGGCATTGAGGGTTCGTGTAATCCTACGCAATGTGTTCATCATCCAACAAGAGTGTAGAGTATGTATTTATCTATTCTCGTTATGTGATCAATGTTGAGAGTGTCCACTAGTGAAAGCGTAATCCCTAGGCCTTGTTCCTAAATATCGCTATCGCTGCTTGTTTATCGTTTTACTGTGTTACTACTGCTGCAATACTACCACCATCAACTACACGCCAGCAAGCTATTTTCTGGCACCGTTGCTACTGCTCATACTTATTCATACCACATGTATTTCACTATCTCTTCGCCGAACTAGTACACCTATTAGGTGTGTTGGGGACACAAGATACTTCTTGCTTTGTGGTTGCAGGGTTGCATGAGAGGGATATCTTTGACCTCTTCCTCCCTGAGTTCGATAAACCTTGGGTGATCCACTTAAGGGAAACTTGCTGCTGTTCTACAAACCTCTGCTCTTGGAGGCCCAACACTGTCTACAAGAATAGAAGCTCCCGTAGACATCATGTACTTTGTCGTAATGCCCAATTAAATCTCACTATACTTATCATGACATGTATGTGCATTGTTATGCCCTCTCTATTTGTCAATTGCCCGACTGTAATTTGTTCACCCAACATGCTTTTATCTTATGGGAGAGACACCTCTAGTGAACTCGTGGACCCCGGTCCATTCTTTTATACTCGAAATACAAATCTGCTGCAATACTTGTTCCTTACTCGTTTTCTTGCAAACAATCATCTTCCACACAATACGGTTAATCCTTTGTTACAGCAAGCCGGTGAGATTGACAACCTCACCGTTTCGTTGGGGCAAAGTACTTTGGTTGTGTTGTGCAGGTTCCACGTTGGCGCCGGAATCTCCGGTGTTGCGCCGCACTACATCCCGCCGCCATCAACCTTCAACGTGCTTCTTGGCTCCTCCTGGTTCGATAAACCTTGGTTTCTTTCTGAGGGAAAACTTGCTGCTGTGCGCATCATACCTTCCTCTTGGGGTTCCCAACGGACGTGTGTCAACTGCACGCATCAAGCATATTTTCTGGCGCCGTTGCCGGGGAGATCAAGACACGCTGCAAGGGGAGTCTCCACTTCCCAATCTCTTTACTTTGTTTTTGTCTTGCTTTATTTTATTTACTACTTTGTTTGCTGCATTATATCAAAACACAAAAAAATTAGTTGCTAGCTTTACTTTACTTATTGTCTTGCTCTTTATATCAAAAACACAAAAAAATTAGTTACTTGCATTTATTTTATCTAGTTTGTTTTATTTACTACTGCTAAAATGAACACCCCTGAAAATACTAAGTTGTGTGACTTCACAACCACAAATAATAATGATTTCCTATGCACACCTATTGCTCCACCTGCTACTACAGCAGAATTCTTTGAAATTAAACCTGCTTTACTGAATCTTGTTATGCGAGAGCAATTTTCTGGTGTTAGTTCTGATGATGCTGCTGCCCATCTCAATAATTTTGTTGAACTATGTGAAATGCAAAAGTATAAGGATGTAGATGGTGATATTATTAAATTGAAATTGTTTCCTTTCTCATTAAGAGGAAGAGCTAAAGATTGGTTGCTATCTCTGCCTAAGAATAGTATTGATTCCTGGACTAAATGTAAGGATGCGTTTATTGGTAGATATTATCCCCCTGCTAAAATTATATCTTTGAGAAGTAGCATAATGAATTTTAAACAATTGGATAATGAACATGTTTCTCAAGCATGGGAGAGAATGAAATCTTTGGTAAAGAATTGCCCAACCCATGGACTGACTACTTGGATGATCATCCAAACCTTCTATGCAGGACTAAATTTTTCTTCGCGGAATTTATTGGATTCAGCTGCTGGAGGTACCTTTATGTCCATCACTTTGGGGGCGGCTACAAAGCTTCTTGATGATATGATGATAAATTACTCTGAATGGCACACGGAAAGAGCTCCACAAGGTAAGAAGGTAAATTCTGTTGAAGAATCCTCTTCCTTGAGTGATAAGATTGATGCTATTATGTCTATGCTTGTGAATGATAGGACTAATGTTGATCCTAATAATGTTCCGTTAGCTTCATTGGTTGCCCAAGAAGAACATGTTGATGTAAACTTCATTAAAAATAATAATTTCAACAACAATGCTTATCGGAACAATTCTAGTAATAACTATAGGCCATATTCTTATAATAATGGTAACGGTTATGCTAATTCTTATGGGAATTCTTACAACAATAATAGGAATACACCCCCTGGTATTGAAGCCATGCTTAAAGAATTTATTAGTACACAAACTGCTTTTAACAAATCTGTTGAGGAAAAGCTTGATAAAATTGATATTCTTGCTTCTAAGGTTGATAGACTTGCCTCTGATGTTGATCTTTTGAAATCGAAAGTTATGCCTAATAGGGATATTGAAAATAAAAAAATTACTACAGCAAATGCCATCCAAGTTAGAATTAATGAGAATATAAGATTAATGGCTGAACTGCGTGCTAGGTGGGATAGAGAAGAAAATGAAAAACTAGCTAAAGAGAAAAATCTAGCTAAAGTTTGGACTATTACCACCACTAGCAATGCTAATGATTCACATGTTGCTGAACCTCCTACTATCAATGGTAAAATAATTGGTGTTGGCAATGTTTCTACTCCTAGTGCAAAGCGCGCAAAATTACCTGAAACTGCTAAAACTGCTGAAACTGCCTGTGATAAAACTGCTGAAAAAAATTTCAACCTTGGGGATGATAATCCCATTGCTTTAGATTGTAATGATTTAGATTTTGATGATTGCCACATCTCTGAAGTTATAAATTTCTTACAAAAACTTGCTAAAAGTCCCAATGCTAGCGTTGTAAACTTGGCCTTTACAAAACATATTACAAATGCTCTCATAAAAGCTAGAGAAGAGAAACTAAAACTTGAAACTTCTATTCCTAGAAAGCTAGAAGATGGTTGGGAGCCCATCATTAAAATGAGGGTCAATGATTTTGATTGTAATGCTTTATGTGATCTTGGTGCAAGTATTTCGTTATGCCTAAAAAAGTCTATGATATGCTTGACTTGCCACCATTGAAAAATTGTTATTTGGATGTTAATCTCGCTGATAATGCTAAAAAGAAACCTTTGGGGAGAGTTGATAATGTTCATATTATGGTTAACAATAACCTTGTCCCCGTTGATTTTGTTGTCTTGGATATTGAATCCAATGCATCTTGCCCCATTATATTGGGAAGACCTTTTCTTCGAACCGTTGGTGCTACTATTGATATGAAGGAAGGTAATATTAAATATCAATTTCCTCTCAAGAAAGGTATGGAACACTTCCCTAGAAAGAAAATGAAGTTACCTTATGATTCTATTATTAGAACAAATTATGATGTTGATGCTTCGTCTCTTGATAATACTTGATATACACTTTCTGCGCCTAGCTGAAAGGCGTTAAAGAAAAGCGCTTATGGGAGACAACCCATGTTTTTACTACAGTATTTTTGTTTTATATTTGAGTCTTGGAAGTTGTTTACTACTGTAGCAACCTCTCCTTATCTTAGTTTTATGTTTTGTTGTGTCAAGTAAATTCTTTGATAGTAAAGTAAATACTAGATTTGGATTACTGCGCAGAAACAGATTTCTTTGCTGTCACGAATCTGGGTCTAATTCTCTTTAGGTAACTCATAAAATTAAGCCAATTTACGTGAGTGATCCTCAGATATGTACGCAACTTTCATTCAATTTGGGCATTTTCATTTGAGCAAGTATGGTGCCATTTTAAAATTCGTCTTTACGAACTGTTCTGTTTTGACAGATTCTGCCTTTTATTTCGCATTGCCTCTTTTGCTATGTTGGATGAATTTCTTTGATCCATTAATGTCCAGTAGCTTTATGCAATGTCCAGAAGTGTTAAGAATGATTGTGTCACCTCTGAACATGTTAATTTTTATTGTGCACTAACCCTCTAATGAGTTGTTTCGAGTTTGGTGTGGAGGAAGTTTTCAAGGATCAAGAGAGGAGTATGATACAATATGATCAAGGAGAGTGAAAGCTCTAAGCTTGGGGATGCCCCGGTGGTTCACCCCTGCATATTCTAATAAGACTCAAGCGTCTAAGATTGGGGATGCCCAAGGCATCCCCTTCTTCATCGACAACATTATCAGGTTCCTCCCCTGAAATTATATTTTTATTCCGTCACATCTTATGCACTTTGCTTGGAGCGTCGGTTTGTTTTTGTTTTTTGTTTTGTTTGAATAAAATGGATCCTAGCATTCACTTTGTGGGAGAGAGACACGCTCCGCTGTAGCATATGGACAAGTATGTCCTTAGGCTCTACTCATAGTATTCATGGCGAAGTTTCTTCTTCGTTAAATTGTTATATGGTTGGAATTGGAAAATGCTACATGTAGTAATTCTAAAATGTCTTGGATAATTTGATACTTGGCAATTGTTGTGCTCATGTTTAAGCTCTTGCATCATATACTTTGCACCCATTAATGAAGAAATACATAGAGCTTGCTAATTTGGTTTGCATATTTGGTTTCTCTAGAGTCTAGATAATATCTAGTATTGAGTTTTGAACAACAAGGAAGACGGTGTAGAGTCTTATAATGTTTACAATATGTCTTTTATGTGAGTTTTGCTGCACCGTTCATCCTTGTGTTTGTTTCAAATAACCTTGCTAGCCTAAACCTTGTATCGAGAGGGAATACTTCTCATGCATCCAAAATCCTTGAGCCAATCACTATGCCATTTGTGTCCACCATACCTACCTACTACATGGTATTTCTCCGCCATTCCAAAGTAAATTGCTTGAGTGCTACCTTTAAAATTCCATCATTCGCCTTTGCAATATATATCTCATGGGACAAAATAGCCTTAAAAACTATTGTGGTATTGAATATGAACTTATGCACTTTATCTCTTATTAAGTTGCTTGTTGTGCGATAACCATGTTTCTGGGGACGCCATCAACTATTCTTTGTTGAATATCATGTGAGTTGCTATGCATGTCCGTCTTGTCTGAAGTAAGAGAGATCTACCACCTTAATGGTTGGAGCATGCATATTGTTAGAGAAGAACATTGGACCGCTAACTAAAGCCATGATTCATGGTGGAAATTTCAGTTTTGGACATATATCCTCAATCTCATATGAGAATAATAATTGTTGCCACATGCTTATGCATTAAAGAGGAGTCCATTATCTGTTGTCCATGTTGTCCCGGTATGGATTATCTAAGTTGAGAATAATCAAAAGCGAGAAATCCAAAATGCGAGCTTTCTCCTTAGACCTTTGTACAGGCGGCATGGAGGTACCCCATTGTGACACTTGGTTAAAACATGTGTATTGCGATGATCCGGTAGTCCAAGCTAATTAGGACAAGGTGCGGGCACTATTAGTATACTATGCATGAGGCTTGCAACTTGTAAGATATAATTTACATAACTCATATGCTTTATTACTACCGTTGACAAAATTGTTTCATGTTTTCAAAATAAAAGCTCTAGCACAAATATAGCAATCGATGCTTTCCTCTTTGAAGGACCATTCTTTTACTTTTATGTTGAGTCAGTTCACCTATCTCTCTCCACCTCAAGAAGCAAACACTTGTGTGAACTGTGCATTGATTCCTACATACTTGCATATTGCACTTGTTATATTACTCTATGTTGACAATTATCCATGAGATATACATGTTATAAGTTGAAAGCAACCGCTGAAACTTAATCTTCCTTTGTGTTGCTTCAATACCTTTACTTTGATTTATTGCTTTATGAGTTAACTCTTATGCAAGACTTATTGATGCTTGTCTTGAAGTAGTATTCATGAAAAGTCTTTGCTTTATGATTCACTTGTTTACTCATGTCATTACCATTGTTTTGATCGCTGCATTCATTACATATGTTTACAAATAGTATGATCAAGGTTATGATGGCATGTCACTTCAGAAATTATCTTTGTTATCGTTTTACCTGCTCGGGACGAGCAGAACTAAGCTTGGGGATGCTGATACGTCTCCGACGTATCGATAATTTCTTATGTTCCATGCCACATTATTGATGATATCTACATGTTTTATGCACACTTTATGTCATATTCGTGCATTTTCTGGAACTAACCTATTAACAAGATGCCGAAGAGCCGATTGTTGTTTTCTCGCTGTTTTTGGTTTCAGAAAATCCTAGTAACGAAATATTCTCGGAATTGGACGAAATCAACGCCCAGGGTCCTATTTTGCCACGAAGCTTCCAGAAGACCGAAGAGGAGTCGAAGTGGGGCCACGAGGCGCCGCCACCATAGGGCGGCGCGGCCCAGGCCCTGCCCGCGCCGACCTATGGTGTGGGGCCCTCGTGTGGCCCCCCACGTTGCCCTTCCGCCTACAAATAGCCTCCGTCGCGAAACCCCCAGTACCGAGAGCCACGATACGGAAAACCTTAATGAGACGCCGCCGCCGCCAATCCCATCTCGGGGGATTCTGGAGATCTCCTCCGGCACCCTGCCGGAGAGGGGATTCATCTCCCGGAGGACTCTACGCCGCCATGGTCGCCTCCGGAGTGATGAGTGAGTAGTTCACCCCTGGACTATAGGTCCATAGCAGTAGCTAGATGGTTGTCTTCTCCTCATTGTGCTTCATTGTTGGATCTTGTGAGCTGCCTAACATGATCAAGATCATCTATCTGTAATGCTATATGTTGTGTTTGTCGGGATCCGATGGATAGAGAATACTATGTTATGTTAATTATCAAGTTATTACCTATGTGTTGTTTATGATCTTGCATGCTCTCCGTTATTAGTAGAGGCTCTGGCCAAGTTTTTGCTCTTAACTCCAAGAGGGAGTATTTATGCTCGATAGTGGGTTCATGTCTCCGTGAATCTGGGGGAGTGACAGAAACCCCTAAGGTTATGGATGTGTTGTTGCCACTAGGGATAAAACATTGATGCTATGTCCGAGGATGTAGTTATTGATTACATTACGCACCATACTTAATGCAATTGTCCGTTGTTTAGCAACTTAATACTGGAAGGGGTTCGGATGATAACTCGAAGGTGGACTTTTTAGGCATAGATGCAAGTTGGATGGCGGTCTATGTACTTTGTCGTAATGCCCAATTAAATCTCACTATACTTATCATGACATGTATGTGCATTGTTATGCCCTCTCTATTTGTCAATTGCCCGACTGTAATTTGTTCACCCAACATGCTTTTATCTTATGGGAGAGACACCTCTAGTGAACTGTGGACCCCGGTCCATTCTTTTATACTGAAATACAAATCTGCTTGCAATACTTGTTCCTTACTCGTTTTCTTGCAAACAATCATCTTCCACACAATACGGTTAATCCTTTGTTACAGCAAGCCGGTGAGATTGACAACCTCACTCGTTTCGTTGGGGCAAAGTACTTTCGTTGTGTTGTGCAGGTTCCACGTTGGCGCCGGAATCTCCGGTGTTGCGCCGCACTACATCCCGCCGCCATCAACCTTCAACGTGCTTCTTGGCTCCTCCTGGTTCGATAAACCTTGGTTTCTTTCTGAGGGAAAACTTGCTGCTGTGCGCATCATACCTTCCTCTTGGGGTTCCCAACGGACGTGTGTCAACTGCACGCATCAGCCTGCTCCTCGGCCTCGTCGTCATCCCATTCCTCCTCGCTGGCCGGCGGCGGGGAATCGTCGCTGATGGATGATGCAGCTCGGTCTCACCAATGGTGCCATCTAGGCGACTTCCCCTCGTTGTCGGTGTCCGATGGCCAAGAGAGACCGTTCATGGTAATAGAGGATGGTGAGGAGAGAAGAGATGAATGGCGTCGGCCGTCGGAAACCGTATATGTACGTCTATCGACGAAGAGAGCGGCGGTTGCTCTTGCGCGGAGTTCGTGCTCCATTACGGGGGCGGTTCTCGCGTCGAGGCCACTTCGACCGTTACCGACGAGGCATTTGGGCTCCCCAGACCACTTATCGGACCATTACGGCGGTTCAATGCGTCGAGGCCACTCCGACGGTTCCCCTTTTCCGGCGACTGCACCGTCGCTATGCACGCGGTGGGTGAGAGCAGGTGACCATGGGCTCGCCGCTGGAAAAATGGTCCTCCCAGGCTAAAAAAAATACATCCCCAGACCATGGATTTCGGCCTGGGGAGGCCCAGCGGCTGGGGATGCTCTTATATTCCCCAGACAGCAGCAACAATCCAGGTTGCTGTGATTCAGTTTGCAGTCATACATATGTCTCCTTGTTAAGAGTTATCCATTTCTTTACGGTGATTCATTTTGTAATCACACAATATGCCTCCTTGTTAAGAGTTGTTCATTTTTTATTTGTACTGTAATTCAGTTTGCAATCGTACAATATGTTTGCCTGTTAAGAGTTATCCATCTTTTATTTTTGTAGCATCTCCATGTCAGTAACATGGCAAAGTACCGGCGATCATGGTCGGACATACCATCTGAGTTTGCTGGCCTGGTCCTCCAACGCCTCCCTGCACACTCTGACCGCATCCGTTTCGCAGCTGTATGCAACCATTGGTGCGTCTCCGCCAGTCAGCATAACCTGCCCCCGCCTTTACCGTGGTTCATACTCCCCGGTGGAACCTTCTTCAGGCGCTTGCCTCACAGTAATCCTTCCAGATCCCCAACAGTGCCGAATTCCACAGTTCCTGAGGCTAGTGGCTTGTCTTCTCACGTGACAAGACCTGCTCCCTCGTAAACACGGACCTCATCGACGAACCTCATGAAGTTATCAACGGTCGCAGCATAGGATATACATTGCTGGACCTCGTAACCATGACAATACACAAGATAATCCTGTGCTCGGAGCTTCTTGTTGCTGCCATCGTTGACGTGGGGGCGCTTGCATTGTGCCAACCGGGAGGGGATCAATGGTTCGTTAGTGTGCTTGGCTACGACAGGTCCCTGACATAATTTTCCACGAAGGCAAGTTACAGAAGGTTGATGGATGGATGGAGGCAAGTTACACAGTGGCAGCTCTTATTCATTTCTCGGATCGAGATCATCATCCAGGGTGCTCCCTGGTCCTTCAGAGAGTACCCGAGTGGCCTCGTCATATTCGACACATGCCTGGTTGAAGCTCCTGGTGCCCTGCTGCTGATCCGTGGAACAATCTATGCCAAGCAAACTGTGGACAACCACTCAGGGTTTGAGATCGATCAGGGCACTCCAATTCGAGGTGTGTGGGGCAGACTTTCAGTCATTACAGTGGGTTCACATGAGGAGCGTGGGGGGTGGACCAGGTGTTGTTTCTTGGGCCAAGATGCTCCAAGTCCGTATGTGCGTCTCAATACAATCTAAAGGGGCCTTGCCATAGGATCGTGCAAGGGCAAGGAAGCGCCAGCGACATGGCATTTCCCTGGGGGCTGATATGAATCGGTTCCTGTCATATGCAGATCAGATTAGATTATTAGAATGTAGGGGCAAATAGTGAACAGAGAATGTAACTATTATTGTTGCAAGGACTCATCTCACAGTTTGCTTGGGAACATACAAAGATACTTGCAACAAGACACTGATCATACATGGAATCTATATACAATTGCAACCACCCTGATGCTAAATCATGGAGATCACAACATGGCTTGACTAAGAAATAACTAAACCAGTCAGCATCAAGATGCAAGATAAAGAACAGATATAACATCATAGTGCAGTGCCTCTGCAGTCTGCAAGCCTTTGCATATTTGCAATCACCTGTACCCTATACTACCGTGACTAAAACTAGCGGCAAAAATTAAAATTCTTGAGCTGTTCCAGTAAGTTCAGATCTGGAACAATAATGCTGTCCTTATTTCATCTTTAAGCTTGAGCTCCTTCCACTCCACCACCCATAAGGTGTAGCTCGACTGTGGTGCGAGGACGTCGATAGACACCTCCTTGCTCTCCACCAGCTCACCAGAGTAGCGCTCGAACTCTCTTAAGCTCCCTAGCTTCATCGCCAGTGACGCCACGTCGTGCTCGACCTTGGCCCTCTCCGTCAACTCACGTGCCTCCTCCACTCTCGCCCAGAAGCATGGGTCCTGCGTCAGACCCGCGTACTTGCTCCTCAACCTGTTTGCTGTGGTTGAGGCGTCGCCCATTCCAGCCAAGGCGTCCCTCTCCTTCCACCACTTGTCGAACAGTTCATATCTGCGGAGTGTACATGAACACGTGAGCTCACAACTCAAGTATCAACAATGATGGTGATGCTACTCTTACCTTCTCTCGCGGCCATGACTGATGTAGCTACCTCTTGTCCTGTGGAGGTTGTTCCGGTGGTAGTCGGCGATGTCAAGGGGCTCGACAAGCAGCTGGTAGAAGCGGGCAGCGTTAACCCACTTGGCACGACGGTGGAAGTCATGGGGGAGCTGGCTGTTGTCGAGCATGGACAGCACGCCATCCCAGAACTGAGCCAGCTTGTGGCGGCACATGTTGGCATGGTGGAACTTCTTGGTTGACCTCTGCAGCTTGAATGCGTCATAGTACCCCATGTCAGCATCAAACGACGCCTTGTACCACTCGATCTGCGCCCGGGACGGCGTGATCTTACCCAGCCGCATCGCAAGCCCCGCGCAATTCAGGCTTGGGCTGCGCCCAGCCCGCTTCGATGCCTTCAGCCAGTGCCGTGCTGTGGTACCCTCTGTTGCCTCGCGGTGGATGCCGGAAGCCTCGAGCGCAAGGGATATGCCAGCGTCGTAGTTGGAGTTGAACACCATCAGTGGTGCGTCAATGGTGTTCGGACGCCGCTTGAAGAGCAACTGCTGCGGCATTTTAAGCACGAGATCACCATAGCAGGAGTGTGCAGCCTCCAGGGATGTCACGCTGCCTGGCACGCACCTGGCAGCAAAAGTGGCATAGAGCATCTGAACAGCCGCGGTCAGGCTGTCAACGCAAGCTGCGCCGTCTAGCGAGCACAACACATAGGTCCCGAACGGGCGGTAAGGGCTCCCGCCACGTGTCTCTGGAGCTGCGAGCTTCTGCTCCATGGCCACAGAGCGGATGTGTGCCTGTATCAGTTGCCGCAGCGCCTCCTGCTCGGATTCCGTCACACGCACCGACACCGCACACGCATGGCGAGTGCACCCCAGCCGTTGCTGCAGCTGCATCCCAACGATGATGCGTACAGGAACAGCGTCGAGGGGGCAGAAGAGGAGCCTCGGGACAACATCGTGCTGCGAGACGACATGGCAGAAGCTTCCGCCCCATCGCTCACGAAGGATAGCCCGGGAGAGAGCCTCGTTGCCAAGCAACGGGCTCCCAAATGTGACGCATAGCACCGGAGGAACTGGGGCCGATGCTGGACTTGACGATGAGATGCAGAGGTAGTGCAGCGCGGCAAGAGCAGCGATGGCGCCACCGAGGGAGTGGCCCGTGAACACCACCTCCTTGCCCTTTATTTGATTCAGCAGCATCTGCATTGTTATTAACCCAATATAATGAGTCAGAGACCGTTTTGGTACTGGTAAAGCATTAGAACGATGAACTGAGCAAAAATCTTTCGGTGCAGAACTGCAGAGAGCAAGAGGCATACTACTTCCAGGAGTCAGACAAACAGACTATGAACATCCAGAGACTCATAAATAAGAATCCGGCAACAAATTCATTTGGAATGAGATACTAGAAGAAAGTGCAGCACCAGATGAACAGGCGAAGGTCTCTCAAACATTACTGAAATTTATCAAGAAATATTGGAATCTATATTCCTCTTAGTTATGTGGAGGTACTATATAATTATAACCAGGTGGGGAGAAGTTGCTGGATCTAAAGAGCATATCCAGCAAAAAGTAGCATGTATTCTGGATGACTGTAAATAATGTACAACTACTCATCAGACATCTCAGATTACCCCCAATCACTGAAGAGTCTTTCATTCTCTGGCAAAAAACAGCATGTATTCTGGATTCTCATTTTTCACAGACGAGTTTCCTAAGTGCTAAGATGCAGCCCTCATTCAGAATGTGGTTTTCTTCTTGCCAGAATTAAAGAGTGTTTAATCACTTCATGTGAAATCGCTACATAATAATTTTCATAAATTCCTCTGTTCAAACGTTTTTTTCGACAAATAGCATATATTAATATCGCGAAGATACCAATTACACCAGGCCTCTGTTCAAAAGTTCTAAATGAAGCGGTGAAATCGTAAAATACATTGCCATGCCACTTTCAATCATTAACTCCACAACATTACATTCTACATGCTTTATTGTCATCGGTGACCCGTGGGCCACACAAAATTCCTGCAATGCAGGTAACAACAAAAAAAAATAGCACACAACATAAAAACTTGTTAGGATGCTACGCACTGTGCCATTTGTGCCGTACTTCCTGTTCACACTGACATGAAATGGACAGGTGCACAACATCTTAAAGGTGGCCGCCAAAAACCGTGTAAAGGTGGCCGCCAAGTTTGATAGGGATTACAGGTTTGAGATGAACCCGTTCATAAAAACTCTATGTCAAAGGCACCAAATAAATCATTAAAAAATCACATGGAAGAACAAGATAGACACTGAACTGGTCTACCACAAAACAACTTCAACTTCAGACTGCAATACAAGAAAGAAAAAGAAAAAAGGTATAATTTGCTAAATATGGAATTAAAATGAAATAGAAGAATATACGAGAAGGTTAAGGTCAATGGCAGTACTCATAGAACCTCTAGATTGGGTTGTTTTCCCTCAAAACGTAAGACTGCAATCTTGTTTCTATCCCACATTGTCATTTGATATTTTGGCCCAACTAAGCTGCCAATTTATTGCCCAGCGAAATATCAAATAACTGACACTGTTGATCAACTACATCTCGCATCTGCTCAAGTCTGAACGCAGATGACATACCAACCAACTAAAGACAGGCACATCGACATCACCATAACTTGGCCCAAAATATCAGATCATCACGCGCTTAAACATTACAAGAAAAATTTAATAAGCTGAGAAATCAACGAGATAAACACGAGGTTAATGCCGATTGTTGAGATATATGTCAGCTAATTGGCCCGCTAATTTACCTGGAATTCCGGTGAGCCGCACAATTTGACGAAGCACCTCAGCGCCAGCGCCTGGACGGCGACCGAATCCCCGTCACCGGCGCCGGCATCCGGCTCGGCGGCGGCCAGCTGCGGAAAGACCCTTGCCCCGGCCGCGTCGCCGCGGAGCTCGACCGGCGCGAACACGTCGGCGCCGCTCGCCACAGCCGCGGCGCCCGCCACCGACAGGGCAGCCTGCACCCCGGAGAAGGCTACGTAGACCGTGCCCCCGTCCACATCGCCGCCGCTGTGCAAGAACCCGGAGGAAGCGGCGCCCATCGCGGTGGCGGCCGCGCACCGGTCCCAGGCGCGCGCCAGCAGCGGCGAGGAGGCCAGCAGCGCGCCGAGGACATGGCTAGTCTCGAACCTTGAAAAGGGAGCAGACGCATTTTCAGCTCCTCTGCTACTCACCAAGATTCCCCTCGCTCATTTTTACCCGAATTGGACGCGATCGAGACGAAGCTTTAAAGCAGCAAACTTTTTGTGCACGGTGCGCGCAGGCATGTATGTTTATATATGATTAGAGGGGAGAAAAGTTGTGGAAGAAAATCGGAGGAACTTACATGGAATTTTCGTCTGCGTCCTCCATGGCTGACGAGCTTCCCGGAAGCGGGGTCGAGTCGAGAGAGTGGGAGAGAAGGAGGGTTAAGCGAGATGAAGTGGTCAAGTTTACTTTTGTGGCCTTTGTCGTGCTCTCATGGTGTGGTGGGGGCAACGGCAAGGTGTTGGATGCAATTTTTATCTCTCGTCGATTCTTTGATGGATTTTGCATTTAAAGGCTTGAGAATTTAGCTCTCTAACATTCCTTGGTAGTCCATATTCCTTGACACTGAGCTAGCTCTATGGTCAAAGTCCCAAGTTGATAGTTTGTGAGCAGGATTAATTTTTAAATCCTTGCGATGACCTTGCTTTGAATGGGGAGACCCCAAAAGGGTTTTGGTTGGCATGGTCATGGATCTCTTCTATACCTCCACAATTAACCTTTTATGATTGCACCCTTTTATGATTCTTCTCAGCAACGGAAGAAAGTCCAAAGATATTGCACGTCTCATTTTCGAAGCCTCCACAAGAAAGAAGGGGACAGTCAAACACACATGGGTTTTTTCTGCTCCCGAGCTCATATACGCTCATGTTTTAATAAAAAAAAGTCAAATAAATAGCAAATAAAATCAACAAATCTAAAAAAATTGCACAATGAACATGAACATGTGTTCTGATAGTATGCCAAAATCCTCCTAGAAAATATATATGCATTGATCTGTGCAAAAAAAGATAAATATGATTACTGCAAACAACAAATCCAAATACTCCAAACAGCACCATATTATTATTTTTGGATAGACCACCAAACATGTCATTTCTCACCAGAATGTTACTTCCAGTTAGAACACAATCTCATGTTGGTTGTAAAAAAATCAGATTTTTTTATTTTGTTTGCTATTGTTTGCAAAACATCTATTGGACCAGGAGCATAAGAGCTCGGGTTCAAAAGTGCATTTTCGATAGTCAAACAATCGTTACATAACAATGCTTGGGTTTTAGAAATCAAGATGGATATGAATTGTATTGTGCCTCACATTCATGAGTACATTCGGCTATGGGTGCAACTGGATGACACTCACCTCCATGAAGACACCGATGATTCATAGTGCTCAATTTTTTGGTGCCACTCTCATAGGAATGAACAAGATGGTCACGGCGAACTGTTTTGAAGAGAGAGGTTGGAATAATTATGGTACGTTCCCGCTTTGCAAACAAACCTAAGAGACTA